>NC_133496.1:11273126-11647549 GCF_025370935.1 Choristoneura fumiferana | reverse complement strand
GAAGCTTGAGGTCCCGGGTACGATTCCCGTGTCGGGGCAGATATTTGTATGAAAAATACGAATGTTTGTTCTCGGGTCTTGGGTGTTAAATATGTATTTTAAGTATGTATCTATATCTATATAATTATATTTATCCGTTGCTTAGTACCATAACACAAGCTTTGCTAGGCTTACTTTGGGACTAGGTCAATTGGTGTGAATTGTCCTGATATTTATTTATTTATTATACTCGTATAGCAGATTTCAAAGTCCTGAACAAAAGTCTCTATACCTATACTAAACTAAATTCTGAAAAATACTACTAAATAATAAATCTACTAGCTAACTTAAATAATATTTTTATATTATAAAAAAAGACCGCCTCGAATCGTTCCTGGCGCAAAGGTGCCCAACACGCTTGCCGCGTTCCCGCGTTGAACGGCGATAGATAGCCTTTGCATCAAGAACGACTCGGAGCGAGAGTCTAATCAGGGACTCGGAAACAGAGGTGTGTGTGTGTCCTTAGAGACTTTTATTCAGGGCTTTGAAATTTATAACATATCAAAATATCAGGATATTTAACTGAAACCACATTTCCAATACTTTAGGTTCAGGGTCCTTTTTGGATAGGCAAGTGTCAAATAATTGATTGAATTCATAACAACCTTGTTTCTCCGCTACTAGACGTGTATCAGAGCTACGTATATGCGAATGCGACACATATTCTACCATCGCGTCTCCCGCCGAATGTCTAAAGTTCATCGTCACCATCTCTTACCAACCACTGTACGTTTCCTTCGGCACTTCCTGCCACGTACGGTCTTACAGTGACATTGTGGAGTCAACTTCCGTCAGTAGTGTTAGCGGACATCTTACGACATCGGGGCATTCGGGGCTTTTAAGAAAAGGGCTCACGGAGTAAGCGAAGCAAGAAAGTATTCTTATTAAGTACTTTCTTTAAAGGGTGGCAACAGACCAGGGGTAGGACTCTCTTTGAGTTTTTGGGGTCTTCGGCGGTGATGATTATTTTCCATCAGATGACTGGCATGCTCCTTTGTGTCCCACTTATCATCAGGATCATCTCAGCCTATATAACGTCCCACTGCTGGGCTGGCTTGGGTCAGTGCGGATTGGGAACTTCACACACACTATCGAAATACTTCGTAGGGTTGTAGGTACACGGTTTCCTCCCAATGTTTCTCTTCACCGTAAAGCTCGTGGCGTGGTGAATTTCGAAAAACTCAGTTGCTAGAGTTGAGTTGAGTTGCAGAGTAGTTTGATGTCACAAATCAAACCAAATACTAGACCACCACGGCTTTAAAAACAAAAAAATATCCTCATAATAAAAAAATAACATGCAGAACCCGCCTTTTTCTCCTTCCAAATAAAACAATACTTACAATAATGCATGGCAACATGCAGATTGGTGGTTTGGCAACGGATGTGAATGAACTTGTAGAGAATTCGAAACGCGTTAGCATTTTGTATGGTGTTTTCAGATAGCTGGGTCTATATGACTATGTATTGTTTTATGAGGAAAGGGGGGTGGGTTAAGCATATATTGATTGACATATTTGTGTCGCACAGACGTAGCTGAGATACGGTGAAGGACTTTAATTCATGAGCTACCATGGAACCTTTTTAGTTAAAGGAAAAGTCATTACGATTTTCCTTGTTAATTAATGCGATGTCACTATGACGTTTACTGTGAAATGGTTCCTTAGTGGCCCATGAATTAAAGTTCTTGACCATACCTACACGATTTACAGGAGAGAAAGAAGGTAAAAATATTGTAGTTTGTAGCAACTTATACAACATTTTCGTTCATCTTTTATATGTTTTCTACTTTACCCAAGACCTCTCATTCTGCGAGGATGCCTGTGCCCAGCAGTGGCGCGTATATATGCTGAGATGATTATGACTATGACTTTTCATTGTTAGAGCCTTGTTGACGATTCTTAGGAAAGAAATTTATGTAGAGTCCATTCAAGAGGTAGAGTTTTAATTTTGAATACATACTCGTACATACCCAACGTTTTGAACTATCCGCCATACCGGGATCTCCACGGATGACCTCAATACGGCATTTGACAATTACTAAATTAGTCATATCCTATATCTATAAATACAGGGTGTTAATTAAATAACTGAAAATTCTTGTTTTCACATATTTTATATCATAATTATTTCATGAATGATTAAGTATAATCATTAATTAGTTAATGCAAGGTTGCCATGTATGTGGGAGCTTCATTGACTAAGGGGCTGTTTCACCATCCATTGATTAGTGTTAACTGACCATTAGTGTTAGACGACCAGATGGCCTAGTGGTTATAGAACCTGACTACGAAGCTTGAGGTCCCGGGTTCGATTCCCGTGTCGGGGCAGATATTTGTATGAAAAATACGAATGTGTTTGTTCTCGGGTCTTGGGTGTTTACTATGTATTTAAGTATGTATCTATCTATATAATTATATTTATCCGTTGCTTAGTACCCATAACACAGGCTTTGCTAAGCTTACTTTGGGACTAGGTCAATTGGTGTGAATTGTCCAGTGATAAAAAAAAGGCGGTTAGGTGTGATGCCGTCTCTATTTGTTTTGTTCGAATAGACGGAGACGGCATCACATTTAACCGTCGGTTAACGCTAATTAATGGATGGTGAAACAGCTCCTAAGTCTACAATTTGTATGCCTTGACCCGCCGCGCCGCTACATAGAGAAACCAACTCCTTTTTTTTAACACCCCATGTAGTCTGTACTGTAATTACCTATGTTGAACAAATAAATTATTTTGTATTTGTATTCATTGTTAATCATGTTTGAATTGTAATTCAACATTTCAAACATCCTACTAATATTATAAATGTGAAAGTTTGTGAGTGAGTGAGTGAGTATGTTTGTTACTTTTTCACGCTTAAACGGCTGGACGGATTTGGATGAAATTTGGCAGAAAGTTAGTTTATAACCTGGATTAAAACATAGGATACTTTTTATCCCGATATTCCCACGGGATAGGGATAAAATCTCGAAATAACAACCGCTAGGCTTAGAGTCATGAAATTTGGTATGTAGGTAGTTGGACGTCTGGAATAAAACATAGGTGACTTTTTGACCCGATATTCCCACGGGATACCTAGGGATAAAATCTTGAAATAACAACCGTTGGGCTTAGAGCCATGAAATTTAGTGTGTAGGTAGCTGAACCTCTGAAATAACACATAGGCTACTATTTATTCCGATATTCCCACGGGATAGGGATAAAATCTCGAAATAATAACCGCTGGGCTTAGAGTCATGAAATTTGGTATGTAGGTAACTGGACATCTGGAATAACACTTAAGTGACTTTTTGACCCGATATTCTTACGGGATAACTAGGGATAAAATCTCGAAATAACAACCACTGGGCTTAGAGCCATGAAATTTGGTATGTAGGTAGCTGGACCTCTGGAATAACACATAGGCTACTATTTATTCCGATATTTCCACGGGATAGGGATAAAATCTTGAAATAATAACCGCTGGGCTTAGAGTCATGAAATTTGGTATGTAGGTAACTGGACATCTGGAATAACACTTAAGTGACTTTTTGACTTGATACTCCCACGGGATAACTAGGGATAAAATCTCGAAATAGCAACCACTGGGCTTAGAGCCATGAAATTTGGTATGTAGGTAGCTGGACCTCTGGAATAACACATAGGCTACTTTTTATTCCGATATTCCCACGGGATAGGGATAAAATCTTGAAATAACAACCGCTGGGCTTAGAGGCATGAAATTTGGTATGTAGGTAGCCGGACGTCTGGAACTACTTTTTATCCCGATATTTCCACGGGATAGTTTTGTAACTAAGGGACCCCATACATCCGTGTATTATTGTTATTATTATTTTTGTAATTTTTTCTTTAATTGAATACTTACTGTAGTTTTTAAGTATTTTATTTGTACTTATTTTATTTAAAAAAAATGACTTTCTGCAAGCTTCTTGCGGCGCATTCTTCTTGGCAATGATGGGTCTTTCCGAAAGTGCTGGTATTTAAAAAAATGACGTGTAAAAGTGCCCATTGCGGCCTATTTACTGAATAAATGATATGAATTTGAATTTGGATAGGGAAAATTTGAAATTTTAGCACTGGGTTTAGAGTTTTGAATTTTGTACAGTTATTCACAACACAACCTCAATGAAGACCACGATATAATTTTGGAAATTTCCAGGGGAATTCTGTAAAATCCCGAAAATTTCAATTGCAACTACCAGACCGAATAGTTTACGGTGCGAAGCCGCGGGTAAAAGCTAGTAATAAATAAATAAAACTAAAAAATATAACTGAAAACCTTAGAGTAGTTTGTTCAGAATCGAGAGTAGAGAATTGATTACATTATAATTATAAGTAGGTTGCGTTCTTTTTATTCAATCCCTTTTTTTACTGTGCCCTGTCTAAAAATTACTAATGCATGTGTCAATTGCTTAACGAAGTTGCATAGAATTTAGATAATTTAAAACTGGCCATTTTTCTGTCAGTTTCCTTTGGTTCTAAAAACGGTGAAGCGCATCTGACAAGTACCTACAAATTACAATACAATAACTCTTTATTGAACACCAACACATAGTAAGCAGTACAGTCACCAGCATTAATATCTGCCACAGCGGATCGCGCAAAAATATCACACGTCCTTCCGGCCCTAGAAATAGAGAGTGTACAGAAAATATTTAAATGTAGAGATTTTTTAAGGTAAGCAATTAATTTTGATGATATCCCCAGTAGAACTAAGGTTACCGACATAGCCCGAAGAATTGCGAAATTGGAGTGGCAATGGGCGGGGCACATTGCTCGCAGGACTGATGGCCGATGGGGTCAAAAGGTTCTCGAATGGCGTCCGCGGAACGGGAGACGAGCTGTCGGTAGGCCTCCAACAAGATGGAGCGACGACCTGGTTAAGATCGCGGTGGATGCGGAAAGCACAAGACCGATCTGAGTGGAGAGCCTTGGGGGAGGCCTATGTCCAGCAGTGGACGTCTTTCGGCTAACATGATGATGATAATAAAGCAATTCATACTAAATCTAATACATATTATAAATGCGAAAGTGTGTGTGTTTGTGTGATTGTATGATTGGAGGCCTTTCATGTCGAAACGGAGCGACGGATCGACGTGATTTTTGACATAGAGATAGTTTATGGGCCAGAGAGTGATATAAGCTACTTTTTATCCCGGAAAATGCACATGTTCCCGAGAGAGCAGCGCGCCATAACCGAATTCCACACGCGGGCGAAGCCGCGGGCAAAAGCTAGTATATATTACAAGTGTTAAAGTTAGAAATAATGTAGAATAGTAGAATTCCTAATTTAACAAAACATTCCAATAGTGAAACGATCAACAAAGATATTTGAAAGTAAATATGCACCTTGTGAGTTCTGCAGGATCTTTCTATTAGAATTTTTTTCCGAATCGGCACTAAAAAAAATATATCATGTATACCTAAGTGTGTCAGTTATTTAATGAACACCTTGTATATTATTAAAATCCAAGAATCCCACCAATATTATCAATGCGAAGTTTTCAAGTCTGTTTGTTTGTTACTTCATCACGTCTAAGCCGCTGAACCGATTTAGATAAAATTCGGTATACAGTTTGAGACCCGGAAAAGGATATAGGATAGTTTTGGTCCCGGAAAATTGCATAGTTCCCGCGGGATAGCGATAAACGAATTCTATGCAGACGGAGTCGCGGGTAACAGGCTAGTATATAAATTGTAGCCAACGCTTAGCGAAGAAAAAAAATCGGTTGTAAATTTAATTAATTGTTTTTTTTTTCTCTATAATATCTGTCCTTTTCTAAAATGTTTTTCTCTATTTCAATTCAACGGCAGGATTCAAAGGTACACATGATGTTTCTTTTCTAGTTTGTTCGTATGCTTGGATCCAATGTTGGAAGTCTAATTTAATTTAAATAGTCAGCCACTGAGGCCGAATTGATTTCTTTCATACATTAGTAAATTCGGAATGTATTTGTAGAGCAATGCAAGTAAATACAGTGTACAGAAGGTGCCGTCAGCAAAATACTAGTATTAATTAAGAGGAAACACTAGGGCGAAAGAATTGAAAAATACGTATTTGTAAATTCCGTAGCACACAAACAATACGAAATCCTTGGTGATAAAAATATTATTTTATTTTTTCGTAATGGCTACGGAATGGTTTGGGCGTGTCCGATACGCTTTTGTCGTTTTTTTTATAGGTTTTCAAATGTTCTTGAATTTAAAAAAAAAAGTTAAACACAGGGACATGTCAAAAAATGCTCTACTGGCATTATCCAGGGAGAAAACAGGGGACTGTGTTTGTATGGAAAAACGGCCCCTCTTAAATTGGCCAAGTGAGCACCTACGGGCTATACTCACAAAATATGTAGGTTTCCTTAAGATTTGATAGACTACTTATTCACTTGTAAATTCATAAAGCTGTGATAGATTATCTTTTGAATTCGTTAATACACTATCCTTTTTTATCATAATTTTCAGGCCTGTGGTATAGCCTGTAGATGGGGAGGGGGGACATTTGAGTCTAATGAAAATTAGCAGTTTAAAGCATTTCTTTGCTAACGGATCAAACAAAAGATTAAAGAAGAAAATAAATCATCCCCTTTCTAGCATTAGCAGTTTCTAAGTAGGTAAAATGCGAGCTTTTTGGTCATCATCATTAAAATACTACCGGCGTTTTGAGACGATATATATTTAAAAAAAAAACGTTTTTTTTACTAATTACAAAAACGCCTATATTCGTATAGTTATTCCTCCATAAGCATGCGTTATTAAGTAAGTTTCATGTTACTAAAAGCTATTATCAGTGCGACGTGAAATTATCTGTCACATTTAATTAAATTACTTGCCTAAGCATCTAGGTACGAGTATTGGAACAATGAATTAAATTTTCACTAACTTTACTCACTTCTTTTAATTAGACTTCCATTAATGTACTTACCTTCCACAAGAAAATCCTGCAGAAAGATCCTTAAAACACTTTTAGCTATAAAACAATTTATTTTACACTAAATCACTGTATCACCAAACACCTTAGCACACTAATTAAATTAAACATGTTGGTTAAAGCATGCGCACTGGCAACACTGGTGTTCGATTAAAAATATGAATTTGTTTTTAATTATCATTATTAGGCAGCGGACGAACCCCTTACAGCCGTTGTTGGTGACTAAATGGCTATCTTCCAAGTATCCTAAGTGCACTCGCCACCCGCCCCTGTCGTAATTGGCTGTTTGTATCCAACCCCTCGGCTGAAAAAAAAACATGACATATTGTGCGCGGGAAAGTGGCTGTCACCAAGTATCGGGTTAGCATGGCGGGCCGCGTTGTTTTTGTGGTGAGGACCGTTTAGTGCATCTGATACTATTTAGATAAGTAATAAGGTGGATAATTATTACTTTATTGAGGGTGCCACTGGCACTACTGTTAACCTCAAGGTGGCTTATTTACCTATTAGGTACTTTTTTTTTTTTTTTTTATTCGACTGGATGGCAAACGAGCAAGTGGGTCTCCTGATGGTAAGAGATCACCACCGCCCATAAACATCTACAACACCAGGGGTATTACAGATGCGTTGCCAACCTAGAGGCCTAAGATGGGACACCTCAAGTGCCAGTAATTTCACTTAACACTATCTATCAATTATTTTTGTTTCAATCGTTACGATAATTATGGCCGTGGTTAGTGGAATCAATTATTTTTAACTGGTGATTGTGAGTAATGACGTAATTCCATCCCAGCCTATATATATACGTCCCACTGCTGCGCACAGGCCTCCTCTCAGAACAAAAGGGCTTGGGACGTAAGCTTACTTTGGGACTAGGTCAATTGGTGTGAATTGTCCCGTAATATTTATTATTATTATTAATTATTACGTCCATAATATTACCAAATTTATCTGCAGCTGAACTAACGAAGCAGCGTATCTACAGCATAAACGGTGCTAAGAACTTCATATCACTCATATCCAATACCATAAATCAATTCTAAGTGCCTATAAGACCGAGTTTAGACTTGCAAGAAAAATCGTGCAAGTTGCATTGCATTGCGAGGCCGTAATGCCAACGAGTTTATAGTGGTCAATCGAGCGCTGTAATGTAATGCAACTTGCACGGTTTTTCTTGCAAGTCTAAATTCTGCCTTAGACGTATACTGACTGGCAGAGATCCCTTGATGCGATAAGTTCGCTTTTGTGCATGTATCTTAACGTTTGTGAAATTGTGTTTGTTTCTCTATTTTTGAACAATAAAGAGTTTACATACATTCATACTTTACAACCTTAATGGCGCCCACTATGGGGCTGTATATTAAGTTGCTTAAATGTATTATTCATAGTATCATAAATCCAGTAAGCTTTGTCTTGAAAATATACCAGACATTATTTTTTATTCACTGATAACTTGTACTGTACATTGCCGACATAAAGTACTTAAAAATAGTTCCTATCTCATAAAGTACCAAATCGCACAATGTCGTCAACATATATTATATCACAAAATTCCTTTATGAATGATCTATTTTGACTGAACCATACCCAAATCTGTGAGAACATGATACGAATATCAGTTTCGATTAGTGACGTGCAGTTAGCAGCAAACGTCGTCCGTCGCCCACCCAGGTAGCAACTAAGACTCGATCATGCGAAAGTCTCGATACAGACCCTATTCGATATCATTCCGAAGCAATAAACACATGCTGTCTTTTTTAAAGGTATCCAGGCAGATGAGATGGAGAATAGGTCTGTTATACCATACTTAGTCAATGCGTCGTGCGATGCGATGTCGTTTTTAAATCGATGTGCGTGAGTAGGTAGTATGGATAGTTTGTAAGGCTATTGAGCGGCGACGAGATGTCTGTAAGGCATTGGGAATTCTTTTGATGAGGTTTTTAAGAAATCAGAATCTTTGGATTGCGCGCATTAAGTGCATTTTAAACGAAAAAGTAAGGAACAAATATGATATTACCACCATTCAAGAGATAAACTTGAAAAAAGATTAGGGGCAAATAGTACGGCGTTAACAATTGCTGAGTGGTTTATACGGGCGACACTTTTGCGCTGTTTTTCAGCCGGAACCCATTTTGTCTGCGGGGCTACTCCGAAATCCGAAATACGAGAGTGAGAGGTACGGTACGATGAACTTTGATTTTCGAAGATTTTCGAAGGCCCTCTGATCTATTATTTCGTATTAAACTACCTACCATAATTATATTAATAATTCAAGGTGTAAATTATAAGACTAAAATCCTCTGACACCCACAGGGCACAGGAGGTGTGACAGGAGAACAGTTGGCCTCTTCTCGATTCTGAACAAACTACTTTCAGGTTTCAGTTATTATTAACACCTTATTGTAGATGCAAGAATTTGACGGAACTAAGTACATGCCTTATCTGTAAAACGCTGCATTGCCCATTGACCTCGATTAGTGGTACTACTTACCGGTGGTACCCGTGGATTGCTTTTGACATTCATAAGTGCTTGTTATAAATCAGAAATCTGAAATGTTTATTTGCTAGAACACAGTTACGAAGTTGTTATGTTATAGTTTCTTACCCAATATATTCAGCCTGCATGCAGGCGTGCAAATTATTGAGAGTAGTGCAGCGTTACGCTGCCGTATAATAACCTTTTTTGACGTTATTTTCTTAATCGGTTACTGGCAGCTTCGTATTTCGAATAAGTTACAAGTATTGATTTTTGCATTCTTTTGTTTTTCGTGGTCGGACTTTTGGATGTCAGAGAGAAAAAAAGCGTTCGAAGACGAAGGAAACGAGCAAATATTTAAATATTTTTATATTTTTTTGCTATTTCACGGTGTTGTCTGTCATTTGATGTTAATGAGTTTTCGCCCCATACAAATTGCATAAAGTTTGCACCGATCTTCACCATCACCTGATTTTTTGTACCGATTAAGTTTACGGAAGCCGTTTATGACGGGTATGTAAGGTTTATACTTTTGTAGTATTTGGTTTGGCTTAAATAGTTATTTTCCATATATTTTCTATTTCCCTATCTTCGGGCCTTATTTTGCTTAAGTCACAGTTATGTTCCTTTTTTCAGCTTCCAGTTTACCCTTAAGTTCCGGTTTTCTTTTAAACCAAGACCCACTGACCCAGTTCCTGTACTATCCGAAATTCCTCTTCACCAGCCAATTCCAGTTCTAAAACCGTTTGTCTGACACAGAGCTGTCAGACACAAGCTAAGTTCCAGCAAATCATCCACAGCTACACAGTTCTCCGGCAGAAATATAAAATTAGAGTAGAAACTTTCATTCTTTTGTTAACATTATTTTTTATCTTTTCCTCACACACGATGTACTTGTATATACTTTTAATATAGTAAGTGTTAACGAAGGGGCATTTACATTACCGCATTTTCTTTTAATTTATATACTGTGTACAGAATTAATTCTTTTAATTTTCGTAAGCATTCACTGTAAATATATTTTAAAATTCAGTATATTTGGTTAACTTAATTGAGTTACCTACTATTAAGTTAATATTGTAAATGGTTAATTAGGTACAACTTGAACATAATTTGTAGAAAATTTTCAATACTAACGCATTTATTTTAATTAGTGTACGAAGTGAAGTACTTTTAATTTTAATTTCAGGATTAATTGTAAATATTTTATTATTTTGTTAAACTTTTAAATTATTAATGTGTAATATAAAATATTACATTATTTTGTAGACATTCCTTTTTTTTTTCTACAGTAGGTACAGTTACAATTTTTTATACTTAGCCTAAATTTGTTCAAGAAAACCTTAAGTACTTTCGTATTTCTCACCTAAATTAAGGAAGCCTGTTAACATCGGATGCTTCGCAAAAACTTTGCCTGCGCGTTTTAGCGTGCGAATATTGCAGAAAGTATCACCGTGCGAACACAGCTGATACTGTACCACAAAAACTAGGCCGACAGTCCCTATAACCATACCATAAAGTTAATTTTTAAACCATTGATACACGTAACTAATTTCCAGTAAAAACTGACAACACTGGCTATAAAGTGTAGCTGGCAACATTCTTATTGCTAAGACTTTAAAGTTAAAGGTTGGATGGAGAGTTTTTGTCTTGACGGGTAGAGTGGGTAGTGGGCAGTCGGTTCAGTGGGCAGTGATGCCGAGACGTTGGTGGTCCACACTTGGTGGCAAGGATGTGAAGAAACGATGAAATTGTGGGAAAAAAACGTAAGTATGTTAGGTATTAGATTAAGAAAAGATAGCCTAGTGTGAGTCGACGAAAGCTAGCAAAGAATGATTTTGTACTGAACGATATTTTAAATAAAATAACTTATTTATATTTGCGGATCAGTGGTTTCCTGATTTCCCAATTCTGGTGCTTGTGTTATACTTGATAATGATATTTGTAAAGCCATTGAGTGGAGCTCTAGGTACATAAAAGTAGCATCTTGTTGGTTATTTTTCCAATAACGGTATTTTCTCGAAGCACACTTGTTGTTTAGATTTTTTAGGTTCCGTTTCCACCAAAAATGTGCGAGAATGTGTGGCGAAATTTTTCATGATCCAATAGTAACGCTTCATTGACCTAGCCTCGCTCCGCTCAGCTGTTTCCACCAGAGATGTGCTGTGCGAGGATAGGTCAATGAAGCGTTTCTATTGGTTCATGAAAACACATTCCTCGCAACATATCCTCGCACATCTTCGGTGGAAACTCAGCCTTACTAATTTTTTGAGTTGTGAATTGCGGATTTACAAATGTTTTTTTTTTATCATTCAACTAAAAATGATTGAATGGTTGAATGAAACCATATGACTGAATGGTTGGCAGGAATGGAGGTTTTGTTGGTCTGGTGTATCTGTGTAAAACTCGTTTTGCGTTGCCGCGTGGCACAAACTGGACATTAGGTATAAAAACGAAGCAGCTGTAATTACGCAACCGAAAATAAGATTTACTTATTTAATAATAAGTTTTTGTAAAAATTCCATTTTTAATACAAGCTTTTTTTGCTAACTGTACTTTTTGTTGACTGTACTAACTTGTATTGTCACCCAAACTATATTTGCATACCAAAGTTCACGTCGATTGCCATTAACCGTTGAAGAGTTGCGTCCTGTGGAGACGATCCTGGCCGGACTATACCAGCATGTCACTACCAATATTGTATTGTCACGCAATTTACATAAGTACCTAAGTATACCAAACAAGTCAATCCAACTACTGGAAGTTGGTCGAATTTAACTTGCAAGATTTGATTACAGACAGACAGACAACGGGACAGGTGAAACTAAATGAAAGCTTGTAAAAATTACGTTCATTCCCAATGGCCTCACCCTTATTCGTGGAACCTTAGCACCATTACGTTTCTTTAAAAGCTTACCTAGGTATGTATTTTAACACCCGCAAGTCAATTTTTAAACTGTTAATCATAAAATTTCACCTTCCTCAAACCGGCACGGCGTGACACGGGCTCACTAATCCCAATCGAAAGTGATCGATCCATCCTGGTGGGAAGTCGATCGGAAACGGAAGTGTCGTGTGACCGTCCGGTAACCGGACACGGCGGTGACGTCAGGCTTAAGCGCTTAAACGGGGTACACACCTATAAAGTACGTTTTGCACCAAGTTACTATAACGAATGCTAATCTATGCTGGCGTCAATTTTGGTTGTAGATTTTTTTGGGTCTGCCAATTTGATGAGCGGATAGCCCAGTGCAGTGGTTAGAGAACTTGTCTATGAAGCTTGAGGTCCCGGGTTCGATCCCGGTCGGGGCAGATATTTTTATGAAAAATACTTATGTCTGTTCTCGAGTCTTGGCTGGTTAATATACATGTATCTACTAACTGTAAGTTATCTATCTACTAACTGTATGTTTATTTGTGATTTGCTTACTTTAGGACAGAGTCTATTGGTGACGTGTATTTTTAGGGTTCCGTAGCCAAATGGCAAAAAACGGAACCCTTATGGATTCCTCATGTCTGTCTGTCAGTCTGTCCGTCCGTATATGTCACAGCCACTTTTTTCCGAAACTATAAGAACTATACTGTTGAAACTTGGTAAGTAGATGTATTCTGTCAACCGCATTAAGATTTTCATACAAAAATAGAAAAAAAACAATAAGTTTTGGGGGTTCCCCATACTTAGAACTGAAACTAAAATTTTTTATTTCATCAAACCCATACGTGTGGGGTATATATGAGATCTATTTAAAAATAATATTGAGGTTTCTAATATAATTTTTTTATAAACTGAATAGTTTGCGCGAGGGACACTTCCAAAGTGGTAAAATGTGTGTAGGCCCCCTGTAACTTCTAAAATAAGAGAATGATAAAACTAAAAAAAATATATGATGTGGCTACATTATCATGCAAACTTTCACCGAAAATTAGTTTGAACGAGATCTAGTAAGTAATTTTTTTAATACGTCATAAATCGTAAAGTAAAGGAAACTTTTATATTATGTTACTTGCTGCTACGGAACCCTTCATGGGCGAGTCCGACTCGCACTTGGCCGCTTTTTTATTTTAGGTATTTGGACAGATGGATGGATGGATTTGAAATTTGTATGAAAGTTTTCTGTAGAGTCACGAAAATTCGTATTTGATTGATTCCGACGTATGTTTTCGATGGTTTGATCGTAAAGAAGACGGAATATTGTGTCGGTCTTTACATTAGTAAAATGTACTTAATTTATTTTTATTACTTTCTTTTGCCCCGTTTATTTATTTATTTATCCACTTCCAGCGGTCCAATTGACTTGAAATTTGAAATACAATACAATAATCTGTACCCTTGTGTAGATAAGTTTTCGGTTACAAAATATTACGTCTCGATCGCGATTTGTATGGAAACACGAACATCGCAAACGTTCCGCTAGAGGCGCTGTTCGTGTTTCCATACAAATTGAGATTTAAATGCGAACGCGAGACGTATTTTGTAACCGAAAATTAACACTAAGGGTAATGCTGGTATTGACATCGTGGTGGTGCTACCAGGATCATCTCCGCAGGAAGGAATGGTTAATAATACCCACTTGAATGGTACGGATATGCAGTTTAAGTGGCAATGCAAGTACAGTCATCAAAAAAAGCTTGTGTATTATGTATGTAAATTTAATGTATGATAAACAGATGGCCCCAAAGGAAGAACAACGCCATTCGCAAGACCGGCAGTTTTTGCTGATTTTTGAGACCAAAAACGTGACATATTTTTTTGAATTTTAATTTAGTTTTCTTAGTTACTTCGTACGTTGTCACGAATAAATGATCTCTTTCTTTCTAAAATACATTGACACCCTTTCACCTTTTCACGTACGTATTATGTTCTTCAGCAATGTATTGTTGCTACCGGTACGTTTATTATGCACAGGTACAGTCACGTCTAAAAATATGTATACAAAAACAAGGTTGCATAAATGTGTAGTCATACATTGTATCAAAAATATTTATCTATTACTGACACCAAAAAATTGTATTCATTAAACTTTTTCAGTATTATGTAATCACAAAATGCTTCAGAAAGTTGCATACTTAAATAAATTCCATTTAAATGTATCCACCTCGTAGGCAAAAATAAGTATACATGAATGGGTTCCATATACATATAACCACACCAATTTGGCAAATATTTGTATACGCCGTTTGATTCATAAATATGTAAACACGATTTGATATTTTGATTCGTTTTGAAGAATTACTGTTTTGTTAAGATTACATGTCTGTCTCTTTCGTAACCTGCATGCGGGCAGGGACATACATACTACGAATCCATACTCCATTAAAATAATATTATATACTGGTGACCCGTTCCGGCACAACACGGTTACGGTATACATAGACACCGTGAATCACACTATTTATTTGTGAAAACCGCATCAAAATCCGTTGCGTAGTTTGAAAGATCTAAGCGTACAGACAAAAAAAGCGACTTTGTTTTATACTATGGAGTGATGAATTGAAAGTAACTCTGTCTGTTCCGGTATCACGTCGAAACCGACTGGTTTCGACTGTCAAGGGGCTGAACATAGGGTACTTAGTTTTTATCTCCAAAAGCAACCCTTAAGGGAAGAAAATGGGGGATGAACTGACTGGAGTGAGCTGGATGAAATTTGGTATGGATATATTTAATTTTTTATACACCATCAAGATCACCAAATACTTGGAAACGTCCAGAGTGGTCATTAATATCGACTAAGCCAAAGCGATCAAGTTGTTCGGGTCATCCACTGAGGACAGATCCACTGAAGCATCTATAATTTGCAATCTTTAATCATTGTAATTTTAATTATAGAAGACAGCTTCTGAATGACGATGACAGAATGGCGATCTTGCACTTGACAGTATAAGTATATGTAAGTAATTGATTTTAAAATGAAGTTCTTCCATGAAGCCAGTGACTTTCTTTTATAATATATAACCTATCTGAAGTTACAAATAGGTGGTGTTTTCTATCTTTAGTCTATACATCTTTATCTATTCACTTTAATGTGAAGTGTTGGAAGTGTGGACAAGTGCAAATGATGTCTCTTGTTGTCAATTATTTATATTCATTGTGTTTAAAAAAAATTACAGCTATCGTAATCGATGATACCCAAGATATATCACGGAACCTTATCAAAACATGGAAAACAAAGATTTTTCAGCTGCCTCTGCCCAAATGTGTACTCGTATTACGAGATGTTTTCCTGGATGTACTTGAACACTTAACATTTATGTTAAACTTTGAAAAAGAAATGGTATTGTTTATTGGAATATGCACTAAGTGCTTTTATAATGCATTTTTGGACGATAATGACATTTACGAACAAGAAGAACTTCAACCCATATTTTTATTTTGTAAATTATGTGCTAGTTCCTGCTTTATAGAATGTCGTCATACAACGAATTGTAATTGTGTCGAATATGTAACTAGCTTAGGTAAATAGAATTATTTGAAATATCTATAATTTGTGATCGAGCCCGCCCATTCGTACTGCAAACCAAGAACTGGCTACAGTGCGGCTCTACCACTAACAATTAACAATATAATTAAAATAAAAACAAAAAAATGCTTAGTGCACCTTTCTGAGAATGACCCTAAACTGAAATACTCAATATTTACAAGTCAATTCAATCTAAGGACTGTCAAGTGCGTCATAGAATAATCGTGAGATAGACGTATGCAGTGACAAGTCCGCACTGTTTTCGTGAATTGTCAAATCAGTTAAATATACAACACGATTCTATGCCAGTCAGACAAGGTTTGTTGTTGCAGTCTGGATACATATTTATGAATCAAACGGCGTATACAAATATTTGCCAAATTGGTGTGGTTATATGTATATGGAACCCATTCATGTATACTTATTTTTGCCTACGAGGTGGATACATTTTAAATGGAATTTATTTAAGTATGCAACTTTCTGAAGCATTTTGTGATTACATAATACTGAAACAGTTTAATGAATACAATTTTTTGGTGTCAGTAATAGATAAATATTTATGATGAAAATGTGTGACTACATATTTTTCAAATTTTTTTGTGTATACATACTTTTAGACGTGACTGTACTAGATTGCAAGGTACACCCCACTGCATAAAGCAGGTAATATTTTCATTGCTAGAGAAGAAAGGAAGGGGCCTCCATTGATTGCTTTCCTCGACCAATCATAAGGCTGTACAGGCGATAGAGGGGACAATGGGTTTAAGGGCGATCCTAAAGTCAGCTCTTTTAGCTCTTCATAAATAGCTCTATGTACATAGTTATTACCTATTATTCCTTGTTTTCTAAGGTTTTCAAAATAACGACAGACCCAGAAACAGAATGTTGCTACTAAAAAAACAAATCAAGCAATATTATATATATATAGAACTCTTTATTGTACAAATAAAATTAACAGGTTTCAGGAAAAAGGGACGAATCATAGGTAGGTATTTATAAAACCGAACTTATCCCTTAACCGTGCAATATTTAATGAAATTACTGATATTAAACAAAAAAAAACGGCCAAGAGCGTGTCTGACACGCCTGAAATAGGGTTCCATAGCCATTACGAAAAAATAAGTAATATTTTTCTAAGGCTTTCGTATTTTTGTGCGGAATATTCCAAGTTTAGGTATATTTTGTACCTTAGGCTGCTATTTACTTTAGGGGCTGTTTCACCATCCATTGATTAGTGTTAACTGGCGGTTAGGCGTGATGCCGTCTCTATTTGTTTTGTTCGAATAGACGACGGAGGCGGCATCACATTTAACCGTCGGGTAACGCTAATCAATGGATGGTAAAACAGCCCCTTAAACTACTGCTAATTCTCAAGAAAACTTAATCGTTATAGTTTTCCTTGTAAGTTTGATATACTACTTACTACCATCCTGATTTTTTTTCTAATTTCTCCACCCACCAGTTTAGATTTTAGAGGGGGGACGCTCGATTTTAATGAAAATTTGCACTATATATAGTTGATGAATATTTTGCAAAAAAATCACTAAATCGAAAAATCGTTTTAGCAACCCCCTAATGCTTTTCAAAGACCTATCTAATGATACCCACACTACAAGGTTGGATGAGGGAAAAAAATCACCATCACTTTACGTCTATGGGAGGTACTCTTATAAAAAGTCGCGAGAAAGAAGAAAGTTCATCGAACCAGTATAGGTAATTGAGTTTTAATTTTTGCTAAAAATATTACCTTTTTTCTTTAAGAAAAAGAAGAGTAATCTCTTCCACCATTTTGTCGGCATAGTTTACATATATATATCCGTGCAAAATTACAGCTTTCTAGCATTGATAGTCCCTGAGCAAAGCCGCGGACGGATGGACAGCCACAGACAGACAGACAGACAGACAGACATGGCGAAACTATAAGGGTTACATTTTAGCCATTTGGCTACGGCCAGAGATAAGAATCAAGACAGATCGACGGTCGTCCGGAAAGTACTATTTACGGAATCCCGAAATAAATAAACTTTTTTTTTATCAGCATGTTTTTGTGTTCCACTGCTGGGCAAAGGCCTCATCTCTTGCTCCACTCCTGCCTATCAAAGGCGAGCTTCCGCCATCCCACATTATAGGCATCTAAGTCATCCCTCCATCTCCTCTTCGGTCTGCCTCTATTACGGTATCCGTCACTAGGGACCCATTCCCTAACAATTTTGGCCCAACGTACTTCAACTTGGCCGTCTTTACGCCCACGTCATTGTTGAACTTAAAAAAATAAATTAAATTACTTTTTTAAAGATATATTGTTAAAAATAATAAACACGCCTTTCCTTGAGCAATCTTCTAAAAAAGAGACAATATCAGAGTTATCACACACTCAATTTCCCAATCCGGTGAAAGGCTGCCATTACCAATAGGTATCTGATACATTTTTTGTAGATACAAATCTAAAAACTCCTGAGAACAGAAATCAAAAAATTAAAAAACAGATGCAATCACTCAAGTTAAATAAAGTTTATTGAATAAACTAAATCATCACCCATCCCTCCCCCAAGTTACAGACACTAAACCAACAAGCCATTCGACCGTGTACTATTGTACTAGTACTTGCCAAGTTGCCACCTGTATTTGCCCTGAAGCTAAAACGCAAGTGTTCGTCATTCAAACGCTTGTACAGGTAACTGTCTACTGTTGTTACCGGAATACAATTGGTTGACTGAGGGTAGCCATAGCACCCTTTACAAATTGTATTAAATTGAATTAACTAAATACAATTGATTTATGCAGCAGCAGCAATGTAGCTAGTCTTTTGGCAAACTATAATAAGTAATTTCACGTATGAATAGTTCGGTTGTTTTTGTTGTCATTTTGTTTTTTTATGATTTGTGATAGTTAAATTCCTGTCCAGTCAAGTCAAAATATCTTCGGCAGACAATTAAATTTTTGGACTATACTTAAATGAACTAACAACATAGGTACTTATCTAAGACTTATCCAACTAATTGGAATAATTTCAAAGAAGGAATCTAAAAACAATACTACGCTCCCTTGATACTCGCAGTTGTAGAGCTTAAAATCATACTAATAATTACTTCGAATCCATTTGCAAAAGCAACATCCCATTCCCATTCCCATACTAAACAATAACAATTTAACTCATCAACCATCGTAAAGTGATACGGCTGAATCGGAAACGCAAATAAAAGTAATTTAATACTTTGCTGCGGTTTAACAAGTTATCTCGACTTATCTATTTCATTTACATCTAATCGCGGGTAAGGGCCCGGCGCGTGCAGGCCGCGTGTTTTGACAGATTGCTGCCATTTACCGCCGCCGCCATGTTCCTTTTTGGCGCGCACCGCTTTGGCATAATCTGCGAAGAACATGGTCATTTAAAAAAAAAGTAGAGGATTAAGAGCGAAACGTGATTAATATTGCGAAATTATAGAGTGGACGTGTGAAAATACTGCAGGTCTTTTATGTATTTTTAGGGTTCCAGAGCCAAAATGCCAAAAACGGAACCCTTATTTCGCCATGTCTGTCTGTCTGTCTGTCTGTTTGTCTGTCTGTGTCTGTTTGTCGTGCGGCTTTGCTCAGCGGAGCGATCGATGCGATGCGAAGCGAAGCTGCATGGATGCGATGCGATGCGATGCGATGCGATGCGATGGATGCGATGCGATGCGATGCGATGCGATGGTGGATGGATGGATGGATGAATGGATGAAATATTCCTCACATTGTTGAGAAAAGCACTATACAAACCTCGGCCAGAACAGGAATTGCTGGACTCGTTTTCCCAAACTAGTCCATCAATCCTTACTCATGCCTCTGCAGTAACTTAATATCCGTTTCAGGATTTGATTAAGAAACTGCAACTACTATGACATCAACATAAATTTACGCTTTTTCTTTATCTTGAGTAGGCTTGACTAGGTAATATTTTGTTTTGTGACCCCTTTAAAGCGCATATAAAATCCCCAGAGAAATTGGTGTCATCATGACAAATCAAAGAAGAATCATTTATCAAAATCAGGAGAGGCGTTACAAGTGGATTATGGATATACCTACATACATACAGGTGAAATATATCTTTAACTCTTTAGTCTTTTAGTAAAAAACAAGACAAAGATTAGAATTTGACATTAGATTATTACTGTATTTCCTGTATTATAAGTTCGTATTTTCTTTAATTGTATAAGTAGTTTTTAAGTAATTGTAATTATATTTGATGAAAAAATGACTTTCTGCCAAGTTTCTTGCGGCGCATTCTTCTTGGCAATGATGGTCTTTCCGAAAGCGCTGGTAGTTTAAAAAAATGACGTGTAAAAGTGCCCATTGCGGCCTATTTACTGAATAAATCATTTGAATTTGTGAATTTGAATTACAGCACTAGAGTGGATTCTTAATTCATCAATAATTAAGTATTAAGATTTTTCAGGAATCAATTTATTTTTTTAATTAATCCACAGTAAAATTTGCACTTTAGTCCTGCAAAGTTTTTCATAGTGTTGCGACTCCTAGTGTCATCTAGTGAGCTAATTATGGGACCGTGCACGAGAACAGCGCCACACCGCGTCCGTGGACATTATTAGGCATTCGTTGACACAACTGTCATTACGAGTATATAAGCGAGAAATAGTAAGTTGATAGTAAGTATAGACTGACCAGAATATAAAAAACCTGACGCGAGGGCAGCACTTCTATCTACGATTTATATTGCAACATTCTTTACACTTACTACCTACGTACCAGCCATATTGACAACGGTGTCGGTGATGTGATGTTATATGAATCATTATCATCATGATATTATACTATACTAGCCGTTACCCGCGACTCCGTCCGCGGCTCCGCGCAGAATTCGTTTATCGCTATCTTGCGGGAACTTTGCAATTTTCCGAGATAAGAACTCCTGTGTTCTCCGGGACTCAATCGGTTCAGTGGTTTAGACGTGATGAAAGTAACAAACAAACAAACAGACTTAGAAACTTTCGCATTTACTATATTATGTGTGATTAGATGATTAGACAACTCTGGGCGATAGTAGAATGGCAATTAATTATATTAACAATTGTTCTTTTCCGTTACAGGTTATTTCTGTAAATAGCCAATAACGAGAAATTGTTTATAATGTAGGTAGGTATATAATTTTTTTAAAGAAGCTAAAAGTTTCAAGAAATGTGTTGATTGCAAATATTTTAATGAGGTTCAAGACCGAGTTATAGAAGCAAGCGTCAAGTCGAGCTCTATATACTTCCAAACAAAAGTAGTGTGTGAAGGCGGGTTGTTTAATAATATTTAAATAAGCGATGGAAGAATTCGAAAATGCTGTTTTTGTTTTATTTGTATGTATGTATCATGACAAAAAGTCATATTGTAATAAAATTAGAAAAAGATAAATAGACGTAATATTCTTATTCTTGCTCGTTAATCCTGCCGTGAAGCAGCAGTGCTTGCACTGTTGTGTTTCGGCGTGGAGAGTAAGACAGCCGGTGAAATTACTGGCACTTGAGGTATTCCATCTTAGGCCTCTAGATGTTGCAGATGTTTATGGGCGGTGGTGATCTCTTACGGTGGTAGTGGTGGGTCGCCCATAGGAGGCCCACTTACTCGTTTACCTTCCAGGCGAATAAAAAAAAACAGTAAGGTTTATTTTGTACTGATGGTTATTCTTTACATAACTTTTTATGGTAACTTCGAAAAGTTTTGCAAGTTAATATAACAGAACAGAACCGCATATCACGATCGCGTGTCATCGTCAATACCCGAAGTATACTTCTAAAATCCGAAGGTTTTTTTTTAAGAGCTCACGGAGTGTATGTACAATTCATCAAAAATCATCGTCATGCTCGTCGCTCTTTATATCATTTATTGCTTCATAAATTATTTTATTTTATTCCTTCGTTGGTTTTGTAGGCACATACCTAGTTCCAATGAATTTAAATAGATGGCAGCACAAAGATGACAAACAAAAAATTGTAATGCAACAATCACGCAACAATCAACGTGCAATTTCATATTCGATTTGGAAATTTTGTTTCGCCGTTTCGCCTATTTTTTTAAATTTTGGCCATGCAAAAAGTATTATATTGCTCCTTTATATTATTTGGAAAACGTATTTTTATATATAGCAACACATCGTGTTTTTCTTTGAAATATGGCAATTTCAAAATTCGTAAATGTCAACTTTTTAATTGTCGCAAAAATTTCAGTCATATTTTCTTAATAATTACGTGATTCAAATATTAAATAAAAAATACAGGGGCCGCATGAAAACCACAAAGTGGTGTACGGTGCGTAACGTTCGTATCGGTTGGTGGGATTTGATCGTCAGTGTTAGTGTGTGAAGGCTTCATAAATGAATAATGTCGTTGAGGTCGAGAGCTCTGGCTCTTGTGGAGGTGTTGTTGCGAGTGCCGCCACTGTTTGTGGTGGATGAGTTTTTGAAGATCAGCCTGGGACTGCCCGTGTCGGGAGGCGACGAGGTGTCAATCCTGAGCAACGTGACGTTGGACCACGTCGATGTTTCAGACTCCGATGGGAATTATTACGACGCCAACTTTTACAATGCCTTCGTCTTCACGCTTATGAAGTTCCTCGTCTGCTGCTTAGGTAAGCAATTTTTTTCATTTGACGAGCTTGAACTTTGCAACAGCCAGTGTCCTTTCATTTTAGTTTCTCAACATAGGTTCAATGTCATAAGATGTTTGTTCTGAAGGTGCAATGCAATGTGATTCAATTGTTGGTTTTTGTAATCATTTTTGTTGCTTAATGTCTTACGGAGTGCTGTATGGGTTAGTTTAACTTTGGCTATCTGGTATAACACAATACAGAACAAAATTTTCAGGGTGCACTGGTTCGATTGTGCCAGCCTCCCCAGGGATTTACTTGTGTGGGCATTTCGAGTGCGGTCAGGTCATGTTCCATTGAATCAATTTTTAAATATGATGAAAGTAGTTCAATCCCCCATGTGCACGGATTGTAATAAGATTGAGGATTTAATACATTTTTTGGTAGAGTGTGTATTGACTAAGGATATCCGCGAGAGGTATTTGACTGATTTGGACCTGTTCAATGGTGCAGCGAATATTATTTTAAATTGTCCGGTATCGGAAGATGCAGTACGAATTTACAGGTTCATCAAGCACTCCTTTGCAGCCAGATAATCTGGACATCACAATAGGAGTGTTTGATGAATGTGGACATTGAGTCTTTCAATGAGGCTGGCATAGTCACACAGGTGCACTTAAGCCTAAAAAAAAATAGGAAAAAAAACTGGCTGCAAGGTGACACAACGGCAGTAACATGATGTACTTATCATGCTTCTTCCAGCCATGCTGTTATTCTAGTTATGTTTAATGGTACTGTTTGTTGTAAATAAACTGTTTTGAAGCAGACAGATATTTTAAAATTTATAAATAAATCATATTATTCACAATTCACCATACATAAATTGTAATTTGATGAATGTTTCATAAAGACCACAATTTATTATGACATTGCATTGAATTGCTTTAACAGTTGACATATATGTTTATTATTATTATTATTGCTACTGTCTCACATCAATACTACGTATGATAATTTTCATCTAGCAAGAACCAGTTCTTGTCTAAATAAACCTTTGAATGGATCAAAATAATTTAATTTGTGGACCTTTGACTTGCTGATTTCATTGTTTAAAAAAATAAAGTAATTCCTATTTTGGTAGTTGATTAAACATATAAATTTTTTGGGTAACCCATGTCCTGTTTGTAGTTTCAGCTTGTTTAAATTTGAATTTAATATGCATTTTTAAATATCGTCGGGTGACAAGCAAAAGTCACTAAGTACCAAATACCTACTTACACCAAAGTTTGTATCTCAGTAAATTACTAACTAGATACGACTTTTTAAAGAGCAGTGACAGTAATATTAGTGAGTTTTGCTTGTCATCCCGCGATAAGCTGTTTAGTGTTGGCAAGTTTGATACAAGTATATAGAATAATTTATTGAATCTGGCGTTACTTTGCGGAGGTCCATATCAATGAACTAAAAGAATTTCCTTGCTCGCCCGCGACCTTACGATAGCTAAGCTTATGCAAAATATGCATGTTCATGCAGTTCCTCCACCTCCACACTGTAAGAACACACACAAATCACACAAACCCATCTATCACCACCACCACACTACACTGACGCGTTTCGAACTCAACCAGAGCTCATCTTCAGAGTGACACAACTGTACACCATGCTACCAGTTGTTAGCTGTGTGTTTGTTGTTGTTGTTGGGTCTAACAACTGGTAGCATGGTGTACGGTTGTGTCACTCTGAAGATGAGCTCTGGTTGAGTTCGAAACGCGTCAGTGTAGTGTGGTGGTGGTGATAGATGGGTTTGTGTGATTTGTGTGTGTTCTTACAGTGTGGAGGTGGAGGAACTGCATGAACACGCATATTTTGCATAAGCTTAACTATCGTAAGGTTGCGGGTGAGCAAGGAAATTCTGTTAGTTCATTGACAAGTATATAGGTTGATAAGAGTATGTTAGTGACATAAAAAAGAGTTTTAAATAACCCTCCTTCAGCCAGTTGGGTAAAAAAACACTTTTTAATCAGCTAAATTTAACCTGTATTTGATCTAATTATCATGTTAATATAATGCACAGTTATGGACATTTACCTATTCTTTAATTAAAATGATGACCCGATTTTGATGAAATTTGGTATGAAGATGTATGTATGTATGTAAACTCTTTATTGTACAAAATAAGTAAACAAACAGATGTCAATCAATGAAATATATGTACAAATTCGAACTTATCCCTTTAAGGGACCTCTACCAGTCAAACTTTGAGTGGATGAGAGGAGCATTCAGTCAGGGACAGACAAAAAGTGAGTTTAAAAATTAAAATAGATAGTGAAAGCTACAATACATTGCTTTAAATAATATAAGACACAAATCTATAAAAGAAGATTGTTTAAGATCCTGGGAAAGACTTAAGAGTAGTTTTCATCCAGGGAAATGGCATAGTTCCTGTGGGATAGCCATTTATATACGTACGTACATACACATACGCATACGTATTTCTGTTTGCCCTGGAAAGCCCCCACACATAGCAAATTTCGTCAGTTGTTAGAGCCATTTCCGAGATCCCTGAAATAAATTTATACATGTACAAAAACTTGTGTAAATACATGTTTCTCTCTCTCTCCTAGATTACTGTTGAAAACATGAAACCTCTCTTTCTACCATTATTATTTGCAGTTTCATGGAAAGAAATAGTGACTATAAAGTATTGATTGTATTCCATTTTCAAGGTTCCTGTGTCCACATCATATAATTACTCAATTAATAATATGAATGTCCATTAATTATGGCTTTAATAGGTGTGGGGGGTGGGCAGCCTTTTTTATTCTACTTTAGAGTAGTTGATACTATCTATACTCTGTCTATGGGAAGCATTTTCCTGGTATATAAATGGTTACTCTGAATGTTTCCGATTTTTGATATCACTTTACGATTTTCATCAATTATTTTTACAAGTTAAGTATACCTACTTACCAACATCATTTTGAACCTTTGCCCCACCTGTACTTTTTGATTTTTCTGTTATTCGTTATTATTATTCTTATTCTGTTATTTGTTATTATTATTTTTCTGTTGATTAAAAAAAAATGGCGTCTGTAAACTGTAAAGAATCAGAAAAACTCGCCATTCCGTCGCTTGGTTCGTTGCCTTCTGTGTAAAAAAAGAAAGGACAAATCAACAATCAGTCAGTCAGTCTTCACTCTTGTACAATTATAATAGGTATTCAGTAGGAACGACGGTTTTCCTTGCTCTAGAGATCTAGAGTCCATAGGAAAAACCTAAACGCCAAAGGTTTTTTTTCTATTCCAACTATCGACGGATAACAACGGGAACTAAAACTGGAGCTGGATATTATACCTAAGTATTCCAATTCTCGGTAATTTTGTGATGCGTTTTAATCTAACCTACACCAAAATACTAAATACCATCACAAAACGAAACGAATTAATGAGGACAATAACAAAAAACCGGAAAGTAAAAGAGCCAATGCTGTGAGATGTATAATTTATTTAAACGACAGGTATTCCTCATCTGCATGAATCCCACAGTAAACATGTCTTACATGGGTTTGGGCTGCGTTTCAACTAGAGGGCGTTCTCCGAAATTCGAATATCGAAGTTTGTATCGTATCGTCCCTCTCAGTCTCGTATTAAATATTATACGAGCCCCAATGCAAAAGAGTTCGTCTAGTCATACATTTTGAAGCCTTATCCCAGCCTATATATGTCCCACTGCTGGGCACAGGCCTCCTCTCGGAATGAGAGGGCTCGGGCCGTAGTTCCCACGCGGGCCCAGTGCGGATTGGGAACTTCACACACACCATTGAATTGCTTCGCAGGTTTGTCCAGGTTTCCTCACGATGTTTTCCTTCACCGTTAAGCTCGTGGTAAATTTAAAACGTAATTTCGCACATGAATTCCGAAAAACTCAGAGGTGCGAGCCGGGATTTGAACCCACGATCCTCTGCTTCAGAGGCCATAGGTCAAACCACTCGGCCACCACGGCTTTTTGAACCCTATCTAAATAAAATATAAATTTTTTGCTTTACAGAAGTCGATTAGCTATAAACAATTTATATTGTATAATACTCCATCAAAACGCCGTTAATTGGGCACTAATAAAATTATAACTATTTTAAAATTATAGATATTCTGGATATATTACCTTACAAATGCTCACGCAAAACAGATCGTCTAGTTCTTATTTGATGCAAAATAGTTCAATGAACTAAAATAATTTCCTTGCTCACCCGCGACCTTACGATAGCTAAGCTTATGCAAAATATGCGTGTTCATGCAGTTCCTCCACCTCCACACTGTAAGAACACACACAAATCACACAAACCCATCTATCACCACCACCACACTACACTGACGCGTTTCGAACTCAAACAGAGCTCATCTTCAGAGTGACACAACCGTACACCATGCTACCAGTTGTTATACTAACGAACCACAACCACCGTTTTAACTTGTCACTGTAACTCCCCAAGTACCCACATACGTTTTATGAAACAAAACAAAACTACCCACAAATTATTAATAAATTTTTTAACCGTCCTTCAAAACTACCTTGATTTTTATTTATTTACTGTCAAGGCATGTTTTATTAACTACCATTGCTGAAATTAGATCCAAGCCGTAGCAAGGGAGATGAAACTAAATGTACCTGCTCATAATAATAGACCCCATACTGTTGTATCTAATTATCTCCATGCATTCTAAAACATCGAGACGAAACCCCTTGCCACAATAATGTAACACTTCATACGAATCGGAGTCCGATAAAGAATGATTTAGTTACAACAAAATTCGTCTCGATGTTTATGAATTTATCAATTATTGTATTTATTTATGAATTTATCAATTATTGACATCAGTTTATTAATCTAAGGGGTTGTTTCACCACCCATTAATTAATTTTAACTGATGGATAAATGTGATACCGTCTCGCGTCTATTAAAACAAAACAAACAGAAACGACATCATATTTATCCGTCAGCTAAAATTAATGAATTGGTGATGAAACAGCCCCTAAGTTAATTAATTATACTCTACAAGTTGCAACCTGCACGGAGTGTCATGCGCATGTTCGAATTAGCTTAATTTAATTGTACGTAAAACTAGGCCGAATATCCGGTATCTGGCCAAACCACTATATTTTTCATCTCTATTATTATTATGAGAGGGAGGAAAACGAGCAAGCGGGTCGTCTGATAGGAAATAGTCACCACCACCCATGAATACCAACAACTCAAGGAGAGTCCCTGATCTGTGCCCGGCCTTTAAAGGAAGTATAAGCCCTTGAAAGCCCTGATGTCACAATGCTGAAGGAAGTTGATTCCACAATATCACTACGTGGCAGAAAGTGCCGCAGGAAACGTACAGTGGTGGACTGGTGGACCGCCATTCATCGAGGTGGTGACACTGGAATTTAAAGTTTCGGGTTAACGTAGACTTCTCTAACCCTAAACCGTGACTAAACCGTGTAAGTGGTCGTAACTCTATTAATAAAATAACCCTCTTATATTAAAAAAAAAACCTTGAAAAAGCAGACAGTTCCTTTTTCCGCGAACTGTGTCTATTTTTATTCAATTAATTTAACTGAATAAGATTATTTTTATGCATCGAGTTAGTATAAAGAAATGTTTAATAGGTATTTGTTTTTGCATAAAAGCCTTTTGTGGCACGCTCAGCTGTGGCAGATATTAAGCAGGTGACGCAGGTGACTGTACTTCTATTAGCCTCGAAAAACTGAGTTAGAACCAATGATAATTCACGTGCTACGCGCCACCTGTTTCCTACGCAATGCAAATTGTGCTAATAACTTCGCCAAAATAATTATTTTATCTACCACAAGAATGGGAAGTGACGAATTTGATAGTATTTTTATTTTTTTAACAAAATAAGGAAACCGATTAGCATTTTAACTCGGTTTAATATGAGGTCAGTTTGTTTAACATATTAGTCTATTTCAACTGTGTTGTCTTGTGAAGACCTTGATAAAATAGCTTAAATATTTTAATTCGTTATCTACACTACACCATTTATTTTAGGGAACATTTAACAGGTCAAATAAATTTAATTTGTCTAGATAACTGGTTATGTCATCTTGTACTTACTTATTGTTTAAAAGATTATCAAGAATTACTAGTAAATTGTACAAATAGATAAAACGAGTCATTTTAGACGACCAGATGGCCTAGTGGTTAGAGAACCTGACTACGAAGCTTGAGGTCCCGGGTTGGGGCAGATATTTGTATGAAAAATACGAATGTTTGTTCTCGGGTCTTGGGTGTTTATTATGTATTTAAGTATGTATCTATCTATATAATTATATTTATCCATTGCTTAGTACCCATAACACAAGCTTTGCTAAACTTACTTTGGGACTAGGACAATTGGTGTGAATTGTCCCGTGATATTTATTATTTATTTATTTATTTCACCCCAGACGTTTATATCTACCCGAGCCGCAGGCGAGCTCTGGTTTTCACTTTGATTGCGAGGAAATTAGATAGACTGATAGACAGTAACGTTATGAAATATTTTATATTGTTAACTAGCAGGTGCCCGCGGCTTCGCCCCCGGTGTAGTTTTTTTTTAATTTTCTAAATCTTCTTTTTTAAGAACCTTCTCCTGACAATAGAAAACACAACAAAAAAAGAACTAGCGAAATCGCTCCAGCCGTTCACGCGTGATGCCGTGACCAAGGGAAATAGGGGTTCTTTATTATATATTAAGATTTGTTATACCTAAATAAATTTCAGGACTGACCATTGAACTTGGCACCCATTTAGATCTCACTTCTTTTGGTCGTTAAAGTCAACCAGTCAATGCATATATCATATGATTACCCTTGGTCTTAAGAGCATAAAAAGTCATTTTATATCGCCTAGATCCAGCATAAACATGAACTTTACGAGCATAAAAAGTGAAAAAGTAATTTTATGACGCCTATATTCAACAAAAATAAAATACATAAGTTTACGAGCATGATGAGTGAAAATATACTGAGCGGCAAAAGATCTGGCCCTCAAATGTATGCAGAAATAGGTAATTTTGTAAGTAGAGTGAGCCAAATTTTGTGCCGCTGAGTATATTATTATCTTATTATGACTCACGCATAAAAAAAAACCTTATCGTTGCACCTAACTAATCAGATTTTATTTCTAAAATTCGTTCTTTACTATTCATACTTCTTTCTGAAATTCCTTGTATGTATCCATAGTATCCATACTAATATTATAAATGCGAAAGTGTGTTTGTATCTTTGTGTGTTTGTCCGACTTTCACGCCGTAACGGAGCGACGGATCGATGTGATTTTTGGCATAGATAGTTTATGGGCCCGAGAGTGACTAGGCTACTTTTTACCCCGGAAAAATCCACAGTTCCCGAGGGAACAGCGCGCGATAACCGAATACCACGCGGGCGGAGCCGCGGGCAAAAGCTAGTAATATTATAAATGCGAATGTAAACTCCGTCTGTGTTTGGAAATTGCAGTTTTAGTACAGTATATACGGCGATCGTACTATAGAGGGACTCGGCTGGCTAGGCAAAGCGTTAAGGTGCTGATTAACTTGAGCTTTCACTTGTAAGCATTCTAATGAATGGGACTCTAGAGCTGGCGGTTATCTCGCGCAATGAATATGGATAGCTATACAAAGAGGTAATGCGGCCTGCGTAGGGGTCCATGCCAGTGACGTCTCTTGACGACGTGTTTGTGTTTGCCTTATAAAATAATGCTACCACCTAGGTATTAAGTTAGTTAATAATTGAATTTGTCAGTGTCAGAATCATATACGTATAATTTTTTAATAAAAGATGGATAAATTCTAGTGAATGTTAAATTACAGGTACTTAAAGAAAGCTCACAAAATAAGCAGGAGCGTTTTAGCGAGCATTCAAGCGAAACGACAGTAAAATACTTAAAATAGTTTCTTCGGGCCTTTTGCCGCGCATCCGTCCGTCATTATCGTGAATAATGACAATTTTGACAAGCATTTACTAGAACCTTCTCTAGAATGATCGTGTCAATGTTCGGCTAATGTAGGCTAACAGCAAGTCTCAGAAAAAAAATGTTCGTAGCAATGTTTGGCTCTATGTACGGATTAGTTGTTCGGTTCGACAAATTCAAAAAGGCGAATGCTCGATGTTCTGTTTTCTGTTAAAGTGAATGCTCAAGTTTATCAGCACCTTTACGTTATCTACGTCTCGTAAGCTCTGCGGGGCTGCTACGAAATTAGAAAATCGAAGTTCGTATCGTACCGTCCCTCCCACTCTCTCTCGTATTAAATAACATAAGCGTCAGCGGGACGGCATGATACGAAGTGCGAGTTTTGCACTGCGTAGTTCGTAAGGCTTGGTTGTCTCTTACAAACGAAACCATTCAAATAAAGGAAGCGTTTATCGACAAACGACACAGAAAGGTAACCATGAACTTGAACATGCTAAAGCTGCGGCCACATGCAGTCGCTCGTCGCTCGTTTGCAGCGATAAATCTGGTCACGTGACCCCATTTTGAATGTGGTTTTGAATTTCCCGCGACTCAAAAAAGTAGCGTCAAGTAGCCGCGTCGAGCAGCAGCGACAAGATGGCTGCTTGCAGGAATGATCTTGGTCTTGGATGCTTATTTCTTAATCTCATTTAGTAACGGTCGTGGCAGTGGTAAATCAAATAAATTGGAGTAAATTAAAAAAATAACAGTGTTTTTGCCGAAATTTAATGGTTTTTTTTTTTCAGCGATAAAGCTCAACATTTTCAGCTTTATCGCTAAATGTCACGTGACCAGATTTGACGTTGGAAACGAGCGTCGAGCGATTTGCATGTGGCCGCGCCTTAACGCGGTTTATTATCGCTCGTCCTTATACATGTATGTATACTCTGTTTAATTATACTTACGCTGCGTCTGGTCATTGATCTATCGAGTTTTACCATTACTAGGAATGTCGCAACTAAGCGTCTTCCCCGAGTGCGATATGAAAGGCGACCTACTTCGCCCACACTCATCGCGCTTGCGAGAGTTTAAGATGCACAATTCGCGAGAATGGCAGTATCATTGGGGTTTTAAAGAGGTGCTATCTGATATCTCGGGCTTTTACAAGCTTTTATTTAACTTGCTAAGCATGTATGGTTTTAAATGAACACATTAATGAATGGGAATAGTATTCTTTGGGAATTCCTATAGATACCTAAGTATTTAAATAAAATCCGGGGATTTCATATTAACTGCCGGATCTTATGGTTATGCGTGCGATGCCGCGAAAATCTAGTTAATAATACAATCCCTCTAATATAATAAATGCTAAAGTTTGTAAGTCTGTTTGTTTGTTTGTTACTTCATCACGTCTAAACCGCTGAACCGATTTAGATTAAATTCAGTATACAGATAGCTTGAGTCCCGGAGAAGGACATAGGATAGCTGTTATCCCGGAAAATTGCATAGTTCCCGCAGGATAGCGATAACCGAATTCTACGCGGAGGTGTTGTTTATGATATCAAAATAAGTAGATATTAGCTATGGTGAATGGAAGACCGAATGAACTACTTGTATACAGCTTTCTTATGTCTCAATAAAGTCACTCTTCGTTTAGCAGCAGAACTGTGTGTTTGTCTAAATCTTAATAGATACTAGATTTCTCTCAGGTTATGGGCTACCCATGCTCCGTAAAGTAATTTCAGTGCTAGTCAAGAATTAGATTACTAGTTCGAAAATTGTGTTTTTCGTGTGTAATCTGTGACAGAATAACGAAGATGTCGGCTAATTATGTTGCGAACGTGCCGAAGTTATTGGGCCGTGCCAACTATAGCGAATGGGTTTTCGCAGCAGAGAATTTCCTAGTATTGGAGGGCGTGCAAAAATTCATTGATGAAGAGCCTAACAAAGAGGAAATTGCGGCAGATCAAAAAACCAGAGCGAAGTTGATTTTAACTATCGATTCGTCTTTATTTGTTCATGTCAAAGATGTGAAAACTACGACTCAATTATGGAACAGACTCAAAAATTTATTTGATGATTCCGGCTATGCAAGAAAGATTACGCTACTACGAAATCTTATTTCGATACGACTCGAAAATTGCAGTTCTATGACGGCATACGTGACTCATGTTGTAGAAAATGGCCAGAAATTGAGCAGAACGGGTTTTAACATCAGTGATGAATGGATTGGCTCGCTTTTATTAGCGGGATTGCCAGAGAAATATTCCCCTATGATCATGGCGATCGAGCATTCAGGGATTTCTATTTCGGCGGACTCCATTAAAACAAAACTTCTTGACATGGAAGAAAAAAATTCAAATTTGAATTTGAACGAGAACGGAACGAATGAAATTGAAAGCGCATTTGCCAGTTCGCATTACCAACATAAGAAGAACAAAATGAAAGTCTATGGCGAAAAGCATGATGGCGGCAATTCGTCAATGTCAAATTCGAAAAATGTCAAATGTTTTCGATGTAAACAAGCCGGGCATTACCGCAATCAGTGTCCTAATGTTGAAAATAGTTCTTCGGCGTTAAAGAAAAGTACGCGAAAACCGTCAAATGCATTCAGTGCTGTGTTTTTGAGTGGCAATTTTAAGAAAAACGACTGGTATGTCGATTCTGGAGCTAGTGCTCACCTGACAGCTAACGAAAGTTGGATTAAAAATGGTTCATATGAGCCGGCCATTCGGGAGATTGTTGTCGCAAACAAGGAAAGCGTTCCTGTGTTGTGCAGTGGTGATGTGCAGATTGCTACAATAGGAAGCAACAGCGAATACGACATCGTTGTTCAAGACGTATTGTGTGTTCCGAATATAACCACAAACTTGTTATCAGTAAGTCAGTTGATTAACAAGGGTAACAAAGTGGAGTTCAATGATGAAAGTTGTAAGATTTTTAACAAGAAGGGAGATCTTGTTGCAACAGCTTCATTGATGAATGGAGTTTACAAGTTGAACATGCCAGAAAATACGACTGTTGCCATGGCCGCGTCTGCTGACACCTGGCATCGCCGCCTGGGGCATGTAAATAGTGCTTATATGAACAAAATGCAGAATGCAGTGGAAGGATTTAACCTACAAGGAAAGGTGGACCATATAAGCAAGGCACCATGCAAGGTATGTTGTGAAGGGAAACAATGTCGCTTGCCTTTTCCCAATGAAGGCAACAGAAGTGATACACTGCTGAATATAGTGCACACTGACATTTGTGGACCCATGGAAGTTGAATCCATCGGGGGATCAAGATACTACCTGTTGTTTGTCGATGATTTCAGTCGTATGGCATTTATATTTTTCATTAAGAATAAGAGTGAAGCTCTGAAGTGTTTCAAGGAATTCAAAGCAAAAGTTGAAAACCAGCTTGGCAAGAAGATTAAGATCTTAAGAAGTGACAATGGCCGGGAGTTCTGTAATAACCAGTTTGATGATTATCTGAAAGAGAGTGGAATCATTCATCAGAGGAGTAATAATTACAGTCCTGAACAGAACGGCTTATGCGAAAGATTGAACAGATCAGTGGTTGAGAAGGCACGATGCTTGCTGTATGATGGTGGTTTAAGCTTGGAATTCTGGGCAGAGGCTGCGAACACTGCGGTCTACCTGCGGAACAGAACTGTGGCAGCAGGATTAAACGGAAAGACACCATATGAAGTGTGGACCAACACCAAGCCAGATCTGAGTCACTTAAGAATCTTCGGTAGTACAGTGATGGTACATGTTGCCAAGGAGAAGAGACACAAGTGGGACAAGAAGTCTCGTCAATGTATCTTGTTGGGTTATCCAGAGAATGTCAAAGGATATCGCGTATTTGACCTGGAAACCAGATCTATCTTTATTAGCAGAGATGTGATAATCATGGAGAAGACTAATGACTCTGATTGTGTTATTGAGGTTCAGGAGAAGACAGACTCCAATGGAAATCAGAAAGAAGAGTTGGAGATAAGTCGAGATTCAGTGGGGGATGACTATGAAGACCAGTCCAGTACTCTGGTAGACTCATCAGGAGACCAATTTACTGAATTTGAGACAGCTGACACATCAGAAAACACAAGTACTCCGATAAAGATAAGACCACAGAGAGAAAGACGTCCACCAGAAAGATATGGCATTACAAATATTTGCATAGCAGACAAGATAGATGATGCTAGCGGGCTATCATTGCAAGAAGCTTTACAAGGACCAGAGAAAGCGCACTGGAAGCAAGCAATGACAGATGAGTTGAAAAGCTTTGAAGAAAATGATGCTTGGGAACTTGTCAGTGTTCCAGATAAGGCTAGCATTGTGAAATGCAAATGGGTACTTAAGAAGAAGTATGATAGTGAAAACCATGTGCGTTACCGAGCAAGGTTAGTGGCCAAGGGCTTTACACAAAAGCTGGGTGTGGACTATGAGGAGACCTTCTCGCCCGTGGTAAGATACACAACTTTAAGACTTTTATTTGCATTGGCTGTGCGATTAGGGTTTGATATCTCACATTTAGATGTAACAACTGCTTTCCTGAACGGTTTTCTTGAGGAAACAATTTACATGCAGATTCCTGAGGGTTTTGTTGGTGGTAATACTGATGGCAAGGTGCTTAAGTTGAAGCGTGCCATTTATGGCCTAAAGCAATCCTCAAGGGCATGGTACAGGAGGGTAGATGATTGTTTAGTTCAGAGTGGATATATCAAGTCAAAACTAGAACCCTGTTTGTATGTTAACAGTAGTAATGGTTTGAAGACTATAATAGCTTTATATGTCGATGATTTTTCTTGTTTTCCAATGATGAGCAGGAAACAAAGCGAATAAAGCAGGAACTTTCTTCTCAGTTCAAGCTAAAAGATCTAGGACAGGTCAAACAGTGCCTAGGTATGAATGTTAACATTGATAAACAGAATAATGTAATAACATTGGATCAGGAAAGTTATATTGATCAATTGTTGCATAGGTTCAATATGACTGAGAGCAAAGTTGCTGAGACTCCTATGGAGGAGAAATTAAATTTAGAAAAGCTAGCGATTGCAAAAGCGAATTTCCTTATCAGCAGCTGATAGGCAGCCTTATGTATTTGGCAGTATTGACCAGGCCCGACATAATGTATGCTCTGTCTTATATGAGTCAGTTTAATAACTCATATAATGAGCAACATTTGTGCTATGCTAAGAGGATTCTTAGATATTTGAAAAAGACAAAGCATTATTGTTTGAAATACAGTAAAGATGGAAAAGCAGAAATTGAAGGCTTTGTTGATGCTGACTGGGCACATAATGTAGGAGACAGGAGGTCTTATACAGGGTTTAATTTTATGTTGTCTGGAGGTGCTATCTCATGGGAGAGTAAAAAGCAAAAAAACAGTTGCATGTCCAGTACTGAGCTGAGTACATGGGTATCTCTGAGCCTGTAAAGAAGCAATTTATTTGAGAAACTTACAATTTGAAATAACTGGTCACATGTATGCTGTTGTTCTGTACAATGACAACCAAAGTGCTCAGAAGTTGCTGGCGAATCCTGTCTTTCATAAGCGGTCTAAGCACATAGATGTGCGTTACCATTTTTGTAGGGAAAGTGTAGCTGACAAGTTAGTTCAGACTTTGTACTTGCCCACAGCAGATATGCCTGCGGATCTGCTGACTAAAAGTCTTAGTGCAACTAAACATTATAGGTTTATGTTTATGTTGGGGCTAGTGCCAAAGTAGTTTAGTTTTTGATAATGCTTGGATATTTTGATATAGTGGGGTGTTGTTTATGATATCGAAAATATAAGTAGATATTAGCTATGGTGAATGGAAGACACGAATGAACTACTACTGTATACAGCTTTCTTTATTCTCAATAAAGTCACTCTTCGTTTAGCACACAGAACTGTGTGTTGTCTAAATCTTAATAGATACTAGATTCTCTCAGGAGGGAGTCGAGGTAACGGCTAGTATCAGAATAAAAGATAAAAATTAATCAACTGCTTAGTTCTTTTATCCTTCTTCCCCTAAAAAGACCATCACACCTTCCGGCCAAAAGTCAGAGTGCAGAAACATCTGCTGGTGCTTAGCCGGCACTTGGAGTATAAAAGAGCGAAAATTGTTAGCCCAGTCAAACTTGAGCGGGTGGATAAACAACTCTGCTCCTTTTAACCGACCCTGAGCTGTCGTTGTGCTCGAAGACCTTCACCTGATGATTGGTTCCTTCTTCGTCAGAGTCCCAAGTTTGTTGGATTCCAAACTCGTCGGATTCCAAGTTCGTCGCACTCCATACTTGTCGGTTTATGTACGGTCAACGACATAAATATGTATGTATACACAGTAGCGGTGTTGGGGTAGGATACGGTACCATACGGTACGGTGGGGGACCGCCCAATGTTTTAAAGGACTAAGGGGCACCTTCGCTCATTGAGCGAAGCCTATATTTACTAGAAAATTCCCAAAAAGTTTAGTCGTGCGAGGGAAAATTCTCTTCCCTCACTTCCTACCCTTAGTAACTTCCCTTCCGTCGTCTTCCGTTGTTGTTTAATGTACCATCAGCCAAATAAGTGGTCTATCAATTTTTAAACAAGTTCCTATCAAACTAATATGTCTCTAAAGTCGAACTTTCAAGCTGACAGACACGTCTATTGGCATTATTGTTATATGACATGCAAACGATTATCAACTTTAGGATGGTCGACCACATATTTGGCTGAAGGTACATTACATGTATTACATGTACATCCTGTTCGTTATCTACCCGAAGCTCGCGGTTACGCTGCGGTATTGTTGATGTTTGGCCTCGCTTATCACCACTATCACAGCGGCGCGAAGCCGACCTGCTGGGCTACTATGAAACTCGAAACTCGAAGTTCGTGTCGTGCGGTCCCTCTGGCACTATTTAATACGAGAGCGAGAGGGATCGCATGACCCGAACTTCGAGTTTCGAGTTTCGTAGTAGCCCTGCTGTTACTTTCGTGGTCAACGAATGCGGTTGTGAATTCACGCTTTTTAAGCAAGAGTCGAAGATGGAGACTTAGGTACTGATAATACATGATAATTTTATTTTAATATGCGTATTAACAATGCTCTGTGCTGCATACATGGTGGGTGCTGTGAAAGGCGACGAAGATTTCTCAGACCCCTGTTGTGAGAGTTCACTCTATTGCCAATTACGAACTCGGGGTTCTAGCACTGCAGGTAGAGAATAGTCCATCACTGCGAGTGGGCAAAGGAAAACTACCACAGTTTTTCCCACTCCCAAGAAAGTCGTCATGACATGAAGGTTCGCTACCGTTCCTTAACCACCATGCCCACTTTGTCAAGAATTTAGCGACTTAAAAGAACTATGGTACGGTACTGTGATTGAATTATTCACTTATTCATAAAAATATATATTTTTAATATTACAGCAGCTTAAAAAACAATCAGAATGTAACCTTTTCAACATACAACTCATCAGCACTCAAGCAGTTTGCTAAGGCCAAAGTTGAATATTGCGCGAATCGTCGCTTCATCAATATATAGTATGAAACAAAGTCCCCGCCGCGTCTATCTTTCCGTATGTTTGCGGTGATCCAAAAACTACTGAACGGTTTTTGTTATTATGATGTTTTGGTTATTATGAAGTCAAGAAAGTTTTTGTTCGTTGAAAAATTTAAAAAGAAGGATAGGGATAAACGAATTCCTTTCAGATAGCGAGTCGCGGGCAACAGCTAGTTAAATATACATAAATATATATGTCGTTGATGGTTGACTAATCAATAACGAATATATCTTTTGTCTTTTGAATGTCGACTTTTAGTCAGGAAACTCAGGAGCTTTCATTATTGACTGCTAAAAATTACCACTTGCTGAGTACACCAGAAATACTATATTGAAGTAATTCTGATATTATAAGACAAGTAAACGAAACATACCTTACCTTAGTACCTACAATCTGTAATTCTTGAACGAATTAAAGGCCGGCAATGCTCACGCGATTTCTCTCAATCTCAATCGCTTACTTATCGGATATTGTATTTCTGTTCGAAATAGCCTTTCCTTTCACTCGAAATAATTTAAAGAGAGAAAGACAACATTTATTCGTGACATAAACAAATAAAAATACGTATAACGGTCAGCATAATGCCGCCCTTGCGGACTGCGGTGGTCCTCCTTTGGAACCGTCAGGACTGCACACCTATACATTTAACATAAAAAATATATATCCGATATAAATTTTCAGATATTAATCAGACCGATGTAAATTTTGAAGCGTACTCATGACGCTGCTGTTTTCGGGGCAAAGGTGCGCTTGAGTTTCGTCACGTCATTATTTACGTACTCACTCAGCTTTGCGGTTTTTTTTTTACATTTGAAAAAGTGTCTTACATTGGTCTCTTATTCGAATGTTCCGTATGTTGTTTGTGGAATGCTAATGCAAACATTCCTTTACTAAAATTATCGTTTTTTTTTTCACGGTTAATATTTAATTGTTATACTGTTTTAACTTGAATAAACTACAACTGGGGTAAAATACCTCACACATTAACAGCAAGCAACTGTAACAGGTGAACGAACTTTGGACTAATTTTCATTTACATGTGTGTTAGTTTAATAAATTAAACTACAACAATACACTGTCGGTAACCTCTTCACACTTTAAACCGCTGAACCTTTTTTTATGAAATTTAGGTTAGAGATAGGTAGTAGAGACCCTGGGATTCCTGGGAAGGACATGGGATAGTTTTTATCTCGGAAAATTGCATTGTTCCCACAAGATTGGCCCCCGGCAAAAGCTAATTGCGTGTAGGTATAACAAGTTAAAGAAATTTTATTATAAAATCATAAAATGTTTAATCATTTTATTTTCTCTCTTTCCAGGATGTATGTCAGCACTTTGCATATTCGTGCTGTACACGAAGCACCTACTCATCGTGTACCTGTACCTCATGTCCGTCGGGCTGGTCTTCGTCTCATACTGGACCAACGTCTCCGCCATCAAGCAGATCCAAGCCCTCACCCTGGCGGCCGACTCACCTCACCACTCCTCCAGCATCCTTGAAGACATTCTCAACTTAAATACTAAAAACCTACTCGATCTCGATGGACCCAGCATACTAGTTATCCAAAACTTCGCTATACAGTTCACTCTTGCATTGTTGTTCAAAAATGTACATCTTGGACCGAGAAATCCCCCGATACAGAAGCTGCTCCCTGTCAGCTTCATGGCACCTTCGTTTTTGGCGATGTTACCGGTCCCGCCTAATCTCTTGCACCACTCACCGGTTTTCTCTACGTTGCTACCGCTCTTTCTCGTCAAATACGTACTTTGGTCTTCAGCCGATAATGTCATACATGTCATATACGCTGGGTACCAGTATGGGAGACTTTTCGTGAGCAACTACGGACTTTCAGCGCTCGTAGAAACTGAATGGATGCGCCTCAACGTCCCATGTGTTTTGCGAGTGTTCTGGGTCCTCCGAGTGGCCGAACACGCGATACTCCTGCTAATGGACAGTTATGACGACGACATCGAAGAAGGCTTAAGAGTCTCCACCCTACTAGCCGTGCAGTCGCTTGCCTCCATGGCCAAGTCATTGCTAGTCACGGGATGCGAGACCATTACGGCAGTTCTCGGCATGACCTCTGTGATCTCATTTTTCTGCCACTACATCGGTAACTTTTTCCAGTGGATCCTTTTGACGGACGAAGAGGAGGACAAGAGTATAGGGACGGTATCGGCGATACTTTTCTACATATTGGCTCTGCAGACGGGATTGACTTCCCTCAATCCAGAGAAGAGGTTTATAAGGTTGTGCAGGAATTTCTGCCTGTTATTCACGGCGCTATTACACTTTTTGCATAACATTGTGAATCCTATGCTGATGTCTCTGAGCGCGTCGCACAATCCGAGCACGCATAGACACGTCCGGGCGCTCGGTGTCTGTGCGTTCCTCATCATATTCCCGATATCGTTGCTGGTATACCTGTGGTCGCAACACACAATATCGACCTGGCTGCTGGCCGTGAGCGCTTTTAGCATAGAGGTTATAGTTAAAGTGGTGGTGAGTCTGATGATATACTCATTATTCTTAATTGACGCCTATAGAAGTACATTCTGGGAGCAGTTGGACGATTACGTGTACTACATCCGAGCATTCGGGAACACGATCGAGTTTTGTTTCGGTATATTCTTGTTCTTCAACGGTGCTTGGATTCTGTTGTTCGAGTCCGGAGGGGCGATCCGTGCGGTGATGATGTGCATACACGCCTACTTTAACATCTGGTGCGAGGCGCGCGCTGGCTGGTCAGTGTTCATGAAGCGCCGGACGGCCGTGAATAAGATCAACTCGCTCCGAGAGGCGTCGGCCGACCAGTTGGACACACTGGACGACGTCTGCGCGATCTGCTACCAAGAGATGCACTCTGCAAAGATCACGCGTTGCAATCACTACTTCCACGGTGTGTGTCTACGGAAGTGGTTGTACGTCCAGGACCGGTGTCCGCTGTGCCACGACATACTGTACAGGATAGACAACGACGCCAGTAAGGACGGCAGCTCTGAAGAGAACACGAACAATCAGAACCTGGTGTTGGAGGAGCAACCAGAACTACTGCTTGGGGAGGGCGTGAGGTGACTTCTGGACGACCACGCCGACGACAATCACTTATACGACCCTTAAACTTATAAAAAAAACGAGTGGTAATTTTAATTAATTTTGTATAGTAAGTTATTGTTTTTGATAATCAGACGGACGAACCTGTGATTTTAAAGAATGGCATGATCTAAAATCTATTTTTGTCTGTGTGAGTGTTGTTGTGGAATCGTGCGGAGTGACGTTAGTTAAGTCTGTGTGCGTGCGACGTGCCGGAGTCTCCCTCGCGTACTTTAATGACGCCGCTGCACTCCGGGACCGCGGCCGGCGAAAGAGACGCAGATATGCGTCTGAGTGAGAAAGATATTTATACCTTACTATCCTTTGAGTCTCTTTCGCCGACTTGTGATCGGCTCGGAGTACAGCGGAGCTATAAATTATATTTTTAAAGTGTAAATTACGCAAGTGCATCTCTCGACCTAAAAAAACCATTGGAAAGGCAAAAAATATATATTACATGATTAATGAAGCTATTTGTAAATAGTTTAATGTTTAGAAATAGCTTTTAATAATTGAAACTATTTTAAAAGATATATAAAAATAGTAATTTCTCACGGTAAACTGTAAATAAACATTTATTTTAGTAGTAATCTGTCTTTGGTCTTTAGTTTGCTAGGAAGTACAAAAATCAGATTACTAAGTTGCCAAGGGCTGTGTATTTATTGCGTAGATCACAAAATGGAGAAAAGGTAATGCCATCAATTTTGCATGATATCTATGATAGAGCTTATATATTGTACGTAATTTACAAACAGCCCTAAGCTTTTGCTTGAACTTGAACGTGATAATAAAATAAAAGTACTACTTAAATTTACCAGTTTATTGTTATAAAACCAACAGAGGAACAAACATTAACAAAATATAAAATCTGATGGCAGCACCTAACTAATATAAATAAATATCCCTTACTCAAATTGAAAATACAAACTGAAATATAGATGCACAGAAAAACCAGAAAAATAAGACCAACACTGGAAATCGAACCCAGGTCCTCGATATTCCGTACCGCGTGCTATACCGCTACACCACTGTTGGTCAACGGCACAGACACGAATTTCCCCTATGCACCACATATCTCAGCTTGTTTGTTTCTTATTTAGCCACTTAAGCATCAATATATAATATTTGTATTTTCAATTTAGGTTTTACGGGATGACCGTAAAAGTAAAAATTTGGAATTGAAATAAAAAATACAAAAAGATTCCAAAAAACCAATCTTAATCCCTTACTCATCCTGAATTATTGAAGGATTAATGTCACAACTGTATGGGGCCGATAAACTTTTTGGTGTTCATTTCATGTTTCTAGATAACAGATACCTACACTAAGTAATAAGTACCTGTGTATAACACAATGTTTTGGACTATCGCAGTCATTACTAATTTTATGATTTAAATATGGGTTTTTGTCCGCGTACCTTGATTTTAGAGAAGCTCGATATTTCTAAAATCAAGGTACGCGGAACAAAACCCGAATTTAAATCATAAAACTGTGTATAAGTCTGTAGAAAACACGTCTATATGTATACAAATATTGTTTATGTGAAAATAACTTTGTCTCATTCTATTCGCTAGGTACCTCACCACATCACAAAAACCTATTTGGGCTTAGAAAGATTTCGTAAGCGTAAATTTTGTAAGTCAAGGAATAAAGACTAAACTGCTTTCTGTCCGGGAAAATGTCAATTTCGCTCGTGATAGTGATATTTAGAGAATGTGTTTGCGGTGTTTGCACATTATTTATTACCTACCATACATACCACCAAAGAGTTATTGACCCAACCAAATAGAAACGTGAACAAATATATGCGTATGGAAGATTATATCGCTTATTTTTAATTTATCAACTTTTTGTGACAATAATCGTGATTCCTTGATTTGTCATCGCCGGTCAGGAGTTCCATATTTGCCATCTGGCATTCCTTGACCTTCCGTCTCGAAGAACAGATCATAAATAAATGTTTTTGTGGTACTATTGGTGCTAGTATTGTGAGATCCGTTGAGGGTCCGTTTGAGAACTTTGATATTGTTGTCACGTCTGTCATTTATTAAATAACTGAATGCGCCAATGAGGGCTATCGTTTTTTGTCTCACTAGATGGCGCACTGTTGCGTGAGGTTTTTAAGTATGGCTTTCAAAGTCTGTTATTACGGGCGTGAAAACAAAGTTTAGATTAAAATCATATTTAATACAACTTAAAACCGTACCATAAAAATATCGTGCATGCCACAGTGTTGCATAGTCCCCGTTTTGTTCGAAAAAAAGGGAGGACAAAGGTTTCCGAAAGACAAAACTGTGTCAAAACACAGACATTCATTGCCCCGCAACGCATATTTGCCATAATTAATTTCAGATATTGCAAAATATTCACAAAATTATTCTAATTATAAATAAACCCGCGTAGCTCACCCAAAAACTATGAGATTTGACATTTCGGAGACCTCACGCTACACTAGCGCCTCTAGCGGCGAATTCACACGCGATAGCCCCCATTGCAAGCGTCAAACGGATCTCGCGATACTAACGCCATCTAGCGATAGTTTCCTGTCAAAGAACCCTCACTCGATGCCATCAGCGGAGAAGTAGCCCAAACAACACTATCACCACTCCTGGGACTCATGCAGCATATATTTTAAAAATTAAGCGGAAATTTACACTTTGTTGTTCACCTAATGCGGTCGCCAAACTTGTTTCAAACTACTTCGGCGAACGATCGTCGCCTTTACATTAGTCTTTCCGTCTACTGCGGCGGCCATATTAAAGCGGTGGCAGCTGTCGATCGCCGAATGCGGCCGACTACAGTGTAGACGTGTGCGCCGATGCTAAAATCTACGGCGGCGGGCGCCGGTCAAAAATCGGCGGCGGCGGCGTGTTTTCGGCGTGATTTCGGCGCGGAGAATTCAAATAATTTTTTTATAACAAAATTAGATAAAATGTAAAAAAAAGCACGAAACATATCAACTGTAGCTACCTCCGTGCTAAGACATAGACAATGAAGCTTTAATTGACGCCTTGCAGCGGCTGTAATTGTCACGGACAAATATAATTTTCTTAAACAGGACATTTTTCTTCTTCTCTTCTTTAAGATTCACCGTACCAGTAGAACTTGGAAGTTCTCCGGAGTATATCCTATGTATGTATGAGTAACCTTATGGCTTAACGACGCTCGCTTCGACTGCAGTCTCCCGATGATGCTGAATAGACAAATTTCGAAATCCTTGCGACACGATATTCGTACCTTTAATACCGCTCGTGTTAAAGATACGATTGAGCGGAATAAAGGCTCTAAAGTGTTGGCAAGAGATATGTCTATTGGATTGGGCAAAGCCAAATGACAAAGCTGAAGAAAGATTATGGCAGTGTAGCGTGGACTAAAGCGAAAGTGTTGAGGGAAATCGAGGAGTTCTATGGACGGCTCTACGAGTCGGTCACTAAGCCGTTTTCAGCGCGGCGACTCAAGACCCAAGAGCAAAACTGACCAGACACTATATCTACAGAAGATATCCCGGATATCAGCCTGTACGAGATAAGGATGGCCCTGAAACAGCTTAAGAACAACAAGGCGCCGGGTGAGGACGGAATTACGTCAGAGCTTCTGAAGGCGGGTGGATCACCGGCTCTTAAAGTCCTTCAGAGGCTCTTTAATTCCGTCTTGCTCGAAGGCACAACGCCAGAAGCGTGGAACAAGAGCGTTGTGCTGTTGTTTTTCATGAAGGGCGATAACACCCTTTTGAAGAACTACAGGCCCATCTCGCTGTTGAGCCATGTTTATAAGCTGTTTTCCAGGGTTATTGTAAACAAGCCGGGTTCCGAAAAGGCTACCGTAGACCACATTCATACGCTGCGGCAGGTCATACAGAAGAACGAAGAGTATAACTTGCCGCTATGTCTAGCGTTTGTGGACTACCAGAAAGCCTTTGATTCGGTCGAAACGTGGGCAGTGCTAGAGTCTCTCCAACGATGCCGTATCGACTATCGATATATTGAAGTGTTGAAGTGTTTGTATAAAAATGCCACTATGTCGGTCCGAGTACAGGAACAGAGTTCGAAGGCGATGCCCTTGAAAAGAGGCGTAAGACAGGGATATGTCATATCTTCGACACTGTTTGCTGCCACTTTGGAAGACGCCTTCAAGCTTCCGGAATGGAAAGGACTACGCATCAATATCAACGGCGAATACATTACATCACTCACCTTCGGTTTTCCGACGATATCGTGGTGGTCATGGCAAAGTCGATGGAAGAACTCGGCACAATGATCGAAGGCCTCAATCGAGTCTCCCAACGGGTACCTAGGCCTCAAAATGAACAGGGGCAAGACAAAGGTCATGTCGAATGTCCATGTGGTGTCTACCCCTATTTTGGTGAAGAATTCAGTTCTTGAAGTTGTTGACGCGTATGATACCTAGGACAAACCGTCCAATTAGGTAAGTCCAACTTCGAGAAGGAGGTCAATTGTCGAATCCAACTCGGATTGGCAGCGTTCGGGAAACTCCACAGTGTCTTTTCGTACAAAATTCCTCAGTGTCTAAAGACGAATGTCTTTAACCAATGTGTGTTGCCAGTGATGACTTATGGATCTGAAACGTTGTGCTTCACTATATGCCTTATAAATACGTAGGCTCAGAGTTGCTCAGCGAGCTATGGAGAGCTATGCTTGGGGTGTCTCTATGGGATCGAATCAGAAATGAGGAGATACGTAGAAGAACAAGGGTCACCTACATAGCCAAGCGAATTAGTACCTAGTTGAGTTGGGCAGGTCATACAGCACGAAGAACAGATGGCCGTTGGGGCCGAAAAGTTCTCGAGTGGAGACCGCGGATCGGCAAGCGGAGCAGGACGTCCACCAACGAGATAGACGGATTACTTGTTTAAAGCCGCGGGTTCACGGTGGATGCAAGCCGCTGCCAACCGAAGCAACTGGATGTCTACGGGGGAGGCTTATGTCCAACAGTGGACGTCCTATGGCTGAGATGATGATGATGTAATCAATGACTAATAATAATTAATTGTAGTAAAATATAGAATGCTTCGAAAGTCAAAAATTCAGTATAGAAAACATTTTGAACTCGCGCCGATTTTACGCCGATACGCTGATCGGCGGCGGCGGCGTCGAAAAAATGGCGGCGGCGGCGGCGGGTCGGCGCGGCGCACACGTCTACTACAGTGTTCTTCACACTTTTGCGGTCGCCGCATGCAGCATGCGGCGAACAACAAAGTGTAATTACCGCTTTACAGTTACAGTGCATAATGTATTTACACCCGGAAAAGTCGGAATACGGTACTCGAAGTATCAATAAACTATTGTATTAAATGAGTGTCATTTTCATATCCATTTATATGAAACTTTATTGTTTAGTGTCAGTCAAAACGGCTGTAGGATGGGTACTGAAGCTAATTGAGAGAGCACCGACAAATACGAACTTTTCCGATAAAATGCGATGGGAAATCATTATGCATTATACCTCTACCTCAACGTTTCGACCATACGGCTGTAGTCACGCTAGAGTAGACTGAAGTATACTTAAAGTATAGTGCTTTCATAATTTTAGTTTTTATCCATATCTCATTTCTCTGCTAAACCCAGTGGCGGCGTACCAATCTACCCCAGGCGGATTTGTGCTGAGCACCTCTACTTAAAATAAAACACCAAACACTCTTACTATATTTGCGATACGCTTTAAAATACTACTAATATCAAAATATTAGTATATATTTAAGCATACAAGAGCAGGTAGTTATTATTGATATGCCTTTAAAGAGGGAGATTTTGCACGCCTTCTTTGTATTGTATGTACGAGTGAGTTGTCATTGTCACCCCTTAGTGCTTCACCCGAACCGGCCCCTTTTCGCCGCCACTGGTAAACCTATGTATAAAGTAGCACCCAGAAATGTCCCAGCTGCTAAGTTGGGTTAGTTGAAGACCAGTTCTTTGTAGTTTGACAGCAAATAGTAGTTGGAGACGCGACAGTTGGTGGAGGTGCGGACGACGGTCGTGCGGTCCGCTCGCTCGAAGTTCGCCTTCACGATCTCGTAGTAACGCCCGTCGCTACAGAAACAAAGGTGAGTTAGGCTGCGGCTCCACTGAGGCGGAGACGAGCGGAGCGGAGAGGAGACGTGTAGGGATCGACCAATCATATGAATTGAATCCACATCTCGACTCCGCCTCATTATCATCAGACGCGTCAGATTGGTCGATCTCTACACGTCTGATCTCATCTCCGCCTCAGTGGAGCCGCAGCCTTAGGCTGCCAGGCTAGAGGCTAAAGCGGAGCGAGGGGGTAACGCGGATCGGAGTTGCGGACTGTGTCTGTTCATAAGCGCGGAGCTGAGCTAGATAGCGGGGCGGAGCGAGAAAGTAACCCGGAGTAGAGTTGCGGACTGTTTTTCCAGCGAAGCTTCCTTGCTTCCCGTCCGCGCTCGTTTCTCCGCCCCGCTTCCCCACTCCTCTTGGTCCGTTTCCCGGTTTTGGATGAAGTTTTAAACTAGTTACCAACTCTCTGTCCATCTGAAGGAGGAAATATTTTAAGAGAAGGACAAGATATTTTATGAGATTTTATTAGAGGATTCATATCTCGCTTAGGTACCGCTCTGCTGCCTCACGATACGCACGCGATGTCCCACTGGATATTTTGTATTTCAGCAACTGTTGCGAATCGGGCCCCTTCGTATAGGTAGTGCCACGAGAGTTGAAGTGAATGATTATACACACAGCTACATGAGTGGAATAGTTATATCGGTTATCGTTTGGTAATGGAGTAAGGACTAGGGGGCCCAGTTGAGGGGCCTGGGCGCGAATATTGCTGTGATTTGATCAGACCCCTCACAGCCCACTGGCATCTGGCATCAAGATATAAAAACAGACTTTTTATAACTCACCTCAGCACTAAACACTTAAGCTTGAGGCACTTGACTCGCAATATGTCGATAGCCTTCTGGCTCTTGTCGCTGAAGCGAAGGTTCTCAGGGTCCCAGCGCAATTCCAGACGCTCCAAGTTCGGGCAGTTGTTGGCGATGCCGTCCATCAGCTGGAAACCACGAAAGTATTTGTAACCTGAGTTTCAATCGGTGTGTACACGAAAACAAAGTCGGTATTTCCATGTTCCGGAGCCAAAATGGCAAAAACGGAACCCTTATAGTTTCGCCATGTCTGTCTGTCCGTCCGCAGCTTTGCTCAGGGACTATCAATGCTAGAAAGCTGTAATTTTGCACGGATATATATGTAAAGTATGCCGACAAAATACAATAAAAACTAAAAAAAAAATGTTTTTTAGGGTAGGCTCCCATAGACGTAAAGTGTGGGGGATGTTTTTTTTTCTCATTCAACCCTATAGTGTGGGGCATCGTTGGATAGATCTTTTAAAATCATTAGGGGTTTGCTAAGACAATTTTTCGATTCATTGATGTTTTTGCGAAATATTCAACTTTAAAGTGCAAATTTTCATTAAAATCGAGCTTTTCCCCCCTCCTCTAAAATCTAAACCGGCGGGTGGAAAATTTGAAAAAATTCAGGATGGTAACCATTAAATATATATCAAACTTACAAGGAAATCTATACGGCTAAGTTTGCTTGAGAACTATTAGTAGTTTAACTCTTAAATAGCAGCCTAAGGTCAGGTATAAAATACGAAATCCTCCGAAAAATATTACTTAATTTTTTCCTAATGGCTACGGAACCTTATTTTAGGCGTGTTCGACACGCTCTTGGCCGGTTTTAACAGATTTACAATATTATTAAATGATATCTATACATCACAAGTATTTTACACAACTTTATTTTTTATTAAAAGTAGGTTCGCTATTTGAAGGGATCGCTAATGCGGATCGCAATTATTTCCAGATATCCCTGTCCATGATATAATCATTAACTTTATAATTCGCCTTAGATATTAATGTCTTCTTGACAATAGATCTGTTTCGTTTCGATGATACAGAAAAAGTGGAAAGAGGGAATGAAGATGGAAAGTGTAATATAATTTTTTCGATTTATTTTACCTGATCCACGTGAATATTGATGCCGAGTCTCTCTTGCGTTCCCATTATGAGGATTCTGTAACAAAACCAATGTTTTAGTTTGGAGACTTTGGAGTCTTTGTATCTTAACTTTCCACACACATGGATTTATCCAGTGCCGGATTAGCCCATAAGCAAATTAAGCAATTGCTTAGGGCATCACGTCTTGGGGGCACCATAAAATAAACGGCACACAAAAAAAAAATGGGGAGGTGCCATAGGCCTGGATTGCTTAGGGTATCAAATAGTCTTAATCCGGCACTGGATTTATCTGAAGCAGGTGATGGCCTGATGGTATGTAGAGCACCAACACAATAGCATCGCATAAATAAATGTAATAAAAACTTAAAAAGAGTATTTTCATCTGGCAAAAATCTGGTCTTTGAGAGATTCCATATGAATTTGAGAATTGGCAGTTGTTGGTATAAACTCAAACTCAAAAAATCAGGAAGTGTGCAATAGTACTTAACAATCAATCTCCTGCAGTATTTGCAATGACGCATAGTATTTCGAAACAGGCCACAGTTACGTACTAAAGAGCAAATACCTGCTGAGCTGGCAACGTTGCATTTTTGTTAGTTTTTCTCGATTATTCCATATTTTTTTTATAAAAATTAAAAATGTGGTCTGATAGAACTCTTCTTAATATATAAGTAAATGTGTCTACTCCAATAATTATTTGTGATAGACTTGGGGCTGTTTCACCATCCATTGATTAGTGTTAACTGGCGGTTAGGTGTGATGCTGTCTCTATTTGTTTTGTTCGAATAGACGGAGACGGCATCACATTTGACCGTCAGTTAACACTAATCAATGGATGGTGAAACAGCCCCTTAATGTTTATTAACGGTTCAGCAGGTATAAACGCTCTTAACAGGAATTTGCTCCCATCAGGCTCCCATTGCAAGCACGGAAATGGCATTGTATTAGTCACATCTTCATACCCGGCAAGCGGAAACAAAGACGCCCTAAACTTGGGTTAGCGTCGTTCCTAGAGCAAAACTTGGGTGTGCGGGAAGAGTAGACCCAATCTGCCCAGGACCGTAGTACAATCAGCAGCATAGCAGAGGATTAGTGGCCATGGTGCTCAAAATGTACGCGCGACTACTGCCAAGGTAATAAAGAGTACTTAGATCATTTTGAGCACCAGAACTGCTCATCCGCTTCTGCTGCAGACTGTACATCCCCAAGGGCCCTTGCACTCACTTGGCATTGACGAGGAGTTGTAACACGCTCTGCCAGAGCTGGTCGGTGATGTGCGGCATGCCGCTAAGCACGAGCCCCCACAGCTGGCTGCCGTGCCGCTGCAGGAAACGGTGGAGCATCTCGTCTGTCAGGTTATCTGATGAGTCCACGTCCAGGGCGACTAAGTTCCTGGAAGAACAGGTCGGCGTGATTAACCATGGACTAATACCTACATGAACGTGGCTGCAATGCGGACTGAGTTCTAAACATTTAAATAATTTATTGAATTAGGCGTTACTTCGCGGAGGTTCATAAACTAAAACTATTACTTTGCTCACCCGCGAGTTTATGATATTTAGCTACGTCTACGTATGTAAAAAATGTGTGTTCATGCAGTTCTTCCTCCTACACACTGTAAAAACGACCACAAATCACACAAACCCAATTATTAAACTGACACGTTTTAAACTCAACCAGAACTCATCTTCAGAGCACGTTACCGTTCACCATGCTACTAGATGTTAGTCAAACATCTAAGGTCGCGGGTGAGCAAAGAATTGTTTTAGATCATTCTAACATTTAGCCGATATTAAAACCATCCTGCGGGCTCCTCTCATGCTGATATCGATAGCACGGCCGGCAGAATATGAAGAAAAATTCTTCCAACACGTCTAGCAAGTTGCTAGAAGTAACATTACGAGAAGCCGCAAAAGAGAAATCTCAGTAGATCCTAGGTATGCCTGGGGACCGACCGGTTTAATGACTATAATGTGATGTGATGCTAAGGTCGCTAGGTAGGTACCTACACGTCTTTATAAAGTAAGAAATGCCAGTTGCTTAATTAGGTAGGTACTCAATTTAATACTGCTGCCGTGTTGTGTTTCGGCGTAGAGAGTAAGACAGCCGGTGAAATTACTGGCACGTGAGGTATCCCATCTTAGGCCTCTAGGTTGGCAACGCGTCTGCAATACCCCCGGTGTTGCAGATGTTTGTGGGCGGTGGTGATCTCTTAACATCAGGAGACCCAATTGCTCGTTTGCCATCCAGTCGAATAAAAAAAATACACCTTTAGATAAGCAGCCCTCATTAGGAACACTAACCTGGCAGTACCGGCCTCTATCCACGCCTTCAACACGGAGTCATTGAACCCGTTGATCTGTCCTGCGCTCAGGAAGCGCAGGTTTGGTATGCGCGTGAGCATGTCTATGAGGCACTCCGTGGACAGGTCTGTCGCCGTCACATCCAGCTCCTGGATCGAGGACTTCTCCCACTCCACGGCCATTACGTGCTCGGATTGGAGACCTAAAAGTTAATAATTAGTTGTGAAATAAACCTACACCGATAGCTACGTGTTGAATCTAGTTTAGCTTGACATGTTTCGGGCTAATCCGTAGCCCTTTCTCCCGGAGCTCACGCCCGGCAGCTGCTGCAAAACTGCGCACTGCGCACCACCGCTCTTCTCGACGAAACTATACTAGCTACGGATTAACCCAGAACATGTCGAGCTAAACTCGATCAAGGCTCTGTTTCCACCTGAGATGTGCGAGGAATATATTTTTTACTAAGCAATAGAAACGCTTCATTTAACTAGCCTCGCTCCGCTCAGCTGTTTTCACTAGATAAGTGCTGTGCTGTACGTTTACTGGGTGTGTATGTAAACGAAGCGTTCATGTTCATGAAAAACACATTCCTCGCAACACATCCTCGCACATCATGATGATGGAAACCCAGCCTAAAGACGAAAGTTATCTGGGTTTGTTTCACTATATGAGTGCGAGTCTCACGGTAGCTTCATGTTCAGTTAGTTGTTGATGACAGCCTACCGGCATTTTGACTAAGGTTCAGGTATGTTGTATCCCAAAAATAATCAACGCCACAGAAAACTAAGATGGTACTCACTGCATCCATTCATGAGCAGACAGGTGAGGCGGCGCGAGCGCTGGAACAGCGTCTTCATGGTGGACCCCGTCACTTTGTTGCAGAAGTTCACCGCCAGGCACTCCAGCTGGAGCCATTGGGCAATTATGTTACTGAAGTAATTAAGTGACATTGGGCCGTTGCCCAATGTGCTTTAGAATAGCGACACTATTAGACTTGCAAAACAATGGGTCTTAATGAATTCCTAGAAAAATATTCTTCAAGGCCTCCTTCGCGCGAGAGCAAAAAAAAACCGTTAAAAAAATTAAAATGATAAAATGTTTATGATCGATAAGTGTTCTACATAAATTAAACATTTTTTTCTTTAAATTAATGTTTCCTTATCTCTAACATGCAGTGATGAGATAACTCAAAACTCGCCTATGGCGCAATTTCAATTCTCGCAGAAAATACAAAACTGCACGATAAAAAAAAATACAAACGTTGGAACATAGAATCTCCTTTTTTGAAGTTGGTTAAAAAACCGTCGCGTTTTAAAAGCTCTGACGTGTGAATTTATACTTTAGCTTGGGAATGCATTTGTTTTATTTGCGTCTCTCTCGTGCGAATGAGGCTTAAGTTGCGAATATGTTTGTGTGCGACCACGTACCAGGGAATCAGCGTGGGTGTGTGTGTAGGTATATGTATGACTGATCATTGTGGGGTTGTTTGAGCGAGGTCTTTTTCGTACAGTCGATGTCTTTCAGCTAACGATGACGGCAATGTAAAATAATTATAGAGGTACATCAAACATAGGGGGTCAGTCAAGTCAAATTGATGACGTTTCACCCGGTGGGAGAAGTCGAATAATCACCTACCTCTAACACCTGATTATAATTAATTAAGAACAGCATCTGGCTGGGTGTCCGAGCTACCCAGAGAGTGTTTTCCCAAAGACAACACCGATCGTTCGCCCCCTCAAAACTTCCACATAGCAAATTAATCGAAATCGTTTGTGCCATCCAAGATTCCCGAAATAAATAAATGTACAAGAACTTATATTGAAATAAACATAAAACAAACCACGAACCTGTATACAGTTGGAGCTGAACGCATCGATGTGGGAGTCGTCTACGAAGTTGATCCCGTAAAGGTTAATGACCCGCAGGTTGGGCGTGGCCGATTTGAGCTTGTGCACGTTTATCACTTCGTATATCTCTTCTTCTTCCTCTTCCACCTTCTCGTAAGTTCCTGGAGAGCAGTTGACAGTACCAGCATTAGGGGGAAGGGGCGCCAGGTGCTACAGGGCGCCGGGCGCCAACTCAACTTATCTACTTAATTTGAATAGGTACCTATGTGTATCGATCTAAAGGAAAACTAAACTCGGCGTACTAACTTTTAGAGACTTATCTCGTAGGATTATTCCTACGAGCGAGTGAGTATATTATGAGTATTCTAATTAATATAAAGTAATTTTGTCGCCTGGCCTGGGTCTACTGGGCCAGGGCAAATCCGCCACTGAGCCTTCTCATTCTGAGAAGAAGCCTGTGCCCAGCAGTAGGACGTATAAATAAAGGTTGAGTTTATGATATATATGATGATGATGACGATGACAGGATTGCAGGAATTGGAAATCTCAGGGTTTTTAGCAACGCCACTGATTCAAAAACGACTCTATCTGGGAATTTTCCATTAAATTATTTATAGGCCTTCATGAATTAATTATAATAAAACGCCTGATTTATTATTCAAAGCAATAATTCATTTTTTCACATCTCTGTAAAGCTTGGAGCTTCAATAGAATGAGGGAATCAAAATTAGATACACTATGACAAAGACGAAACGCCTAACTTCGTAAACGATAAAGGAAGCGTAACACCGTCCCTCTCCCTTAGAGATTAGTAGGTAGGTATAGTTTGGAGTTTGAAAGTAGGCAGAAAGAGATAGACTAGACTAGGTAGTCTATCTAGATACAGTCCGGCTTTCGCGTAGCTATTACTTATTCTGTGCTCTAGCGTAGTGCCAAATAATATGATAGAGTGGTGGAAAATAATGATCGAGTGGTAATAAAATTACGTAAGTACCTACTTACCCATTTGTTAATGCTAGTTCTTTGCTAGCGCCACGGACACTTACCAATGAGGTGCAATATTTCCAGACCATTGATAAAGTTATAGATCTTCCGCATAAAACCCTCCATGAAGATGACCTCTGAGAGACAGATGCACAGGTACCGTAGCTTCGTGGGGAAAGTTTGCATTTCCGAGAAATCGTGCAATTGCATGGCTGAAAACAACAACATTCTTGTAAGTTGGTATGTTTAGGTAAGTAATTCCTAGCGTACAAATCGTAATTTACAAATTCCAGTTGGTGGTTGAATGTAGTGTTATGAGTTTTTTTTTGTTTATATATTTCTTAAGTAGGAATAGGCTTATCTGCGCGAAATTCTTAGTGCAAGAGTCCGACTCGCACTTCGCCGGTTTTTTCTCATACTTACCAGTACTAAAATCGAGTAGCATGTGCGTTAAGTTAGGACATTTGGCTGCTAACTCGTGTAGGACAGTGTGAGTGATCAACTCGATCGGAAGCTCGATGTAACGCAGGGAAGGGCCGAATCTTATTGATATCAAAGCCAAAAGCGATTCCAAAGATCCTTAAAAAAGAAAATAAAAGTTAGAATCCAGGACCACGATTTAACGTTTTGAAAATTGGCGCAAAATAATTGAATGAAATGCATTTGACATTTAACCTTGGTGTTACCATTAGCACAACATTACGACGGAATAGGGGTAATTAGTTATGGACAGGTGCATATGGTTAATGGTTTGTTAATGATTAATTATTGACTAACCGACGTGAAGCCCAGATATTTCTGGACGTAAACTGACGTGTGTCCAAAGCTTGGTGTCGTAGGCGACTAACCGCCACCTCTTGGAGACCATAGCCATTCTGCATATTTCTCGATGAGATAAATATGTGAATATATTCAACAATACTTTGTCTGGTAATTTTTCAATGGTCTGGAAAGATAAATAATTTTGTGAATAAGAAAAACTTCACTAAACGATTACTAAAATTCAAAGGTGTTGTTTGTCAACAAGATAGGATCATTGTTAAATAAAAGTAATTATGTACCTAATTTTTTTATAAAATCTGGTAGGTACGGACTAAATGAGCTAGCTATATGTAGTTACGAAAAAAAAAACCGCCTACATTTTTATTTAAGATTCCTAATAGTCAAAAACCACCAGATTAAAGTAAGAATATAACCATTGCTTAAAAAAATCAGGCCGATTCGACCTATTCATAAATTAATGATATGTTTTTACAATATTACCGTGTTTGCAAATGGACTCCGGACTTTTCCATCTTCAGTGAGATAGACTTGGCTAGCTTCTAGAGCCAGTTGGCCCCATATATCAGTTCCCAGATCCATGCTAATTTATTAAATATCCACCACAAACACTAATTAACCGTCGAAAGATCAAAATTATAGAAAAATCCACTCAATACGGGTTCACTTCATGTGCTCGGAAAGTAAACCGAGAGCCGAGAATACGAAACGCTGTGTTTAATTTTGGAATCATCTGGGAGTAGCCGAGTACAGTACACGGCAGGAAATATTGCTTCATGATGTCGATTTCTTACTTTTTATTGTTTTTCAATTAATAGTTTTCCATATCATACATGTAAAATACTAAAGAAACGAAGCTTGTAAAATACAAAAAGCAATTTTGTTACACTTTAGGCTGTGGTTCGGATATTAATTATGATAAGATTGAAAAGCATGGCGGGAAATTTAAATTTGAAGACTTTAAAGCATTAAAATATTTTTAAACATGCCTGCGTATTGTCTAAGGAATCATTGGTTTTATTTATTGTCTATATTACAGATAACATCCGATTTAAACTTATGATGACTTGATGACACTTTACCATTCTGTGAATAAAATTGGATTACGTGCTAAGCAATTATTTTTTTCATCGTAATGTTATTTCTGAAATTTGTTAGCAAGAAAATATACCAAATAGATACATACTATATCTATACAAGATATTGTTAAAATAATCCTGATTATTTCAACTGAATATTGTAAACTTTTTTTTAATATATATTTAAATAGCGATTGACAAATGTTTCTATACATTCATCAATGATCAAAGCATACTAACTTTTGAATTAAAAAAATTACAATCAAAAACTTTTACGGGGGTGTTCAGTTGATTGAACTAACCCAATCATCTGCTGAAATATTATGTATTAACTATAACTATTACATATTGTGTGATTTCAATACTTCTATATCACATTTAAACTGCTCTTGTAAACATTTCAGTTAAAGATTGGTTTGGTAAGTTGCGCCTGCGTTCCGCACTGGGAAATTGGCAAGTAGTGAGGTATTTCCTGGTACCGTGACTCAGCGTCCCAGACTACAATAAGACTTTGTCATTAACAACACATGTCTGGGAGAAGTCTTGCGCAAGATTAGAAATGGTTTAGAATTGTTAGTTCCACATTTTAGGCTATAATGCCCGGAATACACGAGGCTAGTTTTTCAAGCCCGGATAGCAAGCTAGTGCTAGTAAGCTAGCAAACTAGTGCATCTATCTTCGTGTATACAAAACTAACTTACTTCCAGGCTAGTAAGCTAGTGCTGAAGCCAGGATAGTTTTGAATAGCTTGCTGTTCTATTTTTTTAAGCTAGTAGCGCCCTCCACCACTGACTTCACTATCTAGGCTTGTGTACTAGCTACGTGTGGCTGGCTAGTCGTTCAGCTAGTGCAGTTTTTTTTTACCACTGCTGTCTACTGTCCTTGCATTGGTACCTGACGGGCTTAAAATTACTTTCATCATTTAGACAGCACTAGCATGTGTCCAAGCGAGGGCAGTATTGCTAGCTTACTAATAAGCAAGGTGTGACACTATAGGCGTTGTTAAGATTTAGTAAGTACTCGTAAGTATGTAAATCGTAGATTTTTTCTCGAGCCAACCACTAAATTATTAAAACATCCTGAAAAACGTAAAGACGTAAGATTATTTAAGTAGGTAGGTTATTATTTTTCAAGATTTGTTACAATCTTTTCTGTGATTGGGAAAATGCTGGCTAAGTTTTTTACATGATGAATCTGAAAGCTGGAACTAATCTATTTTTACCTTAATTAGTTTCAAACCTATGATTACGTACGAACAGTATTAAAGTAAAGAGAGTTAAGTATCAGTCTATGAAGTTCTGCAGATAATCGAGAAGCAATGCTTCCGATAATGACTGATATAACTCAAAATAAAATGTATCTCATAAGAATGATGGATACTAACGTCGTGTCGTGAGCTTTCAGTTTGGTACTACAAATACAGTTTCTGCTGATTGCAGACGTTAATTAATTGTCTTGAATGCTTAATGCGTCCCATGTTCAGTTGTAATATGGTCATGTCGTGTTTAACTATAACCCAGGGACTAAAAGTACTAGGGGTACCTAGAGCTATCTGGAAAGCGATGATGAACCAACTGCCACAGTATATATATTTTTTTAATAAAACAAGACCAATGTGAATTAAACATTGCTATCGGACGGAAAAAACCCTTTAGCTGAATAGAATCCGGTTTATTACGAGTACGTTGACGTCGAAATCACACGTTACAATACTTCAATGCAGTAGATACTGTAAGAACGTTTAGCTAACACTAAAATTAATGTTCGTCTGTGACATCGTTTTGTTATGAATTACAGTGCAGTCAAATTTGCGTCGACGAAGAGCGAAGACTGTAAATTTAGAACATACCTTCTGAATACCATTACTGAACTGAACGACATTAGTTGACCGACTTTAAACAATTAGGATTTTATTTCTATTACACTTCAAGAAGAAGCAATATACTTATAGTGTAATTCTTGATCCAGTCAGATTGGCAAGAGCTGACCAAGAGTAGAGACGAGTGGAATAAGAAAGGGGAGGCTTTTGCCCTGCAGTGGGACACATTATAAGCTATTTAAAAAAAAAACTTGATGTTTGTAGCTTGACAAAGGACATTAATTGGTCTCTGGGATGGCGTAATAAGAACTATTTAATTTGTACCAAAAAGGGAAAATCTAAAGACTCTATTATTTTAATAAGTCGCTGAACTAATGTCGTTCAGTTTGAAGACTAAAATCTACGTTTTTAGTTGCTCCTAAAGTCCTAAAGGCACCATCCCGTCTAATATTTTGTAACAATTGAGTTCCTCTTTGTTCTTAGGTTCCAATTGCACTTAACGAATTCGTATAAAGATTGTCTTAAATATGACGAAGTGCCGGTATTACATTGGAATATCCCGGCGATCTTATCTTTATCGTTGAGTAAATACAAGCATTATCAAGTGCAATACAAGATGTAGTGTCTGCTACAAATACGATATCATCTTGTAGTTAATTATTAATTAGGCAGCACGTGCAACTAATCCTGACAACTTGTTTATAATTTGCGGTCACTAAAAAAAGCTTTAACTATATAGTGAACATTAACATCAAAGCGTAGGATGACTGATTTAAAAATTATTGATAGAGACATCTGTTTAGCATGAGACTGAGGTATCTTCCAGTGAAATGTATAAAGTACAGGAATAACCGCAGGAGCAAAAACATACGTGCATGTTATGAGACTTATGAATCTTTATGAGCGGTTGCGTTTATTCTTTGAATACAAAAATGTCTGTCCAGATCTGTTTGGATGTGGTGTCATTGATGTTTCATTTCGTTATATGAATTTGAATGTTGGAAATTAATATCTGTGCTAGTTTATTTGAAGAAAATTGGTAGCATTACGTAGAGTAGAAGATAAAAAAAACTAAATTAACTCATGGAACGAAAATATAAAAGTATAAAATGGATATTATTGAAAAAGAAAAATAATATTATAATATTTTAATTTAATTAAACTTAGTTTGGTGACTGTTGTACAAATAATATCATGCGCTTTAAATTCGTGGTCATTTTTACAAAACGGAAATACTTGTTTATTTTACTTCAATCCTCAGTATTCTTGACCAAATTTTTTAAAAATATTTATATTATTTGTTTATTTATTTTATTTTGAGGGTGAACTAGAAATTTTCAGATATTTTGTTAAAAAAATAAAATAAAATGTACATGTAACTTCTGTAATATTATAAACAGAGATTACAATATAATAACTACTGGCGCCCTTTATCTGACTGGGCTAATTGGATCAGTACCAAAGAAACAGAAAAAGATACACATAAATTGTTGCCTGATGGCTCTAAGAGTTTAATTAAACCAAGAGCTTTTACCATAGCCTGTTTCCTACGAAAGCTCGAGCCCGTGTCATCTCTGGAAATAGCGATTGCAGCACTGTCCACGTTCAAAATCCCCCACGAATCCATTTTGAATTATAAATCGTCCGAATTCCACACACTACAACAATGGAGGCCCAATGTTCAATTTAATTCACAATCTTCAGTCGCCACGCTTTAATTTTCACTCACTATCACATTGGCGCGAAATTTGTTGTTACAAACATTCCCACTACCACTAGACTTCCGTCATGCCGACTGTCTATCCGTTTAATGTATCGAATACAAATGCGATGCGAGGTGTTAGAACAGTAAAGTTATACTGTAACAGATGTACCTATATGCTGTCAGATATTTAAATTGGCAAGCCAAAATAAGTTCGGCATTTTGCTTCAACTGGGCGCTGAGCGACGCGGTGGCTGCCAAGAAGATTCGTGTTGCATTCGTGTCCCAGTAATGCTACGCCGCAAATCGAAACCTACTCCATCCAACTCGTAGTTCAGTACCTGGTTACACGTCAATTTAGAAGTGATGATGAGAGAACTTTTATCGCATATGACGAAATACTGCCAAAAGATAATGTGCATTCAAGATCTTTGGTAATGCTAGTAACCTACCTAAACATCGTAAAATACCTGCGTACACGTCAATTTTTAAATAGTGATGAAACCAGATTTATTTTGGTAATTTAAGATAATGCACGTCCAAGCTTTGGCAAGGGCTATTTTAGTACATTACTCTTGAGGTGAGATTAATCATAAAATCTATAAGGCTGTTCAATTTATCAAAGCGTTGGCAAGGGCTATTTTAGTACATTAACTTTGACTGAGTAAATATATCTAAAATATGTCTGCGTGACCAAATTAAAAAGAGAACGATTAAATAGACAAACCAGTTGTCTTATTGACGATGATGATAATGCCGTCCCTGATGATACCTACCCGCTCCGGTGACTGCTTCAGCGTTCTAATTGGCGATACTCGACACAATGTCTACCTACGTGGTACCTACTTAACTTGCTTAGTTAAAAAAAAAATAACGGGTCTGCATACTTTTGAAAATGGGGGAAGTTTACATATTATTGCACGTGACTGTAAACCATTTTATTGGAAAGATACGCCGTATTAATTTCTTTATGGTATGGTTTTATTTACTGCTGAATACCTACAGAGTGCAAGAGCGTAAGGCCTGAAAACTTTTTATAATAAAATTCCAAAAAATATTACAAATCAAACGGATACAAAATTCAGATCTATTGTCAATATTATAAAGTTAATGATTATATTATGGACAGGGATATTTGCAAATAATTCCGATCCGCATTAGCGATCCCTTCCAATAGCGAACCTACTGTGTTGAAAATAAAGTTGTGTTAAATACTTGTGATGTATAGATATCATTTAATAACATTGTAAATCTGCTTAAAAAAATATACATACCTCGTTGAGTTTCTTGCCGGATTCCCCTTAACAGAGGTTCTTCCGAACCAGTGGTAGATTTTTTTGACATTCATAAGTGCTTGTTAGCCTAAATTGAATAAAGATATTTTGACTTTGAGCTCAATAACAGACTATTCTGATTACATGATTTGTGGTAATTTGATGTAGCTTAAGTTTAGTTGAGCACACTTAGCTGTTAACGTGAAAATTTGTTATTCATGATAAAATAAAAATAATAATATGCAAGTTCCATAATGGACTCGTTGAAGCTCAAGCCCAGCACGGTAATTTTTAATTAAGAAAAACTGAAACTGTATGTCGACTAAAGTAAAAACTAGTCAAAAATAAAGAGGGTAAGTTATTAATAGCATAGATGTTATTAAAAATTACTATAACACAATAAATATATCTACGGTAACTAGCAATTTAGAATCTAATAGGACATCACTTAGAATTCTAAAGCAATTTTATTAGTATCAATAGACGTCAGAACGTTTAAAAAAGATTAACTTATTTGTTTTTTTGACCCGATACCTGTTATTGACAGTGCCTACAATATAATTCCATGGTTACTGATTAACGTATCTGCATCCATAATTTAATTATGTTTCGACTCGAATACAACCCTCCCCTCAAAGATTTATTCGATCTAGGCGCCTTATGTATGACTCATAACGGATTATAGCTCATACACTGTTTGCCTGTGGGAAATATTACGTACATACTATACCCGTATAAAATAAATGTACGTTATACCTTTCCAGGGATGATGTTAACATTTAAGATGTGTTACATGTTTATGCATATTTTTTTAAATCATCCTACACAAAAATAGAAGTAAAAGGGGCAAATTTGTTGTAGCTGGCAACTTTCGGGAATGTCTACCATTTGCTTACCACTTAACACCTTGACAGGAGCGAATGACACCCGTGCGTGACCGTTCCGTTCGTTCATCGTTCGGCTCGAGGCGAGCCGTCCCGTACAGTGTTGCCAATTTAGCGACTGTCGCTAGAACCAACGACTTTTGCTGAAGTCTTAGCGACCAAAAAAAAGTTTTGACGACAAAAATGGTTTAGCGACTTATCTGGCGACTTTTGGAATACTAATTTGAACAGTTCTAAGACTAGCAATGGATACATTACATTTTTTGTCAATTCGACGACGACGAGAATTATACAGTGCCAAGAGATCTATATGGAGAGCGACAAACGTGCTTGCGTAAGAAATTCAAACTATATTCAATTAAAGCTCTAGATTTAGCTATTTAACAAAAAATATTCAAATCAATTTCAGTGAATTCGGAAGTCTTCTTTTTTTTAGTTTAAGTTTTTTTTTATCACAACATTTCAGGCCTCTTGTGTCTCTCCCAGAGAAAGTCCTGAGTCCGCTCGCTCCTAGTGGTAGCGACTTTTGATTTTGAGTTTAGCAACTCGAGTTCCTAGGAGTTGGCAACACTGGTCCCGTATTTTCCTTATTTTCTTTCATTCATTCATTTCATTTCATTCGATTGTTGTGTTTTGGTACTTTTGGGTTTTTGTAGTTGGTTGGATGTGTTGTTAATTAATAATGAAGTGCGCATTTTTAAAACAATTAAATAACTTTACAGTGAGTGCTTTATGAAACTTATTTCCGAGTGGTGATAAGCTGTAATTCAAATAGTAAGAAGGCAGGCGCACTCAATCTCAGTGTAGATTAGTGTTCGTCCGTCTGGCTGGTTGGACGGTGTATTTTACTTTCTGAGAAATGCGCGAATATCTCAGTTCTAGCTTTAGCTGATTTTTTGTTAGTTAGTACGTCGCGCGGGAAGCTGCTGGCCGGTTGAACATATAGTCATGACCGAAATTTAATAAAAAAAAATAAGAACGTGAGAATAACTGGCTCGTTCGCGAGTGTTTTTTTTTATCTTCTCTAAGAAATACGCTATGGAATCCGCAGGACTAATTGCAAACTATTTGCCTGAGTATTTAGTTACTTTTGTGGATGAACTAGATGAGCACCCGTGGTTGTTTGCATCCCTGGCTTCACTTCTCGTTGGATTGAGTGGGATTTTACCACTACTAATAATCCCGATCGGCGAAACAGCTTCATTCAAGGATGGTTGTAAGTATTGCTTTGTTTACGATCGTTACGCCATGAGCATGTGATACTATTTATAGTTTTTTTTTCACTTGTCATCTTTCGCTAAATAATTGCGTGCCAGGAATCAAGAAAGTCTTTGTGCCAGTAACTGTTTTAAATTGCGTAGATTATTATTACAATTCCATCCTATATTTTTTCTTATATATTTAAGAGTTTGGACAGATTAACCTCTTTAAGAACCTTTCTTCACTTTTAAGATATTATTATCACTTTAAAAATAAAATATTCAAGTTATCACTTATTATTTTCCCAAAAAATAGTGACTTTTATTATCAGGGTCATATTTTTTTTTGTAAACAATTGATCCTTTGTGCCACAAATAGGTTTTTTGTTATAATTAACTGAAAGTAGAACAATAACATTATACTATTAATCATTCTGCAGACTCTTGTTTGTGGGGTCAGTACAAATAAACATACATTGACAATTATGGTATGTATGGTCAACATATACAAAGTATTTTGGGAAAATGTAGAAAATTCCGGTTGTGTACCTGATTTTTGAAGTTTAACTGAACATGGAATATTTAATTATGGTTGTCAAATGTTTCCATAAATATTTGGTTGATGTTCAAAGTGTACCTACCTACAGGGTCAAAGATGTGACATATTCTAAAGCAAATATTCAGACGAAATATCTCTATGGAGGAGTTCAAACAAACCCAACCATCTGCTAAATGATTTTGGATAATTTTTAGGCCACTTTGAATTACAAGGTGATAATTAAATACTGAGAACCTGAAAGTAGTTTATTTAGGATCAAGAGTAGAATTTATTACACTGCAGCATGTTCAGCATACTAATGCCATTTTTAAGCTCCCGTAACTAAAAGGTAAGCACAGGGTTCTTATCACTAGGACTATGTACAAGTCCGAGTCACACTGGAAAACACTTTCAAAGGGCTTATACTTTCTTTAAAGGCTGGCTAAAGACCAATGACTTTCCTTGAGCTATTGGTACTCAGGGGCAGTGGTGATCATTTCCCATCATATAATCCGCACCGCATGCTTGTTTTGGTCCTTCTTATAATAAAAAAAAACTTGGGCTTTTTTGTCTAATATTTTAACAAGGCTTACACGCAAATGTGACTATCTCAGTATCATGGGAAGACCCAGGCCTTTTTTAAAGCCCTCATACAGCCGGTAGCACAATATAGAGTATCTTGCTGAGGGCTGTACTTTGTTGCTTTGAATTTTCAAAATAAAACTCAACGTGGCTGGGGTTTATATTTAGAGAAGCCGAAGTATACTAATAGTGTAGGACCCCTCTATTTACAATGCAGCTCCGTTTCCTTATATGTCATTCCAATGTATTTCTTGCAGTTATCATTTGAATCAGGCTCTTTAAAAATCCATGAAACTTTAGGACATTTATCTCGCGGAGAACAAAAATACTTTTTATCTAGCTGAAGCAACTAGATTACGCGCGCGACGGATTTCAACACAAAATATTGGGTAATGGAAAGAAACTAAGTAGATAAAAACTTAAGGATTGATTGATGCCGCACTCCACTTTCAAATCTGCGACAGGTGAATACAATGAAACCTAATGCCAATAGGATCTTGCTAGACCCGTTCAACTGTTTTTTTTGACACTTGCCTTCTTTTGACAAAATATAAATAGGTTCTTGGTGTGGATAGGTATTTAACTAAATGTAAACAAAACAAGGTCAATTGGTGTCTTAAATATTGAAATTACCCATTAAACTATCTAAACATTTACATTTCTGTATTGAAATACACTAGTCGTTTGTATTACTATGATAGTTAAGTAAAATGTTTAAAATCCTTGAATGTACCAAATCTGGCGGCTAAAGTTTATTTACATTTAGTTAAATACCTATCCAAAACACATATACAGGGTGAAAAAGCAAGGGCAGCTACTAGATCCCTTGCTGCTACGCGAAAATGCTCTTAGGAGACCCTTACTAACTTTTTGAGTGATGACAATCAACATTCACAGATTTTTGATAAAATGTACAGTCAGCGAGAAAATCAACAAATTTGACTTTTTTTTTAATGCCAATCGGTCCCATTTCTATCAAGGTTTAAAACACACTTTGAGACCAACTAAGGTTAGAGTACTAGAACACCCACAAATCAAAGAAAACTTTTTCCATACAATTCATAGGGTACTAATTTGCAAAGTAAAACTTTCGCATGTTGTTTTTTACGAATATGGATCCTTTATGCTTAATGAAAATTAAACAGTATGTAGACAACTAAAAACTAACATTTTAACTAAAGTTAGTGTTTTAACCCAGTATTGCTGCCCCATCTCAATTTTCCACGCTGTATATGTTACCTAGTTTTTAAAGATCTGTCTCGCCTAATAGGAACTCTTCCATGGGAAGATAATTTTTTTTGTTAATATAATATTATGGCTCCTTTGTTAGGGTTCCCTAGTCAACTAGGAACACCTATTTTTATTATTATACCTGTAACTAGAACACATTTGAAAAAAGCCAGAAAAGAAATTAACATTAGAACCGTAATTCTGTACCATTATACACTCGTAAACCATTAGTCCCGGTAGTTGAATTGAAATTCCATCATGGATTTCATTAACATATTTGCATAATAAGACGCCAAATTCCGTATTACTAATCCTAGCCTTTGAGATTTCAAGATTTTTATCTCTATCCCGTGGGAATATCGAGATAAAAATTAGCCTATGTGTTGTTCCAGACTTCTAGCTATCTACATACCAAATTTCATCGAAATCCGTCCAGCCGTTTTAGCGTGAACGAGTAACAAATGTACACCATTACACATCCACACACGCACATACAAACTTTCTCATTTATAATATTAGTAGGATGGTATAGACCAGGCATGGCCAATTGGCCAACCAATAGTAGGTACGCGTGCCAATAGGGTAGCAAATGACAAAATAATTTAGGCAAGCCACGAGTATGTAAAGTAAACCATTCAAAAAAGAACTATTATCGCCCTGACTTCATACGAGTACATAGTTGAAAATGGTTACCTAATGATTCGCCGACTATTTTTAGGCAGATTATTGATTGGCAGACAACGATTCGCCGAGTAACAGTACGCCGATGAATTTGTACGCAGATGTATTGTTTCGCAGACTAACGTTTCGTAACACAACCTTTAGCAGACTATTTACTTGGCATATGAGTCAGTAAGCCGAACAACTATTTGCAGAAATTCGTTTAGCCTATTAATCACTACACATTTTGCACATTTGGTCGAACAACATTTCGCTTTTGTAACGGTGCGCATATCAACTTTTCGCATCCTTTCGTTTCGCATGGGGAATGGCATTCAATACCGCGAATATGTGTGGATTACACTTTGGCGTTATTGGCATTTTTACACGCCGTGCTGACCGCGCATTCTTTATGATTTTCTTATGTATTAATTATACCAATCGTTGCTCAGCCAAAAGAAAAATCTGCCAATAGTTGTCTGCGAAACGAAAATCTGCGTAATGAAACTCTGCGAAACGACAGGTCACCGTTGAAACTATCACTGGATCCTCGTGGCAAATGGCTCTACTATATATTACCATAGTCGATATTTTTGGTGGCACGTCATAGCCGGCGTTTTTTTTTCTTAAAAGGTCCACCAAAAGAGCTTCACACACCCGCCCGGCGCCCGCGTCATAGTCTATAGATGCAGAGGGTATAGGAAGAAGGCACAACCGGCAATTTCACAGCTCGCTGCGTATTGATTGAGACCAGCTGCGGCGACCAGATAGCAAAATCGCTACGTAGACCGTAGGTAAAGTTGACGAGGGTATTAGGGTATGCGTCCAGTGGAGCAAAGACGTGCAGAATCGCAACCAATTAATATATGTTTTTGCGAATGCAACGTTTTGTGCAACCATCTTACTCGGTAATACTGCTGTCACGCAACCTAAGAAATCTTAACTAACTATAACTATCAGCAATATAAAATCAAAAAGAATAAAAATGATAATATGTTGTCTTAGGATACTTTTTTTGGTACTAATACCTGCTTTAATATTTAAAAGAAGTTCGACGTTACAAATACGTTTGACTGTAGGTTTGACCCCTCTCGTTCAGTAATTTAAAATTGTAATTTGGTAGAATAAGATAACAACAACCGATTCTATAAATATTTGTTTTCATTGTCCTTCCTTGTTCAATATGCAATGTGTCGCTTTGGTATATCTTCATTTCGCTGTCGATAAGTAAGAATTGAGAATCCACATGAAATATAGGGGCAGAGTCAGATTAAGGGCGCGGCGAACTTTTAGTGCCTTTATTGCATTCATTTAATCCTACCATTAATTACTAGTAAAAATTTTTGCATCAGCAAAAATATATTTGAGTATGTACTCTATAAATCATTTACTGTAGAAACACGATTACTTGTAGTTTGTTCGATAGAAAATAATATAAAATAAGTCTTCTCTAAAAACCAAAATAAACCCTTACTACGACGCGTAAATAATGCGCGGCCGGTCATGAGTTTTTGAATGATAAGAAAACTAGATGTTTTCTATGGCGTCTACACCTTTTAATTTTTATAATGTGTATTATCCATCTTCCTTCTTAGTTTGTCTATAAGTTTGGCTCTCAAACGGATGGACCGATTTTGATGAGTTTTCTTTTAATCTTAAAGCTAGGTTAAACGAGATGTTTCTTTTCTTTCTTAGCTATATGTATAATCGTACCTAAGTTTCATCAACATCGTATCATACGTTTTTGAAACTGAACTGAACTTTAAAATGACTTAACTGAATGTTTGAGTTTTTTCAGCTTTTCTATGTTGGTTCGATTATGATTAAAAATACTGCTACAGGAATGCGTTGGTGATATATACATACTAGCTTTTGCCCGCGGCTTCGCCCGAGTGGAATTCGGTTATCGCGCGCTGTTCCCTCGGGAACTATGCATTTTTCCGGATAAAAAGTAGCCTATGTCACTCTCTGGCCCATAAACTATCTCTATGCCTAAAATCACGTCGATCCGTTGCTCCGTTTCGACGTGAAAGAAGGACAAACATAGAAACACACACACTCGCATTTATAATATTAATTTGGATTAGATAATTGAATTCTTTAAGGCAGGGTCAAGTACGCCTCATTGTATTTATACCTTTGTTCCAAGAATATTTATACAGTTTCCTCGGGATAAAATAATTTAATAATTTACTGATATGATAAAATAATACCAGGGCCAGGAATAATCGCTGATTTGTAAATATTAGCTCCCGTTCGTAATCTCAAGTACTTACTGGTTAGAATCAATCACACACAATGTAATAATACGTTTGACGCCACGATAAGAAAAACCCGCCAAGTCCATACACTATCAAGTTTATGTGCTACGTGAGACAGAGAGACTTCCGCCGCCAAAAGTCTATAAATCCATAGACATCTTATAATGATTCACGGTTATTTGTATAAAAAAATGTTACGAGATGTAGACTGTGGCTGAAAATCAGCTTCATCTTCAGCATATAGCAAGAGTGGCTGAGAAAAGAGGAGGCCTTTGCCCAGCAGTGGGACATAATACAGGCTACATAAAAAAAAACACGTAAAAAATAGATATAGGTATATTTAAATCCAAGAACATCTCATATAAGCCCCGGGTGTGGTAGTTATCTCACATAAGGTCTTAAACATCTCGGATTGGCGGTCTTGTGTGAAAAAGTGTTGTAAATTAAACGTCAAATACTAAAATCGAGATATACCAGCAAGAGCTCGTAAGACTTTTTGTAACCAAAGTCTAGGTCTTAGTCTAGAATGCGGGGCTACTGGTCAGAATAGATTTTAATAACACCCGTAGAAAGATGAAAAAGTATACGAGTTATTATCAACTTTGAAAACTAAGCAACTTAGGTGTCTAGAACAATCTTTACTTAGAATCTTAAACGCGCCGTAGAGCTTTTTGTTTGGATTCCGCTTCAAAATGTCTGACCCTTCTAAAGCTGTTGCCTTTGACTTTGATTTTGTTACATTCTTTAAACGGAGTTCTTGGAGTTGGACAGTAATTATAACCGCCTCCTACCGCGATGAACACGTATTGAGAGTCGCGAATATATAGAGACGTCATATGAAATCTGGCATTAGATAGAAAAGGAGGTAAGCGTCAGACCCCCTGGACTAATGGAGATATTTGATGTTTAGAAAATACCAAAATTTACTACCTATTTACGTCTATTCTGACGTCAGAATGTCTGGACCACTTTCATACTCGTTTTTTTATTGTCTATCGAGGTACTAATTATTTTAAGTTAGGTATCAAATAGTAGCAAATATGTAGTAAATTTTGGTATTTTCTAAACATCAAATATCTCCATTGGTCCGGGGGTTCTGACGCTTACAAAAGGAGCGAGATACAAATATTGAAGTATCAGACGAGGATGAAGTATATCGTTTCGTTGGCTTTACTCTAGGGGATCTCTACAGGCTCGAATCAGAAATAGGAGATACGTAGAAGAACGAGACCGACGTAACCAGCGAATTAGCTTGTTGAAATGGCAATGGCCATTGGTTCCGAAACGTGCTACGGCTGATATGAAGATGACGATACTGACTGTTTTTCAGTTTGTGTCTAATCAAGGACTCTATGGTGCTCTTGTTGCCATCTCAAAACACTCCACCCACGCTAACACGTAATTTCGCAAAGGTTTAATAAAGATGGAGTGAGCTATCGCTACTTCAAGATCGGATGATTAAAAATGACCTCTATTCTACGGGGCTGTTGAACCATATTCCGGTAAACGTTGTTATCGTCTGTCTGTCCACTTATCAATATACGTGAGCCATCAACGCTTCTGATAACGGAGATGTGAACCCTATGACATTGTAATAGGTGTGACCGATACTAGAACTGACAGATGCCCGATTGTTTCATGATGACCTTATAGAAATACCTAAAGTCTGTTCATCTCAAGGCAACAGTGTATTAAACCATACCATACCAGTACCATAAACGAGACATATCACGCTAAATACACGAACGTTTCTGATGCTTGTGATCGCAATTAAATGACAGATTTTGCATACGAAAACTGTCATTCGATTGCGATGGCGAGCGTCAGAAACGTTAGGCAATATGGCCTCTGGTCTACTTGTGATCACGGCCACTATAATGTGGTCGAAACGTCAAGGTAAATATTATTCGTGTGTTTAGCGTGATAAGTTCCATTTATGTTAATTATGGATCTAAAACAAGTTTTAGTATTACAAGTTCATTTTGCAGTTAAGTTCTTTGTTTTATATCAAGTATTAATGTGATTTGAGATTTTAGTGACATAAATGATCATTTTTTATTAACCTATATTAGTGTCCCACTGTTGGGCAAAAGTCTCTTGACTTCAGCATCCCTCTATCTAGATATATTCGGTCACTCACGTACTTGTGACTTTTTTGGTGTTGCAGGTGTCCACGGGCGACGGTAATGCTCGTTTTCCCCCTATTCCACAAAAAAAAAACTCACACGGTCGTCCCACCATTCGCATACATGGCGATTGTTAAGCATAAATTCTATAAATCCTGTTCCATATCCTAAACCTATCCACCGTGACCATGACGAAGATGTATTTTTACCGAGAAGTCAGCGGGCTTGAACTTATTGTGGCTAAGTCTAAAGAAAACAATAACCGCGATGTCAGAGATGTTGTTTTGCTTTCGTGAGTCTTTGTCTTATTTGATCTTAACTTCAGAAAAAAGAAAGAATTGGCAGTATTTTTTATTGTCTGCGCCAAGTAACTAAAATACAAATACTTGAATAAGTATACAAGTTACAAATATATGTAGAAACAACTTTGAGAAAGACGCTAATAGGCGAATACAGTTGGGCTGGGCTGCTTTCGGGAAACTTCGGCATATCTTGTCGTCGGACATCCCTCAGTGCCTAAAAACGAAAGTTTTCAACCAGTGCGTCCTACCAGTTTTAACCTACGGAGCCGAAACGTGTATCTTGACTGCGGGACTAATCCACAAATTCAAGATCGCTCAGCGGGCTATGGAGAGAGCAATGCTAGGGGTTTCTTTGAAGGATAATATCCGAAATCATATTATTCGACAAAGAACGAAAGTCACCGACGTTGCTCAGAGAATTAGTTCGTTGAAGTGGCGTTGGGCTGGCCACGTCTGTCACAGGACCGATGAACGGTGGAGTAGACGAGTCCTCGAATGGAGACCACGGACGGGAAAACGTAGTGTAGGGCGTCCTGAGGCACGGTGGACGGATGACCTAAAGAGGATCACTGGCGGCGGATGGATGCGAGGGGCTGAAGACAGTGTTGTGGCGTGCCATGGAAGAGGCCTATGTCCAGCAGTGGACTGCTTTGGGCTGATGATGATCATGAAATATATGTATAATTTTCATGGGAAGATAGCCGGAAGAAAGATTGCGTTTTCATCTCTAGGGTGGAAAGTATTTTGTTTTTTATTTTTACGATTAGCCACGGAATCTAAGATAATTGAGTTACGTCATATTATTAAAATAAAAGCTTTTCATATAGGTATCTAAACTCAACTGTACATTAAACGACACTATTGTATTACATATTAAAATATTTATCTATTTTAGTTCAGAGCATTATCATCAGCCGGAAGACGTCACAGTTAGTTGAACAAAATCCTTCGGCTTACAACGCCATTATGATCGACAACTCGCTACTTGCATCTGCTGGTAACCCGCAACTCACGATGTCGTCAGTCCACCTAGTGCGAGGGCTCTTCGTCTTCCGGTTCGTGGTCGCAACTCGAGGACTTTTCTTCCCCAACGTTTAACAATATATTATTCGAGCGATTGATTCGTGTGATTCCCATATCATTTTTACTTAACTAAAAGTTATCTTTTCAACCGAAGACAGGTGTAATCAGGCAATACGATTTTATCGATTGATATAAGCAATCGATTATAAATTGACGACAGTTATCAGCAATCAATGCACAATATTGTGAACGTTGATTATTAAAGATAATGCTTACAATCATTTTAAAATAAATATTTAATTTCGTAAAGAAAGAACCTTGGAGATTGCAGCCATCGGACAATAACCCAGCTTCAACCGCAGTCGGCTGAAGATCGGGTGAAGGACACCAGTCTAGAATGTAGAAATATGATTGGAATCGTTTTTGAAGTCAGCAAAAATACGGTCATCACCATATAAGCCGTAGGGCGTCCACCGTTAGGCCTCCCACATAATGAGACCTCCAGTTGCTTCAGTTGGAAGCGGCCTGCATCCACCGCGAACTCCTATATATGCGACGTTAACCAGGTCATCCGTCCATCTCGTTGGTGGACGTCCTACGCTGCGCTTGCCGATCCGCAGTCTCCATCCGAGAGCTTTTCAGCCCCAATGGCCATCTGTTCTCCGTGCTAAATTCGAAAAATTCAAAGAATGTGCAATTGTTTTCTGGCTTGAGGTACACTTCTATTCCATTCCACTAGAAACATAACGTACAATCTTACGAAAACTTCAACTTCAACTTTTTGCTTGGTGGCAATCGGTCGCTTTTGTTTAGCGTTCTTTACTGCCAATGACGCCTGACAGCAGCAAACCACTTCTGTGTGGTATAATTCTTCACTTCTGTGTGTATAATGATATTTGTAAGTGTGTAAATTAGTGTCCAGACCGGTTAAATATGTTTTCTAAACGGGGGTTGTTGAAGCGAGTTTGCTGCGTTACCTGTAGTTTTTTAACAGTTCTAACGCATCAACTTCATGCTCTTGTTCTTGTCAATAAATTCTATCTAAAATACAATAGCCTTTTTTACTACCCTCAATTAAGGATATGACGAGAGCTCTGAATTCCTTTTTTTATGTTTCTTCTCCTAGGAAGCAATTCATGAGGAAGCGGATGGCGATTTTAATGAACTGTTTGCTCAAGGTTGATTCCGATGGCACTAAACTTACGCATTAATCATGTAAATTACCATATATGTATATCTGTTTTTAACAGACTATTTTTGTATTTTTCCAATGTAGTTCTTCCAGGGACGTTGAGTTTTTAAAAGTCGCAACGAAATGCTTGAACGGGTGGTTAAAATCTTAATGCTCACTTTCCGATGTAAATTCTTAGGATTATATACGTTTTTAATTTATCTGTGAGTTTTCCAAATTCATGTGCGAAATTACATTTGAAATTTATCACAACCTTTACCGACGGGAAACATCGTGAGGAAGCCTGCATGGCAATTACGGCCCAAGCCCTCTCATCCCGAGAGGAGGCCTGTGCTCAGCAATGGGACGTATAGGCTGGGATAATGATACTTTTTTAATGCATAATTAATAAGTTCACGTCTTACCACAATCACGCCTGAGACCACCAACTGGAACCTGGGATTACAAAATTCGAAAATTGAATTTCGTATTATACTGGCACTCTCATATTAAATATCTATAATATAAAAGTGAACCGCCAGAACGGGACAAAAAAACGGGACAGCAGGATGGCGCTCTACAACACCATTTTGACGTTTCTCCGAAACAACGCATTATTTCTCTGGAATTTTAAAGCAATTCGACCTTCGCGAAAAACTGAGAAAATATGATATTGTGTGTGTAAATTTTGTAAGCAAAATAAAATCACAAGTTCGAATTTCGAGCCAAAAACGAGCGATCTATTACCTTGTCGAGTTTTAGCCCGAGCGAAGCTCGCTCGCCCACTCTAAAGGTGGTTTTCCACCGGCGAGGCGAGATGAGAATTGAAATTTGTATGGCAGCGCCCGCGGCGGCTCGCGGCGGGCGCGCGAGAATGCATACAAATTTCAATTCTCGTCTCGTCTCGCCTCGCCGGTGGAAAATCACCTTAATGGTATACGGTAAACAATTGCAAACGGTTGCCCGCAACTCCCGCGATGTGGTCAGTCCACCTATAGTAGGAAGTCTGCTTCGTCTTCGGTTCGTGGTCACCAATCGATGACTTTTCCCGCCCTATGTTTATCAGTTCTACGAGCGAACACTCCAAGTCATCATCATCATCAGCCGTAGAATAGAACGTCTGCTGTTGGATGCACGCCTCCCCGTAAACCTCCAGTTGCTTCGACCTCCACTTGCATCCACCGTGAACCCGCGGCTTTAACCAGATCGCTGGCCGATCCGCGGTCTCCACTCGAGATCTTTTCGGCCCCAACGGCCATCTGTTCTCCATGCTTTATGGCTGCAGAGTACAACATTTTTGTTTTATTTCAGCCGGTGCCGCGACGCTACGGATACTGCTCAGCTTCGCCGTGGGCGGGCTGTTAGGTGACGTCTTCTTGCATCTACTGCCCGAGGCGTGGCAGCATGACTTCGCAAGCACTAAAGGTAATCCGTCACTACTCACCAGCAGCGTCGAGTAACCATTACTGTTAGGCATCTTTGAGTTGGCCGTATGCCGTGCCGTAAACACGGAGAATAAGCCATTGGGGGTGAAAAAATCTCGAATGGAGACCGCGGATCGACAAGCAGCAACCGAAGCAACTGAATGTCTATGGGGAGGCCTATGTCCAACAGGGGCGTCCTACAGCAGATATGACGATGATGATGACCTGGAGATGAACCGGAAGACGAAGACTATTAAGTGGATTGGCCACATCGCGGGAGTTGCGGGCAATCGGTGGCGAGTTGTCGTTCATGTGGCGTTCTAAGGTGGAGGCCTTTGTTTAAATGATGATGATGATTTACTCGAGAGCGAGACAAGCGTGAGTTAAATATGTAGGCATAGCAACTCAAGATTCACGTGTAATGGTCCCTCTCCAGACAGTTATGAAGTAGTAATCCAAACAAATACATAAATGAGTCATTTGTGATAGCCCGAACGTGATTGTCGCTAGCCATGTTGTATTTGTTTATTGTACATGTAGGTAGTTATCTTATAACATAAACAGACATTTATGAGGTTTACTTATTTCGACTACCGTTATTTGGTATTTATGCTATGAGTACCTACAGCATAGATATTAATATTAATGTGCTGCTACACATAATTTTTGTCTCGTGGATTAGTCTATTTGATTAATGATTGGGTATAATTAGAATTAGTATTTATATTAAATTAGGATCTGTATTCGAGTCTCACTTTCTAGTAATTAGTTAGTTTTTTCTTCCACCTGTTTTTTTTTTACTCGTAATCTTTTTATTTCATTATTGGAACAAAAAAAACTTCAGTTAGTATGACTTGACTGAATTGCTGTCATCAATTACAACTATCAACTTTGTAGAATGCAAGTAACTACTTTCTTAGTATACACTATGTCATCAGCAGAATAGCTGAACCTAATCTACGAAGCATGAGGTCCCGGGTTCGATTCCCGTGTCGGGGCAGATATTTGTATGAAAAATGCGAATGTTTGTTCTCGGATCTTGGGTGTTTAATATGTATTTAAGTATGTATCTATCTATATCTATATAATTATATTTATCCGTTGCTTAGTACCCATAACACAAGCTTTGCTAAGCTTACTTTGGGACTAGGTCAATTGGTGTGAATTGTCCCGTGATATTTATTTTGATATTTATATTTTAACTAGGTACTTTCTTAGTATACACTATGTCATCAGCAGAATAGCTTTCTCAAAATCTCGTCCAAGCATGACCAACGTGCCTCACCAATTTCACAGTAAACTTATTACGCAACCCAATAGTTACGATGCTGTCAATTGGGTTACGAAAAGTGCGAAACTTGGCATGACCCGCTTCTGTTAAGTACCTTTTTTCTTAATTATTAAAAAAATATTTTTGAAAATGAACTAGGCGCCAGTGTGGCTAGTACCTAGTAGTAATTTCAGGAGCTTTTAAAAGTTAGGTTAGGTTAGGTTAGGGGTGTATTTTTTCTTGGCTGAAAAAGGTATTATTTTTCACAGCAATGCAATATTTGGGTTATTATTTCGAGAGGTTCAATAGTGTTCAGACTCAAATTTTCAGTTATAAAATTAGAAATATATCGTTTATTGTTTTTAAGTTGCTTAGGATATTATCACTGAAACTTGCGGTAAATACATTTTATTCTATTTTATCTTTTTTTCCACAATAACTTAAATTTTCTGCACAAAAGTCAGTTACGTGGTCAGGTTCGGATTATCCCTGATTACTTTGTAGTATTGTAAAAAATACAAGGTATAGAAAAACTTGCTGTTTAAAACATGGATTGAATGTTCATAATATGATATACCATGCATGCAAACATAAAAAAATTAGGACATTGATAAGACTATTTTTTTCTACATTTCCCGTTGTTCCAAATACACCATCATTTTCGTGGTCACACTTATTAAGTATATTTTAAACAAAAAAAGAGGTCAAACCTCCTGTAAATCCTTTTTTAACTATAAGCAACTTTGAAACTAAGACTGCGTCAATATAACGTATAATGTTTATCGCAAGTCATAATTATTTATCTATAATTAATGTAATAAAGGTTCAGTTAGATTTGCGTCAAAGATCGAGCGTCATTTTCGTTACGGTTGCGACTTGGTAAGTATTGGGTAAATAAATATAATGTTTTACTGGTGCTGTGTCATTTGCAGTTAAGTTATGCAATATTGATTTCATTTGCTTCAAATCTATAGGATATTTACTACAGAGCCGCGAAAGTAAGAGCTTTTCAATTTCGTGGTCATCATTTTCGTGGTCCTATGGGCCACGAAACTGATTAAAGACCACGAAAAAGATGATTTTCCCTACAAGTAGAAAAAATACAGAACACTTTTATAGAATTTTCTGCTTTTTACAGTGTAATCGTTTATGCCGTTATTGATTTAATTGATTTAAACGAAGAATGGTTGACCGTCAACAACATTTGCTCCAGGTGTGGTTATAGGAATTATGACCAGTGCGTCGCCAATTTTGTTAACTGGCGAGAGGTTCAAGAATTATTTTCCCCTGAATGTACGTGTGAAATGTATATATCTAAATATTAAAAGAAAACTTCGTCATTTAGAGGAGCATTTTGTTGTAACATAATTTCGTTCTGGTTTACCGTAGACCTGCACGGGGGGAAGGTATTGAAAACTGTTTTGGTTTGTGAGTTGAAGTTATTAATCTTACTTTAATTAAGTAATTTCTAGATAGTATTTAAAAGGTTACAAAAATGACAATTTGAAGTCGTCATTTTCGTGGTCAAGTTTTAATTTTTTTTTATATAGATATCGATTGTCTATTTCTGTTGATACCTGATTAATTAAATAATGCTTATTCGTTTTCTCATTATGATCAGATTTTTCATTCAAATAGTACAATTATAAGATTTTAAAATAAACAAAATGTTCTTTTTCGTGGTCTCGATGCTCATTTTCGTTACCGTTAAAATTGGATTTTTGCTTTTTTTAACCAAAATAAACTTTATCGATCTCTTATAATATAAAGCATCTTATCGGTACATATCCTTATGTTCAAAATAAAACAGACCACATCAAAATGTGTGTTTTTATTTCTGTAACATTTCTCTTACACCTCAAATAATTACCCATTTGCAAAGCTTATTAAAGAATGTATTATATTATGTATTCCAAAAATATATTTTGATTTTTTTAGGTCCGAAATAATTTATTTCATTTTATTTATTTCCACGGGTCCTTGTGCCTTTATGTATATTGCAAGCTTCAAACTAGCGTAAAAAGATACAATTCGATACAGTATGTAGTATGTAGATACTTGATGTTAGGTGCCAGTAAATTGTGTAAAAAAACATTGAATATTTTTCTTTCGAATGCGCTCACGGTTAATAAATTTCATTCATTTGCTTGGAACACAATACCTCCGCGCGTTTTAAATGAATCACTTTTCGATTAAACATAAATGTATGTTATGTTTCCAGCGATAGAGTCGGTTCTCGCAGTTTAAGTACTTTGTTTGATAACACAAAACCTCAGCGGTCGCAAACATACTATATTTACAAGGAAAATCGATCTGTGTCATCGTACGACAATGGACTTCAACTTGGCTATCGTTTTTATTATGGGGAGTTGTAGATTAAGTTTATAAATAAATGTATCATGTTTTTTATGTTAAAAATATACTAGACCATCCTTTCGTTTGCAATAATATTTATGTTTGTAGTGTTATCATGTTTTATAGTTGCCTTTAAACCGTGGGAATGTACGTTTGATCACTTGTTTTTTGTTTACTTTCCTTTGTTTCCGTATACTTTCCTAATTGACTGACCACTTTCGTAATTCTTTTGGTGCCATCTCTTTCCGGAGATAGGTAATCGTCATTGCACTTCGAACTTTGTTGATAGCTGAGATCTTATTCTTTTACTGCTTCTTTCGTTCACACAGTATAGCATAAGGGTAGAAAGAGATGAATGCGATCACAGGCAATATGGCCTCTGCTCTGAATTAGCATTGCATTTAGGCGAAGTTTCTGTTTTTCTGTTCAAAATTACGCCAAAGTGGTGAAATAATGACAACGACGTACATGCCTATTTACATCTGACTATTTATTGTGCACGTGATATATTGTCAATCAATATGCGATTATTTTTAACTCTTTGTTTTGACGCCATTTGGTGCAATAACACAAAGGGTCAGTCAACAAACAAAATAATTGGGAACACAGCTTCCAATTAACTAGACAGTCCCAAACCAAAGCGTGTACTACAAGCCGTAGTACAAACTTTGCTTAGTTTGGCACTAGGCCAATTGTTATTGATTGTCCCGTGATATTTATTTATATTTTTATTTATATGCACGGGTTATTTATAGGCATTTATAGGCACTTTGATTAGGTTGGAACTAGGTCCGTTTTTAGCGATAGCCTCATGGATTTATTTATGTATTTTCACACACAGACATAGTTGTTTTGCATGTGTGGTAGCAGAATAGCAAGGTTTTTAAAACCAGAGCGGACCTCCGACTCCGAGGGTAACGTTCCTTAACAGATCTAATAAATTACAATTAAATTAAACCTTTGGTTTCCAGAGGGCGAACACGTGTCTATGAAATGTGGCCTCTGGTGTCTCTTCGGCATGCTGGTCTTCATCATAGTGGAGAAGCTGTTCGCCACGTCCGAGGAAGAAGAAGAAGACAGTGACAAGGAGCCCAAGCTGAACGGCTCCATACAGCAGATAGAGATTGAAGAGATTGATAAGCTGTTGGATGTAGAGAGGCGGAGCAGGTTTGTCTTGGTACCTTAGTTCGGTGCGGTTAAAGTACGACCTCTTCTAATTGTCGACCCGGAATGTACGACTAAAAATATACAACCTGATAATTCAAACCCTTATGAAATAGCTATCAAATTTTTAGTCAAGTACAAATATTTTAAAACACGCAATGCTTATTTGAAATGAATTTCACCATAGCAGTTCTGAAATCTGCTCAAGTTATTGACACAAAAGGCAACGTCTGGTCGAGTGCCAGAACTAATGTATAACAAAGTTCCGATCAAGTTCCTGTATTATCATCATTTAGTAATTCACATTTCTCAAGTTTGGCATTAATCTCCTTAGCGGTTTAAAAGAATTTAGAATTCTCAATTTCATATTTTTTGGCTAACGACTCTATGTATTTTTCCTGGCTTAAGGTCAAAGTATTAGCTTTTGCATATTCATACTCTACATCAATACCTATGTAGTTCCTAACCTTTCCCATGTCCTTCATTCTAAAATGGTTACTTAATTTATTTTTAATTATAACAACTGACAATAAGCTAGATATATTGGACACGTATTTTTTATTTCGACTTATTTATTTATTTATCAATAAAATATTATAGCATTTCAGTCACTACCAGGGGGGCCTACCATGATCTTTTCATAAACGATCCAAACGTAGAGCAGTTCAATTTAGGCACCTAAACTGAATCGTCGAAATTGGTACCACGACGTTTATTTCTCAGAGCTGAGTCTCAATGGTTTACAAGTGAATGAAAGACCAATATTGTCTCTGGTCCGAAACTCAAACGCTAAGTCGCGAAAGGGATGCCGCTATATGCAAACCAAATATTGTATACTAAAACCTCTTTATTTTGGAAAACCATAACTCTATGTCATTCCGATTTGAATCGCAAAATTTGACACTCAAGTTGAGCGTCATGGTACGAAAACCGCTTGAAGTGAGTAAATGTAAATGTCTGTATCGCTGTCGCTGAACCGTGCTTGAACTGAATCGCAAAAGTAACGCCGTGGTACGAAATAGCGATGCAGTTCAGTTTAGAGCCTAAACTGAATCGTAGTAAGAGAGCGTGGTAGGCCCCCAGAGCGTTTTAAATTAAAAAAAATCACAAATAGTAAAATGTTCAAATAATTACTATTAATAATAGTGAAAGATGTGCAATTGCAAATCGTTATTGTTGAGCCACTTGCCACTTACTGGTGGTCCGGCCAGGATCGTTTCGGCAAGACTAAACTCCTCAACGGTTACTGGTATCGACTTGAAATTTGGTAACAGAAATATAGTTTGCATGACAAATATGACAAATGAATAATCTTGATTTTAAAATGAGTTTATTTTATTTCAGGGGCAAAGCGAACGGGGAGATGATATGCGGGGGGAACGGGACAGTCACCGCCAAGCAGCTGTACGACTCTTGCGTGTTCAATAACAACGGCAAAGGTTTGTATATTTGATTTTTATACATACATACATATAATCACGTCACTTCTCCTTTGTCTATGGTTTAATTTCTTAATTTCTTCTTTTTTTTTTTTTAATTTTTTTTTCTCCGTCTGACTAGTGCAAAGGAACTGGCTCATGCATACATGTTTATTTAACGTTTGGGCTCCACAGAAAACCAGCGTTACTGCACATAATGTGCGGCAACACATGCTGAGTGGAGACCCTTTTTGGTATCCTGCTGTGTCACCTAGTAACATAGTTTTAGTGCTAGTTCTAGTCTTAGTTTTAGGTGGTACATTTTTGGAGCCAAAATAAACTTTTCTTTCTTTCTTTCTAATCACGCCTCTTTCCCGGTAGGGGTAGGCAGAGACCACTTCTTCTTTTCTTCTTTCTTTCTTTGATTTTTATGAGCACATTTTTGTTGACATGGTAGAAGATTGCCCAATGTTATAGGAGAGACCAAGGCGTCCAGACTCCGGTGTCTCGGGCACGTAGAAAGGTTGGGAGAGGATCGAGCCGTGAAGAGAGCGTACTTGGGACGACTGAGTGGACGTACGCCGGTCGGTCGTCCCAGGTAGCGCTGGAGGGATGAGGTCCAGAGAGACCTTTTGGACCTCGGGGTCGAAGGCTGGCAAGAGCTGGCTCAAGATCGCAAAGCGTGGCGTAATCTGGTGTTGGAGGCCAAGACCCACTTTGGGTTTCTAGTACAAGTATATTTAAGACGTCTAAAATCTATTTAATACCTTTAAACGAGTAATTCTTGTATATATATATAATCAGAATCTCGGGAACGGCTCCAACGATTCCGATGAAATTTGGTATGTAGTGGTTTTCGGGGATGACAAATCGATCTAGCTTGGACTTATCTCTGGGAAAACGCTTATTATCGAGTTTTAGCCCGAGCAAAGCTCCGTCGCCCAGGTACTATAATTTAAAACGTCATCAAATTCTACAGCCCATTCATAAAAAAAGTGACCACGTAAATGAGACGGTTAGAACGCTTGAATAATGACCCAAAAACACATTTAAATTTATCTTAAATCACGAAACTTCAAACGCTACAATTAGAAACATAAAATTTGGCGCAGGTGTTGTACATGCAACGTTAATGTTAATGACATTGTAATAATTTTACAGGTGTAATTTTACGGGTGGTAGGACCTTGTGCAAGGTCCGCCCGGATTGCTACCACCATCTTGTTCGCCGTGAAGCAGCAGTGCTTGCACTGTTGTTTCGGCGTGGAGAGTAAGACAGCCGGTGAAATTATTAGCACTTGAGGTATCCCATCTTAGGCTTCTAGGTTGGCAACGCATCTGCAATCCCCCTGGTGTTGCAGGTGTCTATGGGCGGTGGTGATCTCTTACCATCAAGAGAAGAGACCCACTTGCTCGTTTTCCATCCAGTCGAATAAAAAAAAATAACAACCACGGAACTCGTCATCGTTAATGACTACCTATACAATGTGACAGGTGAGGGAGCGTGCTGTAGTACCGTGGCGACCAGTAACGGCTCTGTTCGCTGCAACAAGGGCAACCGTTGGATGGGGCGCTGTCTGCTGCGGGAGGCGCGCGAGAAAGTGCTCGCCACTGCCAAAGATAAACCGGACAAGAAAGACGTAAGTTAATGTTATAGGTGAAGGGTAGTGCTGCGGTATAGTAACAGTAATTAACCGCTGGATGGGGCGGTGTTTGTGAGAGGTGCGGGAGAAAGTGCTCGCCACTGCCAAGGATAAACCGGACAAGAAAGACGTAAGTTAATGTTATAGGTGAAGGGTAGTGCTGCGGTATAGTAACAGTAACTAACCGCTACGTATGCAGTATGGTACCCAGCCCCCATCGGTAGGGACATGTGGAATTTTATCCAGCCATCCCATACTAGCTGACCGTGTGGTATGGACTTGTGGAAATTTTCCCAACCATCCATACTAGCTGGCTGCCTGGTAGGGACTTGTTTTTTTTTCCAACCATCCATACTAGCTTCCAGCTGATGATGTTTATGTGTTGGCCGTGTCGGCAGGTGGCGGGCTACCTGAACCTGATGGCGAATTCCATCGACAACTTCACGCACGGGCTGGCCGTGGGCGGGTCCTTCCTCGTGGGCTTCCGCGTCGGCCTGCTCACAACCTTCGCCATACTCGGTAACACCGCACAAAAAATAAAATAAGACAAATTTAGGAATTTTCAAATACTGTATTGAACCATTTTGTTGGATTGGTTTTTGGAGTCTTTTTGTATTTTTTATATCAACTCCAAATTTTGTTACTTTTACGGTCATCCCGTAAATCCCATATCGAAAATACAAACTGAAACATCCAGCGCTGGGAATCGAACCCAGCTCCTCGGCATTCGATTCGATTCCGTGCCACGTGCTATACCGCTACACCACCACTGGACAAGGGTACAAACACGAATTTCTCCTATGCACCACATATCTCAGCTTGTTTGTTTATTATTTAGTCATTTAAGCAGGGACACTAGCGACATCTATGGAACTAACCGCTCACCCGGACAAGAAATGTCGTTATTAAGCAATCAAATTAAGATTGGATTTTGTTGGTTTACAGTCCACGAGATACCTCATGAGGTGGGCGACTTCGCGATCCTCCTGAAGAGCGGCTTCTCCCGCTGGGAGGCGGCCAAGGCTCAACTGGTAAGGCATTTTCGTTTATTTATCTAATCGAGTAACTTAAACTACGATAGAAAGAAACAGCTCCCCGGAAAAGCAGGACTTAAAAAAAATCACCAATTGTTATTTCTAATCTGACGTTATATAAAAAAAAAACCTGACATTAAATGGAATGAATAAATATTTTTTCCATTAAGTTAACTTAAATTTCGCTTGAAAAATTTACCATTTTTGTTTGATTTACAAAAGAAGAAAAATCGAGTTTAATATTTTCTGATAATCAGAAATCTAAATGACGGAATGAATAGAAAAATATTTTTTACTCAAGAAACTAGCCAATTATTTGTACTCTTAACCGGGATGCCACGTTACATGATAAGCCAAGTGTGGAACCATCAAAAATCCTATTCTTTCTAATTGTTCATCATCATCATCATCCCAGCCTATACACGTCCCACTGCTGGGCACAGGCCTCCTCTCAGAACAAGAGGGCTTGGGCCATAGTTCCCACGCGGGCCCAGTGCGGATTGGGAACTTCACACGCACCATTGAATTGCTTCGAAGGTTTGTGCAGGTTTCCTCACGATGTTTTCCTTCACCGCAAAGCTCGTGGTAAATTTCAAATGTAATTCCGCACATGAATTTCGAAAAACTCAGAGGTGCGAGCCGGGGTTTGAACCCACGACCCTCTGCTTGAGAGGCAATAGGTCAAACCACTAGGCCACCACGGCTTTTTTCTAATTGTTAACTTTATTTATTTATTTATTTACACAGGCGACTGCGTCGGCTGGTTTGATCGGTGCCCTGACTGCGGTCATATTCAGCGGGGCGCGAAATGCCATAGGTAAGAGTGGCCGGCGTGAAACGTAGGAAAGAGACTAGATAAGTAGATAAAACGTTTATTTGTTATTGCAAACACACAATCAAGATTACAGATATAAGAAAATTCTGTCCAAACTAAAACTAAAGGTTTTCTATTGTTGGGTGCGCTGCAGTAGTGCAAAAGGGCCATGGCTCGGTGGTCAACATTCTTCATAGGAGCAAAACATTGATATTCTGTAACAACCCTAGACAAGTGTTACTTCAGCTTATTAAAGAAAAAAAACGTATTTAGTAAACGCAGTTCTTAAGTTTCTATTGTTACTAACATGCTATGGACCAAATTAGTAGTCTGAAAATAAAAACATTTTATTTTTTATTTTATTTTAACATCTTCATGCAGGAATACAAAAAACAGAAAAATATTAGTGTCGTAATCTAAAAATAAAATATTACATAACTAGTTTATGCCCACGACATCGTCTGCGCAGGTCTATGTTATCGCGTGGTGGCACCCTCTACCGAACTAAAAGGTATACTATGTTGATCCTTGGGGTTCAAACTATCTCCATACCAAATTTCATCAAAATCAATTCACTGGTTTGGACGTGAAAGCGTAACAGACAGACAGACAAACACACAGACAGAGTTACTTTCGCATTTATAATATTAGTTAGGGATTACAAACAATACAGAAGAATATAAAAACAGCTGTTCAAACATCTAAAAAAATTAAGTAACAAATAAAACTTACAGCTTAAAAATAAATATGCAATCAAAACAAAACAACAGTGCCTAGTAACATAGTTAAACTATCAGTCTTGTACAACAAAAATATCCACTGATTGACTTCAAATTTGGTATACATTATGCAGGTTACATGGTAATGCAGGTAAAGCAAAGCCAACTAGGCGAGATATACTTCATCTTTGTCTGATACGTCATTATTAGTATTTCGCTCCCTTTCTGTCTCATGCCATAATTTATCTCGTCTCGTTGGCTTTGCTTTATTATTAGTATTTAGCCTGCATTAATATCCCACTGCTAGGCAAACGCCTAGCAACGCTCATGTCCTTCAGTCCTCTTGACCAAAACAGCCTGAGGTCAGTCGTCGAGAAACACGTCCAGGCCGTCCAGCCATTTCCGTCTCAGTCTATCCCGCCGTCGTCATCCGTCTTAAGGCTCCGTTTCCACCAGAGATGTGTGAGGATGTGTCGCGAGGAATGTATTTTCATGAACCAATAGGAACGCTTCATTAACCTATCCTCGCACAGCACATCTCTGGTGGAAACAGCTGAGCGGAGCGAGGCTAGGTAAATGAAGCGTTTCTATTGGTTCATGAAAAACACATTCCTCGCTACACATCCTTAGTCAGCAAAAAAGTTTTCATCACACTTGCTCGTAAACAGTGTCGAAACATGCCAGGCTACCTTGGTTGCAGCCCCCAAATAAAACCCTCGACCTTAATGTGCTTGTCATGAAACCCGTGGTCGGTAAATGAGTCATTGCCCGTGCTAATTTTCTTGTCATGAAGCCCAAGGTCGGTAAATGAGTCAGTGCCCGTACTGATGGCGCTGCGCGCGCTGCTGCAGGACCACATGCACACGCACGTTGCGGCGCATGCTGCGGGAGGGGGAGGGGGAGGGCGGCGCTGCCAAGAGCGCAGCCTAAGTATCGCCAATATTTGGAATAATTATATTTTTTCTTTTAGAAATATAAAATTTTACTCGCAAATGTGATGAAAACATTGTATGTCGCACGGGCGGTAATAGAATTACGAACATCGACTCATTAAAGCCCTCAGTCTTCGACTTCGGGCTTCTAATACTCTCGTTCGTAATTCCTTATTTACCGCCCTTAAGACACAATGTACTATTGTATTAAACTTTCCCCTGTGTTGTTCCAGAGGCCAAAACGTCGTGGATAGTCCCTTTCACAGCGGGCGGGTTCCTACACATCGCGCTCGTGACCGTCCTGCCAGACTTGTTGCGGGAGGACGACAAGTGGGAGTCGCTCAAACACCTCGGCGCGCTGCTCGCCGGCATCGCCGTCATGGCCTTCATGACGCATTACTTCGGTTAGGTGGGTGGGACATTGAGGGGCTAGCTAGGGCGTAGCGTAGCGTAGCGGACAGATGTGATCGTTCCATTCAAGCCCCACAATGTAGGGCAAATCGACAATTATTGGCCACCTTATACTAAAAATGAACTCTGTTTATTGGACGAAAAGACACTGCGAAGCTGGGTCCCGACTGTTGAACTTTACATTAGCTACTTGACAAAGTTCTAGACCACTAGACTTATTTAGGTTTCATTTTTAGTGTAAGGTGTCAAATTTACTCTCTTTATCCCATTAATATTATTTTTGTTAACCACTGGTATTGTTTGTTACTTCATCACGTCTACCATTGAACCGATTTAGATGTAATTCGGTATAGGTAGTTTGAGTTCCGGAGAGGGACATAGGATAGTTTTTATCCCGTAAAAATGTATAGTTCTCGCGGGATAGCGATAAACGAATTCTGCGCGGACGGAGTCGCGGGTAACGACTAGTAGGTAACTAAAATTCATTTTTTAGGTAAGGTGGCCAGTTATTGACTATTTACCCTATACTCTCGGGTTTTATTCGTAGTGTGAAGCGCATAGAGTTGTAGCTGCGTGGCCATTGGTAGCGGCCGCTGGTGGACTAAGCTATTAGTTGCCCCTTGTGAATACAGAATCATCATTCGTCTTTGCTGCACTACATATTGGGACTAGTGGCTCGGCTCGGTTAGCAGAGACTGTTGACAAATGATCACTCGGCTCGATTGGTAAACCGTTGCTCGGTTCGGCTGAAAGTGCGTCGGCTCGGCTCGGCTAACTGTCGCTTAGCTCTGCTAACAGTGGCTTGGCTCAGCTAAAAGAGATCAACTCTGCGAACGGCTCGACCAGTGGTGACAGTGGCATAGCTCTACCCGCTCCCGGTGGCCCAATCTGCGGCAGCTTGTTAAAGCTAAATGAGATGTCTAGTTGTAGTCAATAATTTGACTTAAAGGTCTCTACCCATTGCACCGTATCATATCATACCATGGTCGTAATAGCAACGTCTCAGGCAAAAATATTATATTCTTTGTATTGAAAAATATTAGACTATGCCCACGAGCACGTTTCGTGTCGTGTCGTCGTCGTCGCGTGTCATGCGCTTGACATTCCGTTCCTGACACGTTCCAATTATTCATATGGTGTAATGGGTTCTGTACAAAACCTTGTTATAACATCTATTCAAAGGTGACTACAGTTTTATTGACTACAATTAACATACATTTGCTGTAATCATTTCGTGATAATGATAATGATAAATATTTGTCGTGAGAGTCTGATTGTGTTAACACAAACAGTATTTTTGGTAAAAATTTAAATTGAGTAAATACTCTAATATGTATGTATGTTACTATTATTGTAAATATAATTATTAATTAAGTATAAATAGTTAGTTGCCGGTAACTAATTATTAGACCCAAATATCGATTGAAATAACTAACCTCTCCGATAAAAAAGCAATAGATACTAGTACATAACTTTAGCCAAAGATTATAGCAATAGTAATATTATACATATAAATCACATTATTTTTCTCGCTCGTTCTCTAGTTCTCGTCTAGTAATCGTCACGATGAGTACTGTAAAAATCTTAAAATTTCATGTTAAGAAATTATTTTAGTTTAGTAAGTAGGCATAAGAAAGAAAATGAAGAGATTTTCTCCACTTACAACGAACCAAAATCGGTCTTTATGCAGTAAAAAAAAAAGTCTATCTCACTCTGACCTTGCGTCACGTTTGCCTCAGATTTCCATCGAGGGTTTTTTTTTAGTCAAATTTTCACAGAACTACATACTAACAGCGCTTTGAAACGACTGAATTTTAAAACGGCGCGATTTTTTTTTTTATTTCATATAAATTCCGGATATTTTAAAGAATTTATTTCTTAAATGATGCAGTTTATACAATTATGAGTTTAGTTCGTATAAGTAGGTACGTATAAAATACCTAAACTGTAGCTCTAAGTCATGCCATACCTATGCGATGTACAGTACATTAGTGTAATAATGAACGCATTATTGTAACATTTTCCTGTTTAGGAATTAGTTAGTACAAATAATCAATCCACTTGTCATTGTGATAGTTGTAAATAAATACAAAGTTTATATCAAATATTTGTTAGTTAAGATAATTGTTTAAATGCCTTGCGAACTGAGGGGATGAGTCTATCTTATGAATTGCTTGAATTAATTACCATTAGTTTTACATGGTTTTACTACGAAAAAATATTTTGAAGCAGAACAGACTATATGAGGACTATTCATAATAAAGCTACTACTACCTTTAAAAATGGAAATACATAGGTAGGTATTAGATTTTTGTTTTGCTAAATAGCCGAAAAAAATCAACGACTTTTTATATTCAAAATGTCACCAGTCGTCTCGCCACATATCATTGTAAGCTTATGTTTTTTTGTCAAGCTTTCTTTATAGATAAAATTTTACCTCACGGTTGAAAAACATCGAAAATGTGAAAGCAAAAATAAATAAATATTATAGTTAAGAAAAGAACATTGCAAGTTTAATAAAATCTTGTTAAAAGGGATGTCCACGAACTCGTCCTGAACTGTTATTTTCTTTTTAAACGCGCGTAAATTTTAAATGAAATGTTTGACAAGCTAGTTTACATTTTAATTGTTATCATTATCATAGTAGCATATTTTCCCAAACAACTAATCCATGTTTTTGTTCAATTCATATGATAACACTGCATTTCACTAGTACGTAAGTATATGTGATAAAAATTGCCATTTAGTATTGTAACCCGTTGCTAGGGGCTAACTGCCGCACTGTGAGATGTCAATTAACGTTTAACCTCTTCACCGCCAGTCATCCAGCCGTGATAGCCAATGGAATGCCTCACACCAATGCCTGCAATGGAATTAAAAATCAAGTTGATTTGTCGCTGGTTTTTCTGTGGCGTACAGAGCACGTCACTTCGTTTGTTTTGTGGCGGTGAAGAGGTTAATCGCAATCAAGCGGCGTATTTCATAGATGTGAAATATGTGTTAAGAATCCATTTAATTGATGTCTGACTGCAGCAGTAAGAATTCAAAGAACCGATTTAAGGTGGAAGGAAACATACTACTGAAACGTGACGCCACGCCACGTCGTCCGACGCCTGTTTCTATCTTTAATTGACTATAATAAATATATGGTACTGACACGCGTTGGATGGCGTGTCGTCGCAAGCGTGTCGTGGCTTCGGGTTTTAATAGTATGTCCGCACCTTTATTAAGAAGCGTTTCTACCGTTGGAGAGGATTTGATTTGCCGTGGCATAACAAAATATTACAGATTATTGAATAATGTTTTGCCGTATAATTTCGTATTTATCTTACTTTCTCTTCTCAATTATTTAGCTTCAGTAAATTTCGGTAAGCTAGAAAATATTCACTACATGTGTGCCGCTTAACCGCTTAATCCGTTTCACAGTTACTAGGTACTGCGGCTCGCTAATTATTTTTACCGATAAAAACAATGATTGTATGTAACTGCATAAAACAGAAAACGCGCAAACATCCTAACTACAGCAGCCCATTCCAGATTGAAATGGTAATATTGCCGCGTCCGCCCGCTCGCCCGGGCGCGCAATATAACTCGACTGTACTCGTAAGTAGTATGGTATTCAAAACATGGTAGTCTGTCAAAATTATGTTTATAATTTTATTTTGACAAATATATTTTCTCTCAGTGAACTTAACGCTTCTTAGTCATCCGTAATTGATCTTAAGTCTGGCCCCTAGTCAACGGCTTTGTCAAAATATTTTTAGATTAAACCCTGTTTAAAACAAATAAAGTACTGTAAAGTCAATTGTCTTGTTTTTTTTTATCAAAATCCACACATAAACGTCGCTTTTCATCCACCAATATGAACTTAACCCTTTTTCCAGGCCCCGCGAATTTACATAAGCTACCACAATGCATCATAGTTTTTTATTGTGAGGGATTCATTTAAAAACGAATAATATTTTTTCTCAAACATTCAAGGAAATGTCGTCCTTATCTTCGTGATCATAGAACGCCAAGTACGTTATTGTATAGCACTTACTGAAGATTCGTTCTAATTTCAAACTAGAGGATAGAAATGGAATCTCATACAACATTGCCGGCCGAGGCCATCAAAGAGATTGTCTTTTGTTTCAGTGGGTTTTATTTCTTTTATTGACTGGCTCAGGCCTGAAATATCCGTTTTCCTAAAATGTATTTTTCGCAAAATGTCTGCTTTTCAGAATGTCAACACGTGTTTTGCATAATGTCAGCTACATATTTAAAATTGGCTGTCTCCAAGAATGACAGTTTTTGTATAATGTTCGCTTTTCAGAAAGTGATTTTTCTCAAAATGTCTGCAACCTCAAAATATCCGCCTTCTTATACCGTTGGTATTCCAGAAAAGTCTTATTCCCAAAATGTCTCCAATCACGGTCTTCCTTCAGTCACTAAACCCAGATGATTTATTTGGCCGCTATATGTGCAGTATGCTTGGAAAAGGGTTGAACAGGTATATATAAGTATATAGATTTAGTTTAATTTTTTAAATATGTACGGAACCCTCGCTCGGTGCGCGGGGCCGACTCGTAATTAGTTGATCGTTTGATTAAACGCAAGATCATCTCTTTTACACGATCCCCAAAGCAAGTTCAAGCCACATATTGTCTGAATCATTCTCAGATGGTCCGTGTTCAGGGTATTCGAGACTTGGGTCTTACTCTTGATTCCAGGCTAGACTACCATGAACATATAATTTCGACTTGCAAAAGAGCAAGTAAGTCTTTGGGTTTTATAATGAGAACATCGGCTCGATTCCAAAACCCTAAAGTTGTGCTAACCCTCTACTATGCCTTTGTTCGTAGCAAGTTAGAGTACAACTCCGTAGTATGGGAATGGGACCCATTCGGGGAAAAATACAACTCTATGATAGAAAAGATACAGCGAAAATTCAATAGGTACTTGTATAAAAATCATTATGGGTATTACCCCTATATGTTTCCCTCTTTGTTTGTGGCGGGTATGGTTGGACAAGACACATTATGCTTTAGACGGAAAGCACATCTCTTGATGCACTACTGCTCTCTCCTACGAAATAGAGTCGACAACCCGTCTATGTTCGCGCTTCTTCAATTATTTGTGCCTGAACAATATGGTCGCACAGGGGTACGCCGCCGCCGTCGGCTCTTCGCTACCTTTAAAGGGTTCCGGACGCGCCGCGCTAGAAACTCGCCGACCGCAAGGGCGATTGAGCTTCTGAACTTATTGGTGACTCAGGTCCCAGATGCTGATGTATTCGCTGACCACTGGCAGTCGCTTCTCAATAAAATAAGGAAATGTTTGTGTATGTCTGTTTAATGTAGTTATTTATTATGTATCAATCTAGTACGTAAGTGTTTTGTAAGTTTAGCTAGTAATAGAGACGCTTTGGTGTATACTGTAAGTCTTTATTATGAATAAATGAATAAATGAAATTAGATTAGAGCAATGGTGGTGAAAATAAACGGGAAAAATAGGAGTGAAATAAAAAAAAACTTTATGATTTAAGTTTATTGCTTATAAGACATATATAATGAGACCAACTCAAAAATGACTATACATTTTAGACTTAGGTTAAATAAAGTTTAAAACACATGACACTTTAAAAATGATTTAAAAAATTACACAATTTTAGAAAATTTTCAAAGTTTAGAAAGAAAAGACAAGAGGGAAAATAAGAAGGTTATGCGAGTCGTGTATTCGTAATACATTATAAATCTAAAAGTTACCAGTCATATGGCTTCACGAGATTCAGATCGAAGTTTTAAAAAGGTAAAAGTGCATTTAAAAGTTCACTTCAAAATATTTGAGCACATTTAAATAGAACATATAAAAAAACATAATTTTGTTAAGACTCGTCGAACTTAACCCCTATATATTTTTTTACTGGGGTTACATTGTAGGTAGGGCCTGTTCAAGGGTTTACAATGAATTGGTAACTTTTCCTTTCGTTATGAAATTTTGTCAAAAGAGATGACAAATAAAACCAGAGGCACCAAAAATGCAAACAATTTTAACCGGACGGGGTGGGGTAGAACTTTTCGCTAAGCCACTAATAACGTAATAACATACACAACATACAGTACAGCCATGTTAGTATCGCTCGGGACTCGTGAGATTTCATCTTTTTCCTGAAGATTTAAATATGAAAAAAAAGGAAACCTATGTTTTGTTTTGAATTCCGAACTACATTAGCAAACTAGTGTAGATAGAGGAGAGGGCTTAGGAGCCCTATAGTGGGAAACGTAGGTTACATTAACGTAGGTTGTAACTTTACATTACGTAGACTTTCTCGACGCGCTTCATGCAGAACACTTCGTTGGTTTTCGGGCACACGATGGATCCGTGTTCGTTCATCATTTCCTTCAGTGCCTAAATGAAAAAAAAAGTGAAATGAGTCCATTGTTGTATGTAATAAGCTGTACCATAATAGGTGGCTCCAGGGGGGGGGGGGCTGGCCGACCCTGGGCTGAGTTTAGGAGTCAAGGACAACAGTAGATATTTTTCTAAACTCATTGATATTCAAAAAGCCGTTGTGGCCTAGTGGTTTGACCTATCGCCTCTCAAGCAGAGGTTCGTGGATTCAAACCCCGGCCCGCACCTCTTGAATTTTTCGGAATTCATGTGCGAAATTACATTTGAAATCTACCACGAACTTTATGGTGATGGAAACATCGTGAGGAAACCTGCACACACCAGTGAAGTAATTCAATGGTACGTGTGAAGTTCCCAATCCGCACTGGGCCCGAGTGGAAATTACGGCCCAAGCCCTCTCATTCCGAGAGGAGCCCTGTGCCCAGCAGTGGGACGTAAATAGGCTGGGATGGATATTAACCTTTCAACTCCCGCCGGCTACCGGGGAGTCAGCGAAAAAGTACTGTCAGTACTTATCTTTTGGTAGTGCTCGGATTTTGAAAGGTTAATAATGGCAATGGTCAATTTCACAATAGAGGGTGTGGACCTGTTCGCCGTAGACCTGTCCGTTGGGCAGCGCCATGGGCTGGTTGTGCTCGTTGAGGGGGGCGCGCGAGAGGCGGCACACGAGGCGCGAGTGCGAGACGTGCGCGTGCGGCAGAGTGCGCGCCAGCTGGTTCAGCGGCGCCGCGCACGCCGGGCACGCCGCCACCTGCGTCGCCGCGTTGTAGCACTGAGTGCGCACCGGTTAAGGTACTATTACTATTACCTAAATAATCACTTTACTCCTAACAATGAGGGAATATGCAGGAAAAACAAACTTTCTCTTAAATATTGTGGACATGAAACTACAGTGAGACTCGCTCATATTAAATGATATTGACCCGTGTTGCAGCAGCCGCGCAGTCGCCTTGTTCCTAAGGAGAAGGACTACAACAGATCAGCCCGAAACATGTCGAGCTAAACTCGATTTAAGACTTGAGTTATTCGGGTCAGTATTATTTCTCTTAAATAATTAAAGTTATTAGAAAACCGGAAAATAAAATCGAATGATGTAAAAATAGTCAATATCTGTTGAAAAATAAGTATGAGCGATTGAAGTTTGCATGCCATTTCTTTCTAGAAAAATGGAATTTAGTATAAACTTTCTATGGCCTTCGTAGCATACATCAGTGTGGAGCGTCAAAGAATTTAGCAGTGCGGACTGTAGATACAATACGCGTGCTGCAATGATATGGCTTGTTGACGCGTGTGTGGTGTACGCTTGTCAAGGATATGACATGTTGACGCGTGTTGTCCGCGGTGTGTAGGTACAACACGCGTGCTGCAAGTGTATGGCGTGTTGACGCGTATGTAGAGTACGCGTGTCCAGCATATGGCGTGTTGACTCGTGCGTAGTGTACGAGTGTGCTAGCAAGGACATGGCGTACGCTTGTCAAGGATATGACATGTTGACACGTGTTGTCCGCGGTGTGTAGGTACAACACGCGTGCTGCAAGTGTATGGCGTGTTGACGCGTATGTAGAGTACGCGTGTCCAGCATATGGCGTGTTGACTCGTGCGTAGTGTACGCGTGTGCAAGGACATGGCGTACGCTTGTCAAGGATATGACATGTTGACGCGTGTTGTTCGCGGTGTATAGGTACAACACGCGTGCTGCAAGTGTATGGGGTGTTCACACGTGACGTATGTTGTGTACGCGTGTGACGCAAGTGTAGCGCGCGTGTCAATGATATGGCGGGTTGTTGCGTGTGTAGGTTACGCGTGTGGCGCGCGCATGTCAAGGATATGGCGTGTTGAGCGCATGCAGCCCCAGCTGGAGCGCGACGGGCAGCGCGGGCAGCGGCGCGGGGTGCAGCAGGCGCGCGTGCTCCGCTCGGAACTGCCGCTCCAGCGCCGCCCAGCGCCCGCGCGCCAGCAGAGACGCGTACGGCTCCACCTCTGTCAAACACCAAGGCTCACCTTATAATATTACCATCAAAGAACTCTATGTCCACGCAATAAGAGCTAAAAAAACGTTGATCGGCTCGGCAGACGCAAAACGACGTTTACTGACGGGAAGTCTTTTTCGCTCTTATTGCGTGGACATGCGTTTTTATGTCGGCTAAAGTCGATTCTGCGTCGATAGACGTGGGGAGACCCTTACATTCCAAACTAAGTACGATTCACACTAAGCGGACTGGAAGGATTCGCTACCGTTCCGGTTGGCGAATGTCGGTTGGCTGCCGCGGCATGGCACCGACTCCTCGAACACGCCGCGGAAAACGGTTGCGTCCCTCCGGACCTACTGGTTGCCTGCGCCCAGCCGAATGGAATGGATCCGACGGCACGCGACGGAGGCCGACCGGAGCCGATCAGACGCGACGGCAACCGAACGCAGCCGTCGAAGTACGCGAAGAGCCGAGGAGCTTTGCACAGCAAAGGAATCAATAAACCACTTCAACGTAACGTAAACGTGTTTCAATCTGCTGAAATTGGTGCTAAAATGGAGTAAGTTTTTATTGTCATGTCGGGCCTTCCTCCAGAACGGTCTGAAAACAGATTTCAACCTGGTGAAAACCACTACAAGTGGTACTTATTCCAAAAAATGGTTTAGCGATAATAAGTCAAAGTAGGCAACAGCCTAGGGGACTTCGCATCGGCCACGAATGCGCCAACAAAATTAAAATGTTTTCATAAGAATAAACATTTATTTAGAAAATTTGTATTTTCATTGAAAACAAATGTTTCTTTCTCTCGATGCATACTGTCGGTTGATTTAATTGAACTTGAACTATTCTCGATAAACTGTCATTTACACATGACATACCAGTGTCATTGGGGAAGGCGAGCATGCCCATGCAATGCTGTATGTCCTCCAACTGTCCGTCCTCGTATTGCGACAGATGTTTCTTGGCGTACTTCACTGCTTCTAGACGACGATCGGCTCGCACCAACTCGATAAATTCCTGAGGACAACGCGAATTATTGAAAAATACATAAATATAAATATCATGACACCTTTTTTTTTTGTTGAAACTCTTCTAGATTTTGCCCCTGCATTGCTCGCGGTCTAAAGAAGGCAAGAATGAAAATAAAATATCATCTTAAAAGAATAATGATATATCAGCAACTACCAGTTTACAGTCCTAATTTTGGTAATCTTTGAAAATTAAGCAGCTGTTTGTCATAAACCATCATCTTAAAAGAATAATTACTGGGGTATAGTATACCCGTTTATTCCCAACTCTGGTGGCCTATGGGAGGCAGTCGTGTAAAGTCAACAAAGTACCATCTTAAAATAATTAAGTATTGACCGAGACACGCCTGCCTACAGCCCCAACTTTGGTGGTTTATGAACGTTAGTCGTGAAATCAAAGGAGCACGATCTTAAAAGAATAACGACCTGCGAATACCCATCTAGAGCCCTAACTTACACTTAGGTGGAAATAGAAATAGTAATAAACTTTATTGTATAACTGTGTACATGTAACTGTACATAACTGTGTGTAACTTGGCTTATGGAAGGTAGGCGTGAAGTCAATAAAACATAGTCTTAAAGAATAAAGATTAGAACATAACGATTAGTACATACACACACGTGGTTTATGGGAGAAACGGCCAGTCAATAAAGCACCATTATAAAGGAACGACTAGCGTATACCCATCTACAGCCCTAGCTTGGGTGGCATATAGGAGGCAGGCATGAAGACAATGAAGCACCATCTTAAAGGAATAACGATCTGTTTATTACCAGTCTAGAACCCTAACTTAGGTGGCTTATGGAAAGTAGGTGTGAGTCAATAAATAATAGTTTTAAAGAATATCGATTAGCATATACCATTCTACAGCCCTAACTTAGGTGGCTTATGGAAAGTAGCAGCGAAGTCAATAAAGAATAGTTAGCATATACCATTCTACAGCCCTAACTTAGGTGGCTTATGGGAAGCAGGCGCGAAGACAATAAATCACTATCTTAAAGGAACAACATGTTGAAGACCAAAAAGTGTCACTCCTTAACGCTAGTAGTTAAAATGACCATTGTTTTTTTTTCATTGTGACACGAAAGTTTACATTTGCATGGATAATTTTCGTGTCACAATGGAAAAAAATAATAGTGAGAAACTTCCTGCTAACGCAGATTCACAGGTGTCCAACTTTTTAGTCTTCACCCGTACCCGTCTGCAGGTCTAACTTTGGTGGCCTATGGGAGGCAGGTGTGAAGTCAATAAAGCGCCATCTTAAAGGAACGAGCAGCATACAGTGTATAGTCTTTATTTTGGTAACCTATAGGCAGGAGGCAGGCTTAAAGCTAAAAAGTGTCATCATAAAGCCTTTGGTGGACGAAGGAAGCGAATTTCATTCCTCAGTCGCCTGCATTGCATATCTGTTAACTTTATTAACTTTGTTGCATATTTGGTTAAAGGAAATTAGTAGGTACTATGTGTGTGAAGTGTTGGAATTCTATTTGTAATTATGTGGTGTTTTGTTTAACATATGGTGTATCACCTCGTTTAAGCTAAGTTTAAACATGTAAACTATATCTGTGGGATCCTGTAATTGGCTCTGTGTTGGGTTTTTAGCTATTGGTTCTCCTTAAATAAATAAATTAGTTGTGTGACAGTACCTGCAGCCGTATCTTGAACTCGATGGTTGAATTGAGCTTGCGCAGTTTGGACTTGTTGTCGGCGCACCACTGCAGCACGCGCGCCGTGCGCCGCGCACGCAGCTCCGCCTCCACCTCCGCCGCCGCGCAGTAGATGTCTGACACAAACGTTACCATCAGACAAATCAGTGCCGGATTAACACTATTTGATGCCCTAAGCAATCCACACCTTCTTAAAGGTGATTCATAGATTAGGGCGTGCAGTCGGGAAGAATCCATTATGGACGACTGGGAACGGAGGGCCCAGACAGTGCCGGACTCTCACCGACTTAAAAACCCGGCTGCACGTAGTACGGAGGTTATTACGGGGGAGGAGAGAATGAGGGCTATCGTTTTTCGTGAGGTTTTTAAGTATAGCTTTCAAAGTCTGTTATTACGGGCGTGAAAACAAAGTTTAGATTAAAATCATATTTAATACACCTTAAAACCGTACCATAAAAATATCGAGCATGCCACAGTGTTGCATAGTCCCCGTTTTGTTCGGAAAAAAGGGAGGACAAAGGTTTCCGAAAGACAAAACTGTCTCAAAACACAGACATTCATTGCCCCGGAACGCATATTTGCCATAATTAATTTCAGATATTGCAAAATATTCACAAAATTATTCTTATTATAAATAAACCCGCGTAGCTCACCCAAAAACTATGAGATTTGACATTTCGGAAACCTCACGCTACACTAGCGCCTCTAGTGGCGAATTCATTCGCGATAGCCCTCATTGGTGGGTTAGCTTATACTACTGCTTATACTGACCGACGTTGGTCAGACTCCTCAAGTCGCGCGCATCGGCGAGCTTGGCCGCCGCGTCGTAGTAGCCACTGCGTAGGAAGTAATCCACGAGCATGCGCTCCAGTCGGATACGCCGCCATTGCGTGGTGCTCGTCTATAACAAAATGGCCACCGTCGTAAACACCACTTCCAATTAGGTCGAAAGCAGCGCTGCAAGTCTAAAGCATGAAACGCACTGACAGCTGTGGCGGAGCGGTGCGAGCGGCGCGGAGGCAGTCCGGTTCTAATATTCGAGCTAACATGAAAGAGTCCGCATAGAATACCGCGCGGGAAATAAGCGTGGCGCGGTATTCTATACGGACTCTTTAATATTAGCTCGAATATTACAAGCGGTTACGCCTCGCCTCCACGCTTTGCCGCACCGCTCCGCCTCCGTTGTCACTGCTTTTCAAACTTTAGATCGTCTATGCGTTGGAACCAATAGTAACGCTTCATTGACCTATCCTCCCTCCGCTCAGCTGTTACCACTTGACCTGTGCTGAACGAGGACAGATAAATAAAACATTTCTATTGATTCTCTTATGCACAGTTACAGCATTTTAATGGTCAACTTTCAGCTCATTTTTCTTAAATAATACAATACAATAACTCCTTATTGAACACCAACACAGTAAGCAGTACAAAAACACATGTATACAGGGCGCCCAAGACTATGGGACATCAAGGGAAAGGTACCTGAAATATCGTAGATAGAATATTTTTCTGAAAGAATATAATAATTTTTCTTTCTGTTCCGAACTGGTAGTTTTCTATTTTTGTGTATGTTATTAATTATCATAAAATGTCCCTCAGTTCGGTGTGTCTTTTGACATAGGCCTCCTCCAACTGCCTCCATTGGACTCTGCCGGCTGCAACTCTGGTCCAGTATGGTCCCAGGGTTAGGCGGAAATCATCCTCCCATCTTCTTATTGGACGCCCCCGTTGTCTGTTTCCATCTCTTGGGTACCAGAGTGTTACCTGCTTACTCCATTTGTCTGCTTTACAACGTAACATATGACCCGTCCATCCCCATGTCAAATGGTCAATTCTGGTAAGTATGTTGTTTCTTTTTTTTAAGATACTATGTTACTTAGGAAGTTTTATTATTTTTTGTCTGTTTTTTCGACTGGCATCATAGACATAGGGGTGTTTTTTTACATTTAAGTCGGTTCGATTCCCAGACGAAGCAAGTAATTCTTAGAAAATCTTTAAATGCAGAATTACTAACTTTTAAAAATAACGAAGTCTTGTTTCAGCAAAATATCCTATCTACGATATTTCAGGTACTTTCCCTTGATGTTACATAGTCTTGGGACGCCCTGTATAGAATTTTAATACAAACGAAAGTTGTGCTTTAAAATGTTACTGTGACCTTTTTTCAGGCCAAACTTTTGAGATTGTAAACATTTATCATGAAAGTATTTCTATGGCTAGCAAAGCCATGGGATAAAGCTAGAAGATTTATACAGTCTTAACATTATTATAACGATACACGTCTCTCTTTTTCAAATGTATAATTATGACCAGCCAGAGTAAGGTGTACTCACTCGCACTTGTGGAGTGCTGGGCTCGGTGAGTGTGACAGCCTGTTCCTTGAGATGCTCAAGACGTTTCTTGCAGACCAGCGCTGCTTGCAGCTCTTCGTTGATCGACTCCGATGCTTTGCGCTTCATTGCTGTTAACTTCTCCACCTGTAAATTTGAAATAATATACTTTATATCCGTTAACTTAAACAGATGGCTCAGTAGTTCATTGATAGAAACTTTTTGGTCAAATAAAAAAAGGTTTTTTTTTTGCAATCCTTATCCTTACTGTAATATTATAAATGCGAAAGTAATGTCTGTCTGTAATAATGAACTTTGGTATAAAGATAGTTTGAAACCTTGGGAAGGAAGTAAGGCAGGCAGCGAAGAAAGCAAGTAAGTCCAAGACAGAACAATTGCCTTGATCGCACGTACCGAGTAAACGGGCGAGATAGTGCTCTCAGCCGAGTACTCGGTGCGTATAAACATAGCGAGCGAGCGAGCGCTGAACAGTTCTCGCTACATCACTGTCTCGAGTTTGCTCGCCCGTTTGCTCGGTAAATGTAACCTAAAATAAGTAAACCTTGTATTATAGCAATTATAAAATGGATATACATACTTTAAAAGACATAACATAACACCCAAAACTCAAGAAAAAACTTATTCACCTTTTTCATACCAATTTGCCTCAACTAGGGCTGGAACCCAAGCCTATTAGCACCCCAAGCTATGTAGTCAGGTTTGTTAACCACTCTGCTATGCCTGTCAAACATCACCATCATCATCGCTCGAAGACGTCTACTGCTGAACAAAGGCCTCTATCAAAAATTGGTCCGGTGGTGTCCAGTATTAACCATGCCTCCGGCAGCTCGGTGATCTCCCTAGCGGCGGGCGTCTCATGGCCCATCCAAAGCTCCACGAGGCTACACAAGGAAACGCGAGTGCGAGAGTGAGGGCTAGGCCTCGTCTCCCTTCGCTTCGCTGTAGCTCTGCTTTGAGTCTGTTTTTCGGGCGCGAGTCAAAGAATAGAGGAAAGTAGACGTAACGGGCAACTGAATAAATCGAGAGTGTGGATGGCTAGCACTCCTGCTGCCTCGCGATAGTCTAGGGCATCAAACATCATTGGTCTGGTAGTGTCCAGTACTAACCATGCCTCCGAGCAGCTCGGTGATCTCCCCAGCAGCAGGAGTGGGCGTGGGCGTGGGCGTGGGCGCGCGCGCCGCGCCGTCCAGCTCGCCGGCCACCGCGCCCACCGCGCGCGCCTCCACGTCCATCACGCGCTGAGCGTTGCGGTAGCGCTTGTTGAACACCTCATAAGGGACCTGGAAATAACGGAAAAGGGTAATAATAATAATAATATCTTGGGGACAAATTAAACCAATTGACCTAGCCTTAAACTAAGCAAAACTTGTACTATGGGTGCTAGTAGTAGTGTTAAATACATACAAACATCCCAGACTCAAGTACAAACATTCATATTCATCATACAAATATTTGCCATCACAGGTATCGAACTCGCAACCGCTAGCTTCGTAGTCAGGGTCACTAACAACTTAGCTATCTGGTTGTCTTCGGTATCGGATAGTTCTACAAGCATTTCAACTGCTATCAGCTGATGCTGAGCTGAGCTGAGCTGATGGGCTTCTATTACATTTGTTAAAAAAAAAATACATACCTTTTTACCCACCCTTGGGGTATTTTTTTTTTCCAAATTTATATAAAACTTCAAGGTATACCCTATCCTAGGGGACGCCAAACTACGGCTCGCAGGCCAAGTCCGACCCGCGAGCCCCTCTAATCCGGCTCGCGGAAAGAAAGCGGGAGAGCCCACGGTCCGGCCCGCAATAGGGTCTGATTTTATAAACCTACAAGTAACTAGTAATTAGTTTTATAAGACCCGCCACTGACGGTAATTGGTCATAATCAAAATCATAGATAGCCACTCATGCACATAATCAACACCAAGTGCGTTCCTTATGCGTTACTCGTATCTAGGTACCTACCCCCTGAAGAGTAAGTCCACTTAACTAATATATTACCCCCATGACCAGCCAGTCTTGGCCCGCACGAATTTACATTAAGTGCAGTGTGGCCCTTGAGTCAAAAAGTTTGAAGACCCCTGCCCTATCGAATAATAAAAATTGGTCAAGTGCGAGTGCGAGCGACTCGCGCATGAAGGGTTCCGCACCTCCGTACAATGCCTTAAAAACCAATAGTTCAGTAATAATTTTTTGTAAAAAAATCTAATACAAGCTTTTTTGTTGACGGTACTTTTTGCCCCTGGTTACCAAAGTAGGTAGTCGTCAAGACGAATCAAATGAGACTAAAACCGATGCGGTCGTGTCGTTTTATTACAGAGTTCCTATGGGCAACATCTAACTTCATCATCAGATCAGCTCTACGTCATAAGCATTGTCATTGGATTTATACATGCATGCAAAATTTCAGCTTAATCGGTTGAAGATATCCACTTCAAATTTAAGTTGAAATATTAATTCCACCCGAACAAACATAACTACGAGTAGTTACATTATATTACAAGTTAATAAAAACATAATCACCAAAATGTAAGCACTGGGTGCAAGTATTTTGAATAAAGAACAATTTTAAATTCTCATCCTCTTTGGCTGTCGCCCTGTCGGAGGCTGAATAGCGCTTTAGACTCTTGCCATACGCTGCGGCGCCCGCGACAGAAAAAATTAAAAGTGGCTGAACGCGCTAATTCGGTCGAATGGCGCGTACTTATTATGAATTAGTGAATTAATCTTAACCTGATTTTAAATTTTGACTGTAAATAAATAGTGTTAGTTAGTATGAATTATTACGGACATTTTGTTAATGTAAAAAACATTACATACAGCGGCTGTGAGTGCTTAATTGAAGTTGGCTTTTGTGAAGTGTGTGTAGTGTGTGTCGGAGGTTTGTGGATCATAAATTGTTATTTAGTCTTAATGCTGCACAAAAAAATAAACTATGATCGGTTTTTTGGAGTCTTTTTGTATTTTTTATTTCAACTCCAAATTTGTTACTTTTACGGGTATCCCGTGAAACCATATCGAAAATACAAACTGAGACATGGATGCACAGAAAAACCAGAAAAAGAGACCAGTATTTTTGATATGGTTTCACGGGATACCCATAAAAGTAACAAATTTGGAGTTTAAATAAAAAATACAAAAAGACTCCAAAAAACCAATCATAATTTGTTTGCTTAGTAGTGACATCTCTTGTCTGGGTGAGCGGTTGGTTCTGAAAGAGTGTGACGTCTCTCGATGAGAGCGGAACATAGATGTCGCTAGTGCTGCTGCATAAGTAGCGTAGAAGAAATAAACAACCTGAGATATGTATGCATAAGAAAAATTCGTGTCTCGATTCCTGTCCAGCGGTGGTGTAGGGGTTATAGCACGCAGCACGGATTGCTGAGGACCTGGGTTCGATTCCCAGCGCTGGTCTCTTTTTCTGGTTTTTCTGTGCATCCATGTCTCAGTTTGTATTTTCGAAAAAAATAAACCACGGTCTTAGAGACAATTATTATAATTATCAAAGGTTTTATAAAATAGCACTAATAAAATAGCAAATTAATAAGTAGTTAAACATTTAACAACATAGGGTCACGGGCGTTGCCCCTAGCAACTGGCGGCTGTCCACTTGGCAGCGTAGCAACCAAAAACCGCTGAATGAAACACGTTTCTTGTATGACGACCCCCTTTAATTTGTAACTTTATTAAAGTTATGCCTGATCATACAGTACCAACAATCAATCATCCCCTGTTTTACTACCCTTAGGGTGAGAATATTTTTTCCAAATTTTAATGTGACCTTCCTCGGGGTAGGTATACGCTTTCCAATAAAAAAAGAATTATCAAAATCGGACTACTATGTAAAAAGTTATGCGAGGTCATACATAAAAAAATATAAATAGGCGTTGACTTGAGAACCTCCGTTTTTTTTCGTCGGTTGAAAACTAATGAACATACTGTACATACTGGGAAGTTTCTAGAATAAAAATGAGGCTTCAGTAAATAACACTTGTGTAGAGCAGCTACCCTGGATATAATCCGTATCTTATTAATTTACAAATCAATAAATCAGCGCGTATAAAAATCATCGTCGTAGTCGAAGAGGTCTCCAATGGCAAAGGACAAGGAACCTTCAACTTTAGCTCACCTTCAATGTGGCATGCTCCAAGGATTTTAACTCATTCATTGTCACGAAGTTTTCCTCTGTGTTCCAGAAGCCTCCTTAGTCTGTCTGTTTATCGAAAACTGCTGGAAAGGAAAACAAAACTCAGCTGATTGAAACGAAACATTACAGACTATAAAATATGGCAACTCATGTATGCAAAAATTGTATAAACATACCAGCAAAACGATGAAACTGATGAATAGTTTTATTGGCAGACTTCGCAATTTTTATTTGCTTAACAAATTAGGTTTTTGCGTCGTAATTAGGGCAAAGGGGAGGGCTAAAAAGCAAAACCGAACCTTTTCTCGCGTATATGATAGTTTTTTTTTTAATTTAACATTTTTTAGATTTTTACGTGTCGAAAGTAATCTAAGGTAAACAGCCACTATGAAAACTCAATGTTCAATTAATTGTAAGTTACGAAGTTATGCTTAAATAAATTTTATACATTATACTCTATAAAATATATTTTTTTAATTTTGTATCAAAAATTCATCATGAAATAAACACATTTGTATTTTATTTGGTAAGTATTTCGAGTTTTTAATCCTATTGCAAATAAGTTTATTTAACTTTAATTCACTGTGTAACATTTCTTAATTACATAATTAAAAGAAGGCATTTATGAAAGACAATAGAATGTTAAATTCCATTTGTTTTGTTTAATCAAAATAATCGATAAATCGGCTTCGTCATGAATGTCGAATGCGTGAATTGGACACGACACTTCGTTTCATAGCGCCGACGCGCGTCACTTTCGTTACGCAAATCCGCCATTTTGTACGTCGCTGGCGGTGGCTAAGGGTTTATTTTCTCTGTTAAGTGTTTATTGCCACGAAAAACTGAGAAACTTTATAACATTTTGTTTTGCATTGATACCGCGGACATATTAGACAAAACTGTGTAACATAATTACATCTACTGTTAGTGCTATCGTGATTTGTGTGTGCCCTATAATTGGAGCGCGTGGCTGGTGACTCTTTGTTGTTGGATTCATCGTATTTACGGTAAGTTAAAAGCTAAATCTGCTTAATAATCGTAGTTTTCGTTGTTAAGTTTAATCTGGAATGCTTTTATTTTGTTCGATGTGATAGTTTTAGCGTAAATCATGTGTTTAATGCGGTAGCGTCATTGACGCGGTGCGAGGTTTGGCGCGGCGGGCTCGGAGATTGATGGTGGTCGGGCTACGGCTCGCGGCCGACATTGTGCCCGCTGCGACGCCGCCGCGTCACAACCTCGGGCGCGTATCAAACGTGTCGCTCGTGAATCGACTTTATAGAGACGAGACGTTGCTTGGCGTCAGAACACGCGGTCATCCAAATCGACATAATTATTACGCCGCTGAGCTGACCTACTCGGTTATTAGTGTAGTGAATCGAACAAGTAGTTAAGTTGTATAGTTTTGTGTTATCTAGAACCTTGTTTGTAGTGGTGGTTAAAAGCAGAATTTACGCATTTGGATTCCTTTTGCCAGGTTTTCTCCAACTCCAAAGGTAAGTAAGTCAAGACTGCAAACTTTATAAAGAAAAAGTTGGGATAATTTATTCCATTATAATTATAACTTTCAAGATGCCGATGAACTAATTGACTTTGATGACCGAGTCCCACAACCAACAAGTTTTGACTATACTCTGTTTCTATGGCAGGTGAAAAAATTAACATTGAAGAAGTATATTTCGTCTGATGCACATTTTTATCATTTGCTCTTAATACAAATTTTCGAAGTACGGGCTGTTAGTGGTCACTCGAGACAATGACACTTTTATTATGTTTTAGAATGACATTGAGAGATATATGCAAAAGGTTGCCCATAGTACATTTTTTCGCCCGCCCAAGAAACAGAGTAAAAAAAATTACGAAGTTATAATCTGTTTTAGGAAAAAATCTAGTTTTTTTTTTGTTTTGTGTAGTAAATGCTGAATATCAATAAAATTTGAAAGTACAGTGTAAACTACATAACAACACTCAAGGGACTGACCACTTTTCGACATTATAAAGAGTGGCTGTTAAATGGAAAGAAAGAAATGTTAATCAATTTTCATCTATTTTTCTAAAGATTTTTGTTTTCTTGCCATGTTTACAGTTCAAAAATCTGTAAGCAACTGTGAATACTGTGATTATGATAATGTGTAACAACTTGACAAAGGTGTAGTAACTGAGGTGAACACATGCAAAAACCCAAGACAACATTTCTTCAAAAACCCAAGTAAACACATGCTAGAAACAACAAAACAGCAAACAAACGAATGCTCACAGTTGCAGTTTTTATCAATTTTGGCAACTTAGAAAGTGCTGCTTAATGATTTATTATGCCATATTCTTGTTAAATAGAATGAGTGTGGTGCTATCTAGAGTGTATTATTGTATAGAAATCATAGTAAACCAACCAGTCAACCAATCACAATGTTTTAAGGAGTTTGCACTTAAATCGAGTGACATTATGAAGAGTTTACACTGTATTTTTGTAATGTATAACTGAGAAGATTTTTCATTTTCATGTTCCATGCAAATTTGAAGGCTACAGTTTTTTTTTTGGTAATTATCTGCAGTTAGTGTATTATTTAGCACAAACAACTCGAAGAATGCAGGCATTTCTACTACCCATGTCCAAAGGGTATAAAAGCTAAATTGCTACTGACTTCCCTCAACTAATTTCAGATGGGGTAAAAAGTTTCAATGGATTCCATTTGAAAGTTCTGCCTTTCATTATAACCTATTTAGCTTTGGTATTTGTTTTAAGGTTTCTGTTGTTGAAATTCTTTTGAAGTTTCATTAATTTGTTGATCAGTTTCTTAAGAAAGCAGTTGTATTCAAAGGCTCTAATCGGAGGAAAAGTAAAGTTATGATAAAATATAAATTAAATTTCTTGTTGAGAATTATAAAGGTTTCTGTTGGAAAGTTTTCTTGTTCACATTCATGGTTTGTTTCTTTTTTTTACATAAACTGTGTTGGATTAAAAAAAAACATCTGATTTTCGAGTCTTATTTGCTTTTGAACTGAGTGGGTGGTTTACAATTCCAATCAAATGTTTTCAGCTATTAAATACTATAAAAAAACATTTTGGAGTTTTTTTTTTGTTGTTTTATAAATAGGTACGTAACTTTGTCTTTTCTGCTCAAACCCTTGTGGGCATTTATTTTTTATTTCAACCAAATCAAAAGTATCATGCATGGTTAGATCTTCATGGTTGCACCAAAAGTTAAAATATTGTACAATAGTATTTCGATTTCTTAATTTTTGCTAAAATTTTTACACTGGACTGTCTGAAATGACTTTTTTCAATTCAGTAGCATAGAGAGAACATTTTCATCAGGCAACCTGGAGAGTGAGAGAAGTTTGAGTTAGCTATGTGTTAGGATACAACACCTGCCAGGCACGCAATCTCTATTTTACCCGTCGTTTCGCTTCTACAGGCTATAGATATTTTTGACTGGTTCTTCTAAAATTTTGTGAGCAGTTTGATAACTTAATTACCTTAAATTCTGCAACTTCGAATGGAATTTAATGTTTTTAAAAACATTTCTTGAAGTATACCTACATATATAATCTGTTGGTTTAACTAGTGCTAAGTAATCTAATTGAAGATATGAGTTGCAGTAATTGAGGTTCATAATGCCTAAAATATCTTATTTCTTCTCTTATTTCCAACAGTAGAAGCCATCAAAGTTGTTGGCTTTGTGAACAATATAGTTAGTCCTGCTGATCTTAGAAACATACCTACGGTTCCGTGAATTAAACATTCGCAAATAAAAAGCTAACTAGTTTTTAGCAATAGCATGCACTCACACTTCCATAAATCCTTGAAGTTTATCACATACTTAATACGAAAATTTAATTTCATGCATATATCCTGAGGGGCTACTACGAAATTCGGAAATCGAAGTTCGTGTCGTATCGTCCCTCTCACTCGTATTAAATATGTAATATTTAGCGGTAGCGGGACGGCAAGATACAAAGTTCGAATTTTGCACTTCGTAGTATAGAGCCTGATGCCACCAGACAAAAACAACTTTTTTTTAAAGTTACAGGTAAGTACTAAATATTAATAGTACTCGTGTATTAACCAGTACAGTCAGCATCAAAAGTAGCTGGGTACTTTTGTACTTTGTCGTTTTACAGCCATGTACTTAGCGCCATACAAGATTGACAAATGTGTTAATGTGACAAGGTAAAAAAAGTAACCAGCTACTTTTGATGCTGACCGTACAATAAAGTATAATAAGTAGTAAGGTATAGTAAAGTATAATAATATAATAAACCAGTGAAAAAGTGTAACACATTTCTGTAACTGTATGTATGTAAACATATTTATCTAATTCAAACACAACGAATTGTGTAAATCAAGGCGTTTATTCTGTCGCCGTTTGTTTGAGGCGTGACGTGTGAAACATTGGAATGAAAGATTACATTTTAATAGGTAGAAAGATAATGCGTTCACGGCAAGGCAAACGTAATGATTATTTTTGAATAATGAGCCACATTTTAGGTAATTCAAGATCATTATCATAAAATGTTTTCTTGAAACTGCTGGTTATCCTATTTAACGTCAAAGCGACGGGGCATTAACACTCGGGCTTTCTACAAAGTAATAAATATAATTTAATTGGCCATTCACACAAATTCGTAATTATGACAAAAGTTCCAAACAATTCTGTACAAATTGCTTCGTGAATATTCATGAAATGTCCATCGTTGCCTCCGCAAGTTATCCCGGACAGTCAATTTTCCATATGGCCTCCTTTCTTAACATTTTCATCACGGAATCCTCGCCTGACAATGTTAGCATTCGAATGTTCGTAACACCGCAATACATTCTGGGAGGAAGTAAAAACTATCATATAGATACATGCCTACTACCTACCTATGTTGTTGGCTGTGTGCAGATAGCAACGTGAGTGTGTCGTAAACAAAGACAGGCGAGCTGCGCTTCGGTTCGCCTCGACCTGTCTTATACTTGCTACGTATGTACTTATATGATGTCAAGAAGTATAGCCAGATTGCAATATAGATAGTACCTATGCCGGCGTTACTTGGGCCGAGTTGCGTCGTAGAGCATTGCCCATACGCTCGACTATGGTGCAAACTTTGATGAGTTAAGGAAAGTGGTTTTATTCATTTTCGCGTAAATGATGTTTACTCGTATATTTAACTTCATCTATTACTTGCATTAAACGTTCTTAATCTGAGCTTGTTTATCAAAACAAATTTTATGTATGTTGTGACATTAACTAGGGATATTAAATGTATTGACCCGGATAACTCATGTTTTAAATCGAGTTTAGCCCGACAAGTGAGACGTGAGTTATCCGGGTCAATATATTGAATATGACTGAGTCTCACGGTGTTTCATGTTCTAAACTAATGATGTTTATTAAATTACTCAGAGATTTATTAACCAAAGCTTTATTATGACCCGCGGAAATCGTAATCCATATTTCACTTCCGAAAAAGGACGTTTCACTGGAAATATTTTGTTTGATTAACGTGGTTATTCAGTTGCGAATCGTATTTCTCGGTAAATAGTCGTACGATGTATTCTCTGGCCACATCCGTTTACACTAGCTAGCCCGCAGCGATGTGTGCGTTCTATCTTTTGTACGTTACATTCACACACACATGCATGCAGTGGTACAACCGGCTCGGTCGCTTGATCGGCTATCGATTGCGTTCCTTTTAAATACCCGCCCACAATCAACGCAATGCACACATTCACAAGTTATCAACACATTCATATAGTGCTTTTATTACTGTACTTTGTCATCCATCTCATGAAGCTGCCTACTTGTATTGACGTGTTTAGTTTTATTATTATCATTATAAGATACTGTTTCTTAAGGATAGTAAATGTCATCAATTTGGTCGCTGACATAGTTCTTTCTTACTCTTTATGTGTATTTGCATGGTTGCCTTCAAATATATATTTGTCTCTGAATTTTATTAATACTCCAAGTCTTAATTACTGGGGAAGTATCTGATTTGTTGGACGAGTCAATTATTATTTTTAAGATATTGGATTTCAGAAAATTAGCACAAATTAAAGATTAATTTTCGTTCAATATTCTTTCACAAAAACTGTCACACGCAGAGATTGTATTAGCATAAAAATATCGTTAATTATGCTAATGCTAAACGCACACATTTTATATTTGAGCATAATTATTGTCTCGGTTAGTGTTGATGACGCGATCATTTTTCACGTTGTCTGCCTTGAGTCTTAAATCTTAAATTGTTTCGCGAACTAACGTTAAACGTGTTGCTTTTTGGAGCAAATCTTTGTACTAAGTACATACGCCCACATTGAGAAAGCGCTGTGTACACCACAGATTGTAGGTATATGGACATTTTCTTTCTTGTCATTGAACAGATTTCAGTTCTAGATGATATTCGGGTCTTAGGCATAGGTAAACTTATATTTAGGGGCTGTTTCACCATCCATTGATTAGTGTTAACTGACGGTTAAATGTGATGCCGTCTCCGTCTATTCGAACAAAACAAATAGAGATGGCATCACACCTAACCGCCAGTTAACACTAATCAATGGATGGTGAAACAGCCCCTTAAACAAGTAAGGTGAACAGCATCAAATATGTGCATCGCTTAGCAACTACACGTAATTTACTACTACCTATGAACTTTAATCTCGAGAGAATTTTAGCCAATGTTTGATAGTATTAATAAAAAGAACAAACAAGACTTATTGATTTGCATTAAAGTTGCGTGCTAAATAAAATCACGCTTCAGTTATCTGAAAACATTTTCAAAGCGATATAATTTGATTTACAAAAACCTCCATTGTACAATTTGTACTGGATTCCGGTGGTACACTCCACCCCCTCTCCATTAGCTGGAGGTTGGGTGAACACCCCATTCACTGACCGATCTATTAAAATTGTAATTACCAACCACCAGCTTTGTGTATTATTGTTCAAATTGATGTTTATCGATTTTATGAGGAGCTGTAACTTTAAATTACACGCTGTGATAAAAAATACATACCTACTTAGAAGAGATATAAATTATACCTACTAGCTTTTTCCCGCGGCTTCTCTCGCATGGAATCCGGTTATCGCGCGCTGTTCTCACGGAAACTGTGCATTTTTCCGGGATAAAAAGTAGCCTATGTCACTCTGGCCCATAAACTATATCTATGTCAAAAATCACGTCGATCGTTTCGACGTGAAAGACGGACAAACATACAAACACACTTTCGCATTTATAATTTTAGTATGGATTTATAAATAGTCATTAAATGATGTGTTTCATGTCTAACTGATGTATTTTTTACCTCATTTCTATCTTTACGGTAACATTATGATTTGTGATTATGCTTACATAATATACCTAATAATTGACTAATAAAACTTGCAAAAATTGAAGGTTATATCAATCATTTTCCTCATTGACCTGACCTGACATACAATTTCTACGCTATCGTATGGTCTATATTCGGTATATAGTGCCGGCCGACAAAGCCTCGTTGAACAATAGCTAATGTGATTTCGACACAAAGGAAGGAGAGCGACTGAGGGCCAAAGAGGAACGGCTATTGCCTCTTGAGGTTTCCCGAAAGGGATTTCGAATGTTTCTCTATAATGTCATCCCGACAATAACTGAGATTCGAGATTGACCTTGTTCAGCGTCCCCTCGGAAATAGAAACTTACTTATCAAGGTCTCCCCATTTCTCCGATGCTTCATTTCATACATAATCAAATATTGTTCAAGGCAAGAGTGATCCTATCCCGAACTCTATACGTATATTGACTTATTATTTCTCGGAAAATAAACGCTTGCAAAACACGAAATTTGCTTTCTATGATGCAATGACGTCCGCAGTTTCTCACATAAGTCCAATAATGCGTCATGATTGTATTTGCTTATCGCCAAATAGCATTTTTATTTTACGCGAATATTTTTAACTAGAATCCGTCATGATGCTCAAATAATTTTTACATCAAAATAGAGATGTATTTCCATGCAGCGATCATCGTGGGGGCGAGTGGCGCATTGCTAGGTTGGCTAAAAATACATGTTACGTGACAAATGTGTGTGTGTGTGCGGATTTTTGCCACTATCATTTTGATTAGACTTTTACGCGTTTGAAATAAATAGGACAAAAAACAATGGATAATACGGATAATTTTATTTTACTGTTTTAAAAAATAATGCCCTAATTGACTGACTCATCAATATGACTGAATGCATAAAGGTTCCGTTTATGACACTGGCAAGGAATAAGGACGGATTTTGCGTAACATCCATGATGGGTGGGATGCGAAATTCTCCAACGAAGGTTAAAATAGCGAAGTCGGGGGTGGTAGCTATTGAAGCATTATAAAATAATGCTGTCATGTTCAGTGTTCATGCGTGGCTAATAACCTCATTGCTCGATCGATACATCTGTCCGTATTACCTGCACGTTCATTGTGTATTTTGGCTTAGATTTGGATCTATCCATGCACGGCCGGCATTTTGTTTTGACGGCGCGCTCGTCAGTCAGTGAATAATGCTCGAACTAAAATATCCTGCGTAGGTGACCGGACATGTGCATGCTGTATAAATAATGAAGTTCGTTGGCTAAGTTTACCTGCTCTAAATATTAACATTTAAGTGAAGATAGTTCGATGCGTTCGTTTTATTTTTAAATATTTAATTAACTTATAATAAATCTCTAACGTACATGAAAGGTTCCCAAGTGGTTTTTATCATATACGAAGTAGTCGGGCGGGTTTTATGTGAATTCTTCGATAACGACCTTTATCGTTCCCCGCAAGTAACGTTTATCGCGTTCCTAACGAGTCCTAACACGTAATTAAACACTTGTTTATACAGTACGACGACTGCAGTAAAATCGGCTTTTCCCCGAGCCGTTTTTGCGATGCCCGCTCCCCGGTTAGGTTTTTTTACGATTTCCGCCTATTCGGTCGGTTAATGAAAGCCGGCGAGATGGAATGGCTAATTGGATTCCGTTTTGTATCGGAAACCGTTGGCTCTCCTGTGTTTCCGACAGCGTTATTCACCTATCAAGTGTTTCTTTACTGGATATTGTTTTATCGGAACCTTTTATAAACATAATTTGTTATTCAGGTCGTGAAAGTTTGATTTATTATTTACATTACATATCTTATCTATGTTGCTTGCCTTCACCAATTTCGACGTTAGTATAGTTAATGGATTTAGGAAAGGGCATTCAGAAACTTCTTCCATATAAATGTAGGCTGAATCCATCTTTGGTTACGCGGAACAAGAGTTACGCTATCATCAATTACAGGTTATTTATTTCCGATAAATCGACCTCGCCGTAACAATCGCTAAAGGTGCCATTGCCGAATGTTTTATTAGCAAAAAAACGATCATTATAAGGAAAACAAGCTACCAAAGCCGCACAACGTCGAATTTGATCTAGAGCTCACTGCTGAGTCACATAAGTGGCAATGGAGGGGAAGAGGGAGATGTAAAGAGGGGGAGAGGAAACCGCTCAGCTCAGCCACCTATTGTAAGTATTGTGGAGGCACGTTGTTTTTGCAAAGAGCGTCGTGTCAGCCGCAGTACGTAAGCTGACGTGGCCGTCGAGAACTAGGCTTTTAACCGCGGAGTCGCTTGTTTGAATAGGCGAAGATGCGACCGCTTTGTTTATGGAAATCTGCAAGTGATATCCTTTGTTCATCATATCTGCAAAGAAATTTCATGTTGCGCTCATGCTTGCTTAGAGATAACATTAACGGATAACTATATTTTTTTTTTACAGTTTTCGTTGCTTCTGTTTGCCTATTAGCACATTATTCAGCTGACTTCCAGGGATGCATGTCACGTTATGAAAAAGAAAACAAGATCACTATGAGTCAACTGGTCAGTTAGCCCGCTACCAACTACAAAAGGCAATTCTCAACTTAGCCAAAGTTATTTACTTGTCGTAAGGGAACAATTGTATATGTTGGATATTTTTATTTACTAGCATTTAAGTACTGTTTTTCTGTTGTGGTTACACGGGGTTTTTGAACGTTTTAGGCTTGTTGTGTGCTATTTCCTTATCGGACAAACATTGCTGGTGTTCCAGAGGTTATCCAAATATACCTATCTTACTCTTATCATTAATATGTAAAAGTTTTTCCTAAACATGTTTAATTCTAGATCAGCGGTTCTTTCTTAACCTTTTTGGCTGGCGACCCAAAGTGTTATAGTACATTGTGTCTTAAGGGCGGTAAATAAGGAATTACGAACGAGAGTCTATTAGAAGCCTGAAGTCGAAGACTGAGGGCTTTAATGAGTCGATGTTCGTAATCCTAGTACCGCCCGTGCGACATACAATGTTTTTCATCACATTTGCGAGTATTTTTTTTATTTCTAAAAGAAAAAATATAATTGTTCCAAATATTGGCGATACCTTAGGCTGCGCTCTTGGCAGCGCTGCCCTCCGCCTCCCGCACCATGCGCTGCAACGTGTGTGTGCATGTGGTCCTGCAGCAGCGCGCGCAGCGCCGTCAGTACGCGCAATGATTCATTTACCGACCACGGGCTTCTTGACAAGCACATTAAGGTCGAGGGTTTAATTTGGGGGGTTGCAACCAAGGTAGCCTGCATGTTATGACACTGTTTACGAGCAAGTGTGATGAAAATATATTTGTAGCCCGTCCGTGACCCTAAAATTGACGTCAAAGTAATATTTAAAAAAACCCAAATATTTTTTGTGACGCTTTTATCAGAGAATCCCTACGACCCATCCCAATACCACCCGTGACCCAAATTGGGGTCGCGACCCGAGGTTAAGAAACTCTGTTCTATATGAATTCATAATAAAATAATATTGTTTGCTACAAACAACAAGACAATTTATATTGATCCTTAGTTAGGAACGATTCTAGAAGCATTCGTACCAAATTATTTATCACAACTTTAAAATTAAACCGAAACAATTCGAAATATTCACATTTAAAAAATAAACTTTAAATAAAACACAATCTGGTTGAATTTAAAATGACAAAATTTCCAATTATTTCAGTTTAATTTTAAAGGTGCGTTATGTTCATTGGTGTCTGTAAACTACGTAATTTTCTGTCTAATTATTTTCCACTCTGACTCAATAACTCGTTGCGTTAACGACAATAGCGAGTTCCTTTTATGACATTTGGTAAAAATTACACAGTCAAATTGAAAGTAGTTATTTAGTAGTTAGCCATCGAGCGACATAATTATCATATCATCAATGTTTATAGAGCGATGGTGATGCCTTTTAAATAGTATTAGTAAGTATTTAATTAAATTGATAAATCCGTTTGTGTTAATGATGACTAAGATGTTGTTAAAGAAACAGAAACATGATTGTGCTACAAGAATTGACCGGCGTTCGGGGTCAGTAGGTTATCGACGAGAAGTAAATAACTATTTCGATAACAATGTAGGTTGTCATGAAAAAATAGCGGTAATAACAAGTCTTTATTCATTATCTATTATCAACTCGTATAGTTATCTGCCAGTCGTAAACTCGTGTACCGAGGTTATCTCGAGCAATTACACTGGCGAATCTTCACCGAGCTACTGTGGCGAATTCATTTTATGACTTTTAGTAAACATTTTATAGATTGCAATTTGTTTTACCGTTCTGTTAGTCTCTACTCGAATTTTAACTTGATATATTTTGAACTCGCAACGAACAGATCTTAGTTTATGATACGATTTTATGGTCTTGCACACACATTTGATGTAGAATGCCATTTTGCTTACGCATGTGTCGCGCTGGCTTCTAGATATTTAAGCCAACACTTTTCCGCCGTTCGCTGACGCAAACGAAACTACTCCGATCCAGTTCCCCGGAATTGTTTTCTCTCGGTCGGACTGCTTTTACAGAAATGTCGTTTATGGTCGTAAATTTCCATTGGACGTTGGTGCCGCTGCTGATTTTTTAGAAATTATTGCCTCATATTGAACACAAACCCGTTTGAAATTGGAACTGTTTGTAATGTAATTGTACTTTCACTGTTTAGCATGTTTTAGTACGAAAGCTGGCTTATTTACATAGATCATAAATTAAACATTCCAGCTTTCTGTATCCTTGGATTTGAGCTAGGCGCTAATGAGTTGTCAGCCAAAATTTTCTCTCGATAGGATAGCAAATTAAATTTGAGCTACCATTACCTATTACTTCCTAAAACTTAAAACTAGAAATTCAATAAAGCGTTGCGCGGCATCAGCTGAAATCCGACGCAGTCAGCGTTCCCTTTATGAGGCAGATCGTGCCTGCCAGCCTGGAGCCGGGGTCGGTAAAAAAAGCTGACATGACAACGCCGGCCTAATCGAATCTAATGGCGATAGATGCGTAAATTGCCAATTCGTGTTTAACGTAAATTGCCTGTGGACTACGTCATCGTCATAAGATGGAACCATAGGTATAGTGGATATGACAAAACTCGCATAGTCTATGTTTTGAATATTTGCAGTTTGTTTATTTTCGTATCGTTGTGAATTTTTAATTAGTTATTTATGATTCTTTGCTTCAAAACTTTTAAATATTGAATGTAATGGCATTTCTTGTAAATATTTCTTTTACAGTATGTTTTAGTTCTTAAGTTAAATATGATGTAGGTAAAATGAGTTTTTGAATAAATTATTATTATTATTAAACTAAACTGCCCTTTTTGGATCGATGTGGAATAATGCGTTTATATTTTGCCCAAACAACCTTTTCGGAGAAATTGATCTCCATAGTAGTAAAAAGTGAGCAAACCCTCTAACTTCTGTAGAAAAGTGCTGTTAAAGCAAATTACTAGTGTTTATTTTTTTGTAAAATACAAGTTTGACCTGAGATAACAAAAAAAAAAATACGTGTCCGTTATTTTAGACTACTCTGTAACATATATAAAAATAAAACAAATAGGAGCCGGACAGTTGGGTACCTTTCAATGTTGGGTTTTACGGTACGGTAGATAGAAACCGATTTAAAAGGCAACTTTCAAGGGCAAGGCAAGAGGGTTTTTTCCAGTTGACAGTTCACCACTGAGTCTTCGAATCGAAATTCCGGGATTTTATTAAATTATCATCCTAATTTCTAAAGATTACAATCGTGGTCCTTATTTACATTGTATGAACATCACACACATCACATTTATAATATCAATACGATCACATGGGAATCATCGCCATTTACTCGTTGATCTGGTAAGAAATATAAGAATTAACAAAACGAACGTAAACGCTTTCGTAAACGAGTTTCTCGACAAACGCCAGGTGGCGGCCGACAGCGCACCGGCAGTGTCTCTTTGGCAATTAGAAAAAACAGCTGACGCTGGCTGACCAAATTAGCATGGATTTATGGTTTGGTAGAAAACTAAGTTTTAAACACGCAGGTTTAGAAGTAACATGACTATGTCTGAAAGATTGAGTTTCATTACAAGGGTCTTGCAGCATATACCCTTGAAATGGATGACTAACAAAGTTTCAATGAAATTAAAATTAGCTAAATTCATTTCACTGATTAAAAAATATGTACCAAAGTTGAAAAGAACGTGTAAGGTATTTATGCTACACATATTTCCTTGAATTCGTGGTTTAATAGTGTAATAAATGTTAATCGCGCAAACGTATTATTTTATTTAGTTCCGATAAGGTTTTATTACAATTTCACCAAGACGTGTTTTATCATACACGATCTGCATAATGCAACAGTGACTCATACGTACGATATTTGCATGATAAATGCTGCCAGTGCATCTATGATTCAAATAGTTATTCAGTGAACGTGATCAGTATTGTTTAAATGGCAAATTTTCTAGCGCCATACGTCATGATTTATAGTCTCATATATGATAAATAACATAAAATTAATATTGATTTCTGTTTCACCCACTCACTGTTAAGTTTATGCAATTTTATGTGACAAATATGTGCTGTCGTCTGTGTTTGTTTTGTTTGATTAAAGAGAGATAGCATCACAGACTATCACATAAGATAGTCGAATATTAACACCTGTGAAAAATGTTGCATTGCCGTTCAACGTAGCGGAATATAAACATTGTTACACTTTTTTAAGAATATACTTGAAAAGTTATTTTAGCTAGATGAACTGTATTTGTACATTTTGTATTTATTTATCATTCTGGTCTAGACCCACACACTCCGGACGGTCTATGTAATACTTACTAATTGCGACCCTAAATTATGTTCACAGGTCTTAGACTTCGCGCAGAGTAACTTAAGTAGTCCTTTGGCTTGGTGTACTGAAATAGACTTCGAAGAACGTAGGACCTGTTTGTATAACGCCTAGCATACATCTCATCCCAACACATGTTAAGTATAACCAGAACGCAAACCGGATCTTTGGAGTTCGAGTTTTAAGCCTACTTGGCATTGTTTTTGTCAGCTTTTCTTCACAAGACGAAGTGTGGTAATTAGAAACTTTGTAATTTGTGGTGTGAAATGGAGAAAGTAATTGCCACAATGACAGATGATTTGCATCAAATTGGCGATCGTTTCTTGTCGTGAGTTGCGACAGCACGTTTCGTGAAAATAACGTTTTATTGGAATAATTCAATATTGATCGTTAAAACAATCGAGTCCCGGCGACACAGCTAGGTCGCAGTTAGGTTACGTAGACAAGGGCGGCGACCTTGGTCCCCCACCCCTAACACCTCCCCCACCCCCACCACCTAGGGTTGTCTGATCCCAAATTCGGAACTTCCATTTCTCGATAAACGATATTTTCGAGCTTTAATTAAACCGGCATATTTGTACGCAAAAATTTGAGGTCGAAGTAATAATTTGCTTCAACGCAATCTCGGCAGGATGTTGTTTTATTTAAGCTGATGAAGTTTCTCTTTGCTTTTATTGCAAGGTGCTTTGATCAAGATTACGCATTGATCTAATTCGTCTTTACTTTGTCCTTAAAAGGAGTCGGAGTGTTGTCATTTTGGATACATACTTATAGAAGTTATTCAGTAATCAGTGTACTTGACAGCCCTACCCCGACGTTCGCCCCCACATGGGACGTGCGGGACGAGATGTGAGCTGACTTTTGAGACCGTACTCAGCTACTGACGATATATCTATATCTGTCACGGAGTCAAAACATGAATTATCCGCTAAGCTAATAAAACCAAGCGAAACGACGAATTTGTCTAGTAAAACAACATGCAACGGATTAAAATTTCCATGACTAATAGAGTTTAGTCAGCATCCCGCCCGCCAGCACCCGAATTGTGTATTTCGTATTGTGTACTGAATCTTCCAAGTTTAGGTATATTTTATATCTTAGGCTGCTATTTACTCTTAAACTTTTAATAATTCTCAAGCAATCTTAGCCGCTATAATGTTCCTTGGAAATTTTATATATTTACTACCATTCTGTTTTTTTTTTTAATTTTTCCACCCAACAGTTTAGTTTTTAGGGGGGGACGCTCGGATTCAATGAAAATTTGCATTTTAAAGTTGAATATTTCGCAAACAGATCACTGAATAGAAAAAATGTCTTAGCAACTCCCCAATGCTTTTAAAATACCTATCCAACGATACCCCACAATATAGGGTTAGTCGAGAAAAAAATCACCCTTTCGCCTATGGGAGGTACCCTATAAAAACATTTTTTACTTTTTTTGATTGTACCACTTTGTCGTCGTGACTGATATGTATATTCATGTCAAATTACAGCTTTCTAGTACTAACGGTCTCTGAGCTTACCCGCGGACAGACAGACATAGCGAAACTATAAGGGTTCCTAGTTGACTACGGACCCCTAATAAATAAATAAATAAATATCACGGGCCAATTCACAACAATTAGCCTAGTCCCAAAGTAAGCTTAGCAAAGCTTGTGTTATGGGTACTGAGCAACGGATAAATATAATTATATAGATAGATACATACTTAAATACATATTAAACACCCAAGACCCGAGAACAAACATTCGTATTTTTCATACAAATATCTGCCTCGACACGGGAATCGAACCGGGACCTCAAGCTTCGTAGTCAGGTTCTCTAACCACTAGGCCATCTGGTCGTCTAAAAATAATTAAGAGTCAAAGTCTTCATGAAGCCATTTTCTGAATTCGTGAAGCTATAATAGCTCCGTTTGTTTGATTTTCTAGCCGTAACTGATGGGTTTTACACACGACTTTCTAGTAATTCGTAAACGGTTTGGTTGAAGCATTCTTCGCATATTATACGCACCTTTTTCTTTTACTGTCATAATATGAGAGCTAATTGCTATCACTACGTACACCACCAATGTCACTGAAAGTCAAATGGTTTTTCTATTACAAACACTGATTACAAAACTCAAAAATAATCACAAGAAATTATTACTTCTAGTAAATCAATGTAATAATAATACTGGAATTTAATGACACTACACTACATTACTTCAATCAAACAGCTCTGGCTCGAAGCTAAAGTGAGCGCGTCATTTACGCCTTTTACGTTAATGAAACCATCATTACCCCCAACGGCTTTTCCTTTTGAGTGTTCTTTGACAATTGTGTTAGCTATTCTTTCATAATAAACACCATTAGCTATGTATAGTATTTTAATATAAAATTTAGTTGTGTTGTGCTATTTAGGAATCAGTTACGTATTACAACATTAACAATAGACTTGATCGTTACAGTACAGAAGCCCCAAGCCAAACCATCACGCAACTCAAATATACGTACCTACACGAACAAGTAGATCCGTTATAAAACAATTAGACACTTGCGCTGCACGGGATCCCGATATAACTTCGACCACACGTGTTTGAAAGTTGCCGTATTTGATTGCGCCGAGTTTGACGAATTTAAGTGATGAGAACATGAACAACTAAGCGAGCATTTCACGGTAACATTATATTCGATGATTAAGCATGTTTTAACATACAGTCTTAATATGGCGCTCGCATCATATTCACATCGAAACCTCAGGGCGTAAACGACTAAGATCAGCACGTTTATAGCAAACGTTACAGATTTAATAAGGTAAACGAGTGCATGAGCTAGTCTGCACATCTGCCGTTCTCGTAAGTCGCATCGCTGCTCCGTCCGCCTCAACATACTTTGAACTATATTTTAGTGCGCACTCCGTCGAATTGCTCCGGAAAGTTGACGCGCCAACTTCAGAGTCGCCCACCCCAGTTCGGGAGCAGTTCTCGTAACACGCTGCACGCGTACTACTACTACTACAATGTAGACGGCGAACATAAAACACAAGTTGGCGGTAACTCGCGTTCAGAAGTCGCGTGTGTTATGTAATTTTGCGCACTTTCATAACTCCCAAACTTCACCATCTGAGACACCCCCGCATTGTCATACGCGGTAAAAACATCCCTGTAACGTTACTTTGAATTGTTGCTAATGCGGCTCTAATTTGCGTAACATTTCGCCTTTTGAGATCGTTCCCATTACGCTCATGAAAGGAAATTTTGTTTGCGTTTACTGTTTGCATGAATATTTCATCTTCTGTTTTAAGAGTCGTTCACCTTCCTTGAAAAATGCCACGTGTTCGTTTTATATAAAATGAGGTAAATACTTCAATAGTATCAACCGCTCTCCGCTATTGATTTACTATAGTTATGTATTTACAAAAGTAGAATGTGCGGCAGCCTCTATTATTATTATTGTTGTTGTGTACTTCCCTAGAGGAAAACGTCTCTCGAAATAGCGCGATTGTGCGACGCCTAGTGTCGCTGCCCGACGTTTGTCAGTTTTTTTTGCAACGCTATTGGTTTAATCTTTTCTAATGACACTGAAACTGTTCGGAGCTCATTATTCTTTCAAGTGTCATCAATTAGTCAGGAAGCGTTTTAAGTAGCATTTACGTAGTTTTATATTTGTTGTCACGTATTTTTAGGCACATGCAGATCCCGTTGTGTAATCCTTTTTTTGTTTTGTGCGTCGTTATTTTCCATGCATGTACGTGACCCCATTGAAATAAGTCCTCGCTCGAGTGACATCGAGCTCGTTCTATTGACGCCGGTTTTTTACCCGACAGGCTTCGCAGGTTTTGTCGTTTTAGTGGACCATTGCGATTTCCTGGGTACGGCCGCGAGCAAATTACAAAAAATACAATCTGTCTTCTGCATACGTCTATTACGGCACCTCTATCTTTACTGACTAGACTGATGGTTTTTTCTGCGTTTATTCAGTTCACAGACACAGAAGACGTCATGTTATGATTTGTTTTGTTATTCATTAATATCTCCGTGCTAGAATATCTTCGTCTAATAGAAAGATTAAGAAAACAAGGTAATGTTGACTACTATGAAAATGCAATTAAAATTTGTATTAGTTACGTAAATAAAATGTGCATGTTTTATTTTTTTTATATACATTTGAAAAATAACTACCTACGGTCAGGGATGTCTTCAAATGAACCAATTTAGCAAAGTAGAGTCGTCCCATACTTGGATAATAATAGCAGACCGGTTGTTGCTGTTGTGCATCGTTTGTTACTTGTTACTTGCAAGTGACTCGTGTGGTGAGTCACTTGGCCCAACCTTGATAAGTCACGATCACGTGTCTTTTACTCTACCGCCTTGTAATTTTTGGCCCCAAAGCGTATAAAAACGTGCAGCGATAGAGTAATTGGAGCCGGGGCGTTCCTCAATTAGGGCGATTAGAAACAGCACACCGAAAGGTAATTGGATTATTTACCATACCGATGAAATGCTAAACCACTCTAAACGTTAATTCGTATCACGCAGAGTACGGGTACAATGCAGAGCAAATACGCTTTATCATTATCAGTACATTGTATTGCGTAATGCTCGCCGTTAATAAATACACGTGTTATGTGCGGCGTTCGAGAAGTTTCCCGCGACCGCGTGGCGTGGCGCAGGCGACCGATAAACACAAAGAGTGTCTCGTTCGAATAGCCAATAGCCCAAGCGCTGCCCGGCCGCGAATCGCAATCGTAAATTTGCGTTTTCCCTGGCGTGAAAGGCGACCGCTGCTAGCGCGGTGCATTCACCGGCTCAACGTTGGCCGTATCGAATTTATCGCAAGATCGATACGCGCGCTCAGCCAAGCCAACGCGTACCCTTACCTGCCGCGCCGACGTCACCACACGTGGCGCGCTCACCGGCGCGCATGTGTGCGTGCGCCGCGATTATATGGAATTCAGCGATTACGCCACCGACCTACCTATAGTACCTACATGTGAACAGCGTACAGCGAGCAGTGCCCGAACGGTAATAATAATAATTAGTCGCCTCATTATTGTTATTCGAGGCGGCGGCGCTCGCTGTCACCGGCAGATAAACGCTCCTCGCGACCAGATAGCGTAGTGCGCGTACGCGACCCTCGCGGTGCCTTCCTCGCTATTGTTACCTATTATTGTCGCCGCACAAGGACCCGCCCGTACCCTTTTGTGCCGTGACATGCAGTGTAATCTACTTTGGATCGTCAGTCGACCGGATTGTTTGAGCCGACCTAAGGACTCCGTCAGGTAAGGTTTGCTGTGTAAACTCGTAAACAATGGCGTCTGTAATCGTGTATACACACATTCATATTAATGTCTATGGGGAGTTAGCTGATAGGGATGCGATCTTGAACACTATAGACACTCGATGTCGGGTAGCAGGTGAGTTTTGATCACGTGGACGATCGTTTTTTATGAAAACATGATCTTATGCAAATATCCAAAGTTTCGACTTTACATTATTGTGTAGTAGAATTTTAGACATTAGGATATTTATCAACAACTTTTTAAATTAAGGTATCATTCGTTTGATCCGTTTCATATTAAAAATCTTGAAAGAAGGAAAGCAAATTTTGCTATAAGTATAGCCAGGCGATAGTCATTCAAACTTCCATAAAACTCTTGATTGATGAAAGTTTCCATTTGAGCAAAAGCTCAGAAAACTTCCCAAGTGGCTTTCAGAATTGTTTGTTGTTCAAGTTAATCAGATTGGCGTTGTTATGGTAGGAAAGAAAACCTCTTAGAGCTGAGGTTTAACTTTCCATTCATCCATATGAAAACGATTCTTTATTAAAAGGAAAACTAAACATTTGCCAAAGATCCAAAATGGTAAAAAAAAAACAATTAAATGTGAGGATAAACAGTCATCTACATTAATAACTGCTACAGCGGAGCACGCATAAATATTTAGTACTACGTCCTTCCGGCATTAGAAGTAGAGTCATACGTTTCAGATATTTATGCACTCTTTATTGTGGCTACTTTACAGTACACCTTACAGTGTTGTAAGGCTTACACCATAAGTATGTGTGTTTTTATTTTGGTTATTACAATGTGATGTCATCTGCGGAACCCCCGCAGAAGCTTTCAGGAGTACATTGGCTGGCTGGTCTTGGCAATCAAAAATATCTAAACAGGCACAATACGATATACGGTTGTGTTCAGAGGTTTAGACCGCTCTGATATTTGTAATGGCGACTAAACTAAGCTTCTATCAAATATTTCTTGTCTTATAAATGCTACAGATACTGTTGGTTGAATTGCAAAATTGTCTTATCTGTCACCTTATTATTAAAAGCATCTGAGAAACAATTACTTTGTCGTGCTTCAACCGAGCGTAGGAGGAAGAGCCCGAGGAAACCAATAGCTCAGCTTAAACCGTATCCAAAGGCTAACACGAACGAATTGCACCCGACGAGATCCCAGGCTGCGGCTGTGACGTGATTGATGCGGCAAATCGAGACGCGGCGTTCACATAAATCAGACCCGGAGCGGGGTAAAAACTGCTCCAAATTTATGAAACAATGTCCTAAAGCTTAGTGAGTAGAGTTTTATCATATTAGGTTTTATGAACGTGCGAGGTGTTGGAGACTGGAAGGTTAAACATAACCGCCGTGCTTTAGAGTTAAATGTGCACTCTGAAGCTTCTAAAATACTAGGTAAACTTTGCTTTTCACCTGATTGGAATTTATAACGTTGGTATACATTCATTATTACGTTGCAAAACTTACTGAATCAAAAACACACAAACTTTAGAGTAACAAATTTGATTACCCATTATGATTCAGCTATTAATGTAACCTTAATTTTGTTGTCTAATGTAGTCTGTGATCTGATACTATCGACTGACTAATCATGCTATTGAAAATATTAGGTTTCTAAAATGCCAGCTTTGATTCCAAATTCTTTTACTTACACTACAACCTACATTTTCCACGAATCGGGGCCATACAATCGCTAGACAACCGATCTGACATGAATATGATATTTGTGTGAAAACAAGTTCATGTATTTAATGCTGAGAAATGAATTCTTAAATTGCAATTAAACGGAACCATTGTTGACTGCTTTTATCGGTTTTTGCATCGGCGGTTTGTAATGTCGCTTACTCCGTGTGAAATTATTATTTAAACTATTTTATAACGTGCCTTTGTATAAGTTATTGTTATTAGTGTTTTAACGATATGCTTCACTTGCACAATAAGTCTTGTCTTGTAGATAGAAATCTGTGATAAACAAGTTGTGTTACGTGACATTTACGATTCAATTAACATGTCAAACGATACATAATTTTCCCTAACTGTTGTCAGATAGTTTGGTTGCCATGCCACATATTTTATTCTGTTTCAATTTCAACTCTGCTCGAAATCTCGTCAGAATTAAGGATTTTTTGTTTATTTGTGTCAAAAGTAGCCTATGTCAGTTTTAGGTCTCCAACCACCTGTCGGGATGTCGCGATGTCGGGATGTGCCAGATGTCGGGATGTCGCGTTGATCCGTCGTGCTACTCGGTAATACTGTTTGCCGTAAAAGGACTGGTATAGCGAAAAGTTTCTAACTAGACTCGTACATGTATGAATACGTATACGCTTCGTAGGCGCCCGTTGGACCGGTTTAACTCCACTCGATCACACACCTAAATCAAGCAATGTATAAATAAATTTCATAATTTCATTGCGTTTCAATACAAGATTCAATACGGCTCTTGCTTTCTTGAAAAAATATTCAGACATAGTGAATTTGAAGTTTCTGAGTTCTCTTTTTTAAGACCTCGTTCCAAAACTACTACCTACTACCTACTCCGGACTGTACAGGTAAAATTTATGTGTGGATGAAATCAACCCCTGATTTAATGGCGCTAAACATCTTTTTAACTAGTTTTATCTTCCCACGCTAGTTAAATCAGATCAGGTTCACAGCTTTAATTAAACAATGGTGCACAGGAGAAAAATAAATCGTCTAATTATTACACGAATTCCTGTTACCTCTAAAAAATTTCATCGACCCTATAATCAGACGTTATTATCACGGCTGTACCTAGTACTTTACAACTTGCAGTTTATCCTTTAACATTTCACAAACTATTTAGGACATAAAAGTGTAGATGAAACGCACTATGAGAATCAGAATCCTTGTTTACTGCCAAGTATTGAAGCATGCGCATCAGAAGCATTTTTTCACGCCCCACACAAAGAGTCGAGACAAAATTAGTAATCGCGTCCCAAAAGATGCCCCGTCACACTCCATCTAAAAATATTGCACTTGGCACTGAATGAAACGGCGCTCACTGTTTGAACTGAGGCCAAGTTGTATTCCTTTTATAATTAATTATATAGGCAACGTGTTCGCATATCATGACGAAAACCTGACTCGTCAAATAGTACATACGACATTGTTAATACGTATACTGCAGAGGCCATGAAGTAAGGGATTGATGGACGAGTTCGGGGTAGAAAAAAAGAGTCCAGCAATCCCTGTTCTGGCCGAGGTTTGTATAGTGCTTTTCTCAAACAATGTGAGGAAATATTTCATCCATCCATCCAGTACTGTCCAGGCTGTTTGTAATTTTTCCTTGTCAGTTTAATGTTAGTAAGCAAATTTAAAAAGTTAGAGCAGCGGACAATAATGGATTTTCATACATTCATGCCATCAATGAGAAACTTCATGTCTCCATTTCGTGACATTAACGCATATATTTCCGAGCATGTTTGAGAAAACGTAATTTAATCATCAACCTGCTCAAAACACCTTTGCGTTAAATCTATGAGCAGATGTCTATGATAAGATAGAATATCAACGTCAACAAAATGTATGTCGTTTTAATGCTGGGAGCTTTGCGTCGATCCAGATTATAGATTAGCGCTTGCCTCCTCAAGGAGCCTAGCCAGTGGGAGTCACTTTTTTTAAGTTTCATTTCTCTATGTATTCGTTAAATAATTATATTATATTAGTGTCATTAATAGCTGCTGCTGATCTTCTGTATTCAGTAAACTAAATAAGTTAGAAAGTTTACTGGAGTTCAACATTAAACGCAAATACCCATCTCCCCAACGCGGCGATCAGGCTGGCCGGCCGGTGTCGGTGATTCGAAAGGCGTCACTCGACCTCGACGAAGGCCGTGCCCGGCTTTTATTGATTTTTTATGCGCATTGTCCATTTCGTCCGTACTTCGCACTCCTACTACTACATAGGTAGGTACCTATTAGGCAGGTATCTACTGGCTACTGACCGAAACTTTTCGGTCTTTGTGTTTATAGCTTATTGCCTCGTGATTCAACTGCTGGTGCACTTTCTAGTCTCGTTTGGAGTGTTTGGCATTAGTTTTTTTACCCCGTACGAAAACTAGGAAGACGTTTTAGCATAAATTTACGTGTAAGTAATAGTGGTAATGCGTAGTAATAGGAAACTTAATTCGATTATCCGTAATGCTGTAATATACTTAGCGGCAAAAAAAATTACCTTCTAGTCTATGCATAATAGGTATTTTTTATGTAGAGTGGGTCAAATTTTGTGCCGCTGAGTATATTTTCACTCCCAATTCAACAGAATTCACCACGACTTTCCAGGAATACAGTTGTCGGTGCATTCCGTCTCTACTCAAATACGCTCTACTTAGATTGAATTTCTGAACTTGGTATATGAATTAGGTACATTTACAAAGTCAATTCCAATTTGCCGAATCGGTAAACAAATTCACATGAATATTAATTAAGGGTCTAGATATTTCCATGTCACAGAAGCATGCACGTTCTGTCTGACCTTAATTTAGTAATTGTTGTACATTAGTGCCAACTTTAATGTCTCTACAGTCCTTGGGTAAATAGTGTTTGGAAGTTGTGCGGTACCTATTTCTCCGCAGAGCAATTTCTGGAGTTATTTATGATGCATTAACAACTTGCTCGTTTGTTTTAGGTCCTGAACGTTGTAACAGCTTGGACTATACTGTAAGTTTTGTCGTTTATAGATATTAATTGACTCTATTAACTGACATTGTTTTAAATTTAGTTTGAAAGCGTTTATATTATTTCTAAATTTTCTTTGAACGTCTGTCTGCAATTAGCATAAGATTGTGTGCACATTCGTTTCGAAGAAAGATAAGTACTTTTTTCTTCCATCTACCTCGAAGCCCATTTGCGGTATGTTATCTCGCGACATCGCATGCATCCCACCGAAAAGACCAGGCCCGCACGCCGCCATCGATCTTTCGCCGCGAACGCGAACGCACAAACAGGTTTACGTACCCAACCTCGTTTAGCAAGAAACCCATTTTTGTCATGCTGTGCAGGTTAGGTCGTTATTAGTCGTGACGCGGAGTTATTTGTCCACTTTTTGGTTTTGGATTTCTTTAAATTTAATGCTATTGTTCCCAATTTACAATCTAGATTCGCCGAACTGGAGATTTAATTGCTTTTGTTGTCTTTGATTTTATCTTGTTGCGGCAGAAAAGGCAGGGAATAAATGTAACTAAAATTATTGGATGTATATTTATCTCGCCGTGAACGTAACGTTACATAACGTGATTTATGTGCTATCATCCTCGTTGCGAGCGCGGGTTGCATTAGCGACCTGTCTTTGTTCGTGGGATGAGTTATCTCGTGCCCCGAGTCCGCTGGAGGAGCGTTAACCGCGCTACAAATCATCAGTCTTGGAGCTAACTCACTCCGCAAGAAACCCCCGCCGCACCCCGCCGCCTGTTTTCCCTCTAATTCCCACCCCGCAAAGGACACACTCGCCCGACGTACTTTAAGCGATTTCCACACGAATGCCGCCATGACGTAAACACCATAATCGCGCGCGCCGATAACGCAGTTGAATTTCCAACGTTCTCGCAGCGCGGCACACGATCATTAAACGTATATCTGTTAATAATAATTGCGATTGTCTGGTTGTACGTGCGCGGCAAGTTATGGCGCAGTTGCCAGGCGCCCTGCCCCCGCCGCACCACTCCTCTCAGATCTGTGCCCGCCGCATCTTGAGACGAGGATGGCATTCAGTTTCGTTTTGTGACGGCTGAATGGACGCCCGGTTTATTCGCGTATGCGTGTGAATAGCGCCGCGATATGTATTACATGATAGCGTCGGGGAATCTTTTCATGCCTTGGAATTGTTGATCCACATTCACTTGTGCGTTTATATTCTTATGCTCAGCACGAAAACAATACTTGATTTGTACTATCGTCTTATCTGCATCGTCATTATTCGCTGACAAATTTAGACTTGATGATCTCATAGATTACAGTTAACAAGAGCTGATAATGATATCGAGTAAAATTACAAAAGTTACTGATTCTATCCTTGATGAATTCCGCTCGTATGCAGCCATATTATTACACAAATTGCATCCTCCAATACATGAGCCGTGAATTCATCGGCACATAGCCGAGTCCACGCGGCCTTTCCGTTAGGTTGCACATTTTACGAGCGCTCGCCCGAACGGCGGTAATTTACAGGCCGGTGGAGCCGGCGGGATCTCACGACGACCGGTCCCCTACGTGATCTCCGGCGACGCTCGCCGACTCGATAATAAGTGCTGGGGAATGGTAAAGTGCGAGTGTTATTGCTTCAATACGGTCTACATGATTTATAGCGCTCTTGAGGTGCTTCACTAACACGGAAACGTGTTTGTTAGCGGGATACTTTTTCTTTTAATACCAGGGGAAGCTGAAATACTTCACAACGCTTATATATGGCCGTAGAAATGACAAACTTTACATTATAATCGAAGTACGTTAACTATTAACAGTCAACTCGACAGGGCTTGATAAATCGCAAGCTGAAAAAGTCCTGACTTCAAGAAAAAAATATAAAAACCGATTAAGCTCAAGTCGTCGGTGGAACCCTAAAACCCAGCCGGCTTCGTCCGTGCCTGAACGTCGCCAAACGATCCGACCAAGCTATCTATCGGTATGCGATAACGCTGAGCAAGGTCGACGGAATACATCTCTTTATTTTGCCCTATCGAGATATTCAGACCTTGGATATGCTGAGTGCCTACGTCGTTTCGCTTAAGACTTGAAGGTACCTACGACACATCACATTTTCTAGCTAGAGATAGATTCTGGAGACACGCCCACACTGGAATACTGATTTAGTTTAATGTGAATTACCTATTCATATTAGCTAATGCCACTTAAAGTCTACAACAAAACATAATAGGCTCACACATCAAACTGAAGTAGTAACAAGGAGGAGAATCAATAGTTAACGAATGCAAACTATTTAATTAAATTGTGAAGCCTGCAGTTGGAAACTGCGAGTATAATAACTTATCTGGGGAATCAATTAAAAACTATCTCCGGAAGTAAAGTTTTGTCGCTCCCAACGTGATTTACACGCCCCGCCGGCTGCTGTAACTACAACTAACTGGGTAGTTCGCGCACTTCTCGGCTCTTATCGAAACATTTTTGTTTTTTGCGGGAAGGTGCGCCAAAGTTGCCTGTGCAAATATTTATTACAACCGGGCGGCAGCTTTGTTAGAAACAGCGTTATATCAACTATTCTGTGCAGTTAGCTTGTAATTAAAAGCAATTCCAACCCCAGTTTTATAACTACAGTTTTAAACATTCTACTTAAATTTAAATGTATATCCGGAGAATACAATTCTTTAAACTCCGTTTTAACCATTTATCTTTCACGCTTAACGAGTCCATACTTCCAAATCGAATGACCAACGATCGCAACGACTATAGCCATTGTCTGGTTTTGGCTCAGTCTCGGGCCGTGCGATGTGAATGACCGTGTCGGCGAGAACGCATGCAAATGAGTCTCGTTCACTACTAGATGGTAAGTGCCTACCATTTACCATCACAGACTGTGCACTGAGCCGCCGACGACTCGTTATTAGCCGCCTTTTGTTATATTACACCAAGTGTTAATAAACCCGGAATGTAAGGGAATTCGGTCACACGCCAGCAAATTGTAGTCAGGCTTACTTTGTATTTTCCATTCTAGATCTTTAATTTCGCATTCCGCAGTTAAGTTATTAATCTATACAACGAAAGTGTCCCATCTTGTATAATGATCGATGAGACAGCCGCTTCGTATTCCCACTTAAATCGTATCATGTATTCATAAGATACGCCACAAATGCCTTCTTTAACACATGACTGATATCTTTTCCAAATGTACATAAAGTGAAATTGTCTGACATCGTTTTGTAGTATTCAAACGTTCGTTTAAATATGAAAATGTCTAAGAGAGGTTGAACCCTAATTTCACCGGGGTTCCGAAACATTGTACATTGACTGATGTTTTTTGTCGACCGTCTGCAAAGGAACGCACACCACAGAGGAAGTTTTACCCACTGTTCGTTGTTGTTTTCCTGTCTGTGTCATCGCTTCTACAGAATGGCTGATGAATATTTATGTTACCTTCAACATTCGGCTGTGTGAGTATAGCAAACATTGTTCAAGTAAAATGGTTATCTCGCTAAAAATTGCGGACTTTGGTAATTCCTGTTGTATTCCTAGAATTTAGATTATTCAAATATTGGTACGCCATTTCATCATGTCTAAATAGATTAGTAATTTGACGAGACATGTTATTGCGTATATCGAGTCTTTCGAGGCGATGTATCAAATGTTCATAAGCAATAACAAGACTAGAGGGCTTACCAACGTTAAATGACAGGGCATTGACAATGTAAATTATTGATTAAACTGCCTTAGTATTATATCAACGGATTAGACTCTTGCGAAGGGCAAACATTGAGGCCATATATTCAGTGTGTGCGTATGTGTGTGAAGGTTTATAACGGCTATGTCTGTTGTGTTAAGTACTCGAAATCTGTGACAAACAGTCATGCGATTATGGTATGATTTATCGTTGAAGCCAAAGCTGTGTGGGATATTATGGAAAGTAATTGGATTAAACCAGTTGTGAGAGTCATAACTAGTTAAGAAAATAGTAGAGTTCTTGAGATGAGAACGTATTTAAACAGAAGATGGTTCAGAGTGTCGGCGGTAAGTGGACGATGAATAATAAAAATAACCCATAAAACTGTTACAAACAAAGCCATTTCGTGTCTTCATAGTACAAGCTGGGGAAACATAAACTGCAACGAACACCAAAATGTACTGAAGATGGCAGTGATACGATTTTAACGGCGGTCGTTTGGTAGAACTAGGCACTTTCCTTACGAATGAGCGTGAGGCAAATCTGGCGACACGGGAATATGTAAAATTATCTAGCGAGTGGAACATTCGGGGCGTTTACCTCTCCTCTCGGTAAAGCGTTTATGTGGAAAGTGACCCGGCCGCGCATACCACAGACTTACACGAAATGGGCGAACGGATCCCATTGAAGGTTTCCGAATATTCAAATTTAGGTAACAGATAAGATAACCCTAGAAGTAACCAGCTTAATGCGTCAGTCAGCCTTTACTTTATCAAAATTACATAATTAGTAACACTACGCCAAGTTTGAATGGCTATTACCACATTATCATTATTACCTGTCGGTAGTACGTTTTATATGGTTCAATCAGCGTATAACGGCCGTACCTTTCAAAACCCACGAACTTTCATCGACAAGCAAAACGTGGCACAACGCGTAACACTGGCACATCAAACTAATCACCAATCACAATACAAATCGACGACTGGTGTAAGTTCCGAGGCTCGTAACGGGCCTGTCGCAACGCTAGTCGAGAAAGCGATCCGCTTTCATTTGCTTTCTCGCGCGGCGTGGCCTAGCAACAGCATGACTCGCTGTATTGTGTGCCGAAGCCAGCACGTGGACGCTACGTGATTGGTCATTTGCAGTTATAATTCATCGAGTTGAGGTCGCAAGCGCAACACGTACTGTTACCTCGCTTACAATTTGTCGAGAATTTGTAAGAGTGGCACGACTCTCTTTATGAAGAAGTCATGACAATTTAGTAATGGGTTATTTTATTACTTATTTCACCAATTTCGCTCATCCATTTTCTTATGCTTTGTCACTTAGTAATGCCATGAAAATACAAGGAAATAAACAGGCCTATTTGACACAACAGATGCAAGTTTTATGCTATTTTTTTTTTGCAGATATAAGTAATCGGAGAATCTAGTAGGTGTAAGAACGTCTAACTGGTGCTTTCTTACTTAACAGCGTAAAAGGGTGGGAAGAATGCAGGGGGTCAACGTTTCTTGCATGTAGATACATATCTCTTTAAACAAAAGAGAAACTACGTAACACACATTTTGCGCACGGGATCCGTATCGTACGTCTCGTCTAATTAAAGCTTTTAATTCGATACTGTGGTATTCGTTAATTAAACTTGGTGCTTCGATCTCAAAGCTAAGTTTCTCAGCTTAGCTAAATTAGAAATACTATGTACACGCGAAGCTAAACTTTTTTTTACGGTAGGATCTTCTTGATTAATCTCAATTTAGTAGTGAGTGTGGTGTATAAAGGATGGAATTTTGTAATGTCACCTGAAGGGAAAGTACTCTTAATACTGTAGATGGAAAATTTACTCAAAGAAAACATTCCTATATTTAAGAAAAGAAATCAAACTCAATCAACATTTTTATTTCTGAGAATATGTACAATATAAGAGTAAAAGTGTTAGTTCAGCATTTCTGCCGTCATCGGTAGAAATATTTTACAGTTAATAAATTTAGAATAAATAAATAAACATATATAATAATAAAACAGAAAGAAAGAAGAGAGAAAATACATTATTTGTTTATTCTATAAATAAAATACAATTTGCCAAATATTGTTACTTTTAAAAATTCATCACTGAATAAAAGCACTTATCAAGCAACCACTTAAACATTCTCTTTTCAAATTGGTGTGTTTGTACCATCTAAAATCCTCAAGGTATTCTGTTTATACAACTTTATAGCATGCAGTATACGTTCATGCCAAACAATTTAATTTTTTCTAGGCGATGCAATTTTAAGGCTCCTGCTAGGTCTGTTAATTTATTAATTATCTGGTCATGCAGTGGAAAAAACTGTGGGTATTTTGACAAATTTAGTTATTTCAAATATGAAAAGACATGGCAATGGAAATGTTAAGTTCCTGAAATATTGGTTTAACAATGGCAAGATATTGGGCTCCATAACAGCTCTAATACATTTTTTGTGTTACAAATGCTCTTTGGGCATCCGCACTGTTACCCCAAATGATAAGCCCATATCGTAGTATGGAAGAGACATACCCATGAAAGAAAACTGCATTCAAAGATTTTCGAAAGTTCGCTTCCCACACCCGGGAATCGAACCGACTACATTTTACATTCTGTACTTTTATACCATCAGTCGGTTTTCCATGGTTTTCCTTTCATTTAATTTATCAAGTTTGTTAGAGAGATTTCATCCTTATATTGACTCTTAACGATCGATGAATTAAAAGTGCAGGGTGTAATTTTTACAGATTTTAGTCGGTTCTATTACCAGGTGTAGCAAGCGAATTTTCGAAAATCTTTGAATGCAGTTTTCTTTCTTTTCAAAAATAAAGGAATGTTTTGACTAAAATTTACTATGTCCAGCATTACGAGTACTTTCCCTTCAGGTTGCATTACAAAATTCCATCCTGTATAATGCACAAAAATTATAATACTTACAGACTACAATTTCCACAAGTTTAAATATAAAACAATGCATTGCCGGTATCAATATAAAACATGACTATTTGATCAGCATTAAAAGAAAGCAAAACTCGTAACATAGCATTGAAGGAAAGTAGAGCTAACGATAGCCAAGTAAGAGCATTACGAACAGTTTGTCGAAAGTTTTGATCGCGCTCCGTTCGCAGTTAGTTCAGTAGTAGATGATGATATTAGTGGCGCATGCAGCAACAAAGCCGGCTTTTGCGTGACCTGTGCGTTGACCCGGCACGACCCGCCGACGCCGCGTATGCGATCTTTGCCTCCAACTATGCATCTGCACACAATATCTAGAAAGTTACTGTATCCTCGCATACTATGCGCACTTAGTAAACACAACGTGTTCGTGTTTGCATCTATCTGTAGGGGAATACTTAATGCCTCCGCGCTGAATAAAATATTCGCAACGAGCGACGGAAAAAAGTGTTTTAACCGTCTATTACGGAATGAGGGTCGATTTTTATGTAGGTACGAGCTCTAGTTGGAGCTGGAATAACTCGCAATTACCGTAATGCTTAACTATACAGTAGAAATGTTCATTAAAAACTGACGTAGGAAATTTAAATGGGAAGTTTCTAATGATATAATTCCAACTGGGTGACTCAAGTTATAAACGAGATGCTATTTGGACTCGCAGCAAAGTTTTCCGGGCGTTGCTTCGTAACTTGTTCACGAGTTTTCGAAAAATTTGTCGTTTCGTTTCATACTCAAATAAAAGTAGATCTGCAGTGCCGTTTAGGTGGGTCAATCAACTTTTTCTTGTTTGTTATTCTGTCCCGTTATCCAAGAGACAAAAGTGACAGTTTCTTAAAAAAACTGTTTTGATATATGCGACTAATATGCTTAGGAGATAGTCTATACAATTATGACCTTGTAACTATGATAAAAATTTATACTCGATGCATTTTAACCACAGAAAACATATAGAAACTCGTGGTTTTAAAAAGTTGTCCAGGGGACGTAACCATGGCAACGAGGTACAAGAAAAGTTGATCGACCCAGGTAATAACGTTGCACGATGTCTATTTTCTGCATAGTTTCAGCGTTCACACTTGCGCAGCAAATAGTTGAAGCTCTATTGATAGTTCACAGAACTGCTAACGTTCGAGTTTTCGTGCAATAATAATATTGAAAGACAGCTCGCTTGCTTCCGCTTAGTTCGCTGAAAAGGAATGCTGATTCGGACGGGGAATAAAACCGGCCTTGCACAACCAGAGGGGCTATAACTGTTTACGCCCGCCCGTAAGCTGACTCTGCACTGCTGCCCGCTGACGCCATTCTTGTAACACAACGCTCTGTGCAAAAACAATTCACACGAAATTGCTTACTGCACAGTTTTGATTTCACAAAAAATATCCTGCCATCGTTGCTTTTATGACTAGAGTGATTCTTGCACAGGAAATACTGTCTCAGTCCCCTTGATCGTGGAGATATACATTTTACCCTCAGAAACAAAGGTATTCACAGGCATGTCATTAGACGTGGGCTTTTGTTGCGCATAATAGTGGCAATTGTGACAAGAACTTGGTAAAATAAAATGACAGCTGTTTAAAGTCTATTACGTACGAGCTGTATTTATGGTTGGCCTATTGTTCAGGTAATAAATGGTCACAGGTGATACCAACCGTTCTGACATTATTAAATCATCTTGCACTGCATTCGATACAATAATCAATTAATCGGTTAATTATAATTTAATCGGTTTTCTTTCAGTTTTCTTTTATTGAAATTAAACTTGATGTTTGCAACTGGAATGCGTTTATAACGCATTTTTATTACTTGGCGCTTATTTTACGTATCTTATGTCGACTGAATTTCATCTTGCTGGAGAATAGCTTCCAAACATCGACCCTGATACTCATGTCTGCCGCTAGTCTATTCAATATTTCGATCAAATTCAAATAATGTATCTTCTATTCAGCATATTGTTTCCACATTTCCTTTGTGAAGCACGAACTGCGAGCGCATAGTTGCGTGGTTTTATTTGAATCGTTTCGTTTGCGGACGCGTTCAAAATAAAAAAGTTTCACGCTCGATACAAAGCTTTAAAACGGAGAGAGAATGCCCGCGGTTAGGGCTATGCGGTATTGGGCTTGATGGCAATACCGGTATTATTCCGGTATTCAAATTTTGAAAACCGGTATCCCGGTATTTCGGTAATTTTTCGGTATTTTCCATATTTTCCCTTTATTTTTCTTTCTTTCTGTATAAGTCTGTTGTTTTGTTGAAATATAACCAACATACATGAAAAGCAAGATTTAATAAACTTCCCTTTTAATGAGCAAGTATTAAAATAAAAACTTAAGTTGTTAATTGTTAACTAATACTTATATAATATGGAATTGGATTCTCTAATTCTTCGGTGAAAATTGTTTCACCGATTATTAGTTCCCAACCAAATTTTCGCATAATTTCTTTCGCTTGTACGAGGCTCATTAAATATCCAGTTCAAGCTTGAAAGGCCTCTCTCTACTGATGAAATCTACGCTCCGCCCGGAACCAGCTCAGCTCCAAAACCCCGAGAGCTTTCAGCTCAAACTTCAAAACCATTTCGAATGCCTAGGTAGCGACGTGGACGATTACAACGACGGGTTTGTGGAAGCTGTCCATACGATCGGATCTAACTTCTTCAAAACCCGCCGTACTAGAACCAATAAGCTCTCACGCTCTGGCCTTAGGCTCATGCAGGTGAGGCGTGAAATGCTGCTACAGTCTTCTGGTGACGCTTAATTGTCGCTATTAGCAGTTCAATAGGCAGATCTCAAAACCTCTGAAGCGCGATGTACGCCGATTTAATACTAATAAATAATAGCATTGAAGAGGCTTTTGAGCGTATCAGAGGCTCTAAGGTACACCAGGGATCTGTCTGTAAGTCAAAGCCGGTTAATGAAGTTGAAGACCGACTACGGCAGAATCATTTAAACCAAACCTGAGCTGTTGGGGGAAAACGAGAGGTTTTATGGATAGCGACACGACAACCCAAACACCCGTCGAAAATCTAGCTAAAGACCCGAGGGCTAGATTAACCCTACACTATCACGAAGACATCCCAGACGTCAGCCTGTACGAGATTAGTATGGCCCTCAAATAGCTTAAGAATGACAAAGCCCCGGGGGCCCGGGTGACGATGAAATTACAGCCGAACTCTTGAAGGCGGGTGGTAAACCAGTCCTTAAGGACTTTAAGACGCCGTTTAGTTCCGTCCTCCACCAAGGGGGAACACCGAAAGCATGGAACAGAAGACAGTGGTGGTGCTCATCTTCAAAAAAGGTGATAACACCTTGCTGAATAATTATAGACCCATCTCACTTCTGAGCCATGTTTACAAGCTGTTTTTCAGGGTCATCACAAATCGTCTCGCAAGCAGGTTTGACGATTTCCAGCCTCCCGAACAAGCCGGCTTCCGAAAACCTATAGTACCGTAGACCACATGTACGTTGCGGCAGGTTATACAGAAGACCGAAGGGTATAACTTCCCCCTTTGCCTTGCATTTGTGGACTACGAGATAGCCTTCGATTGGATCGAGACTTGGGCTGTGATGCAGGCTCTCCAGCGGTGCAGTTGACTACCGGTATATCGAAGTGTTGAAGTGTCTAGTGTCTGTACAAAAACGCCACTATGTCCGTCCGATTACATGACCAGAGCACGAAGCCAATTCCTCTGCAGCGGGGAGTCAGACAAGGAGATGTGATCGCTCCGAAACTGTTCACCGTTGCATTAGAGGATGCTTTTAAGGTTCTGGACTGGAAAGGACGAGGCATCAACATTAATGGCGGGTACTTCACTCGCCTTCGATTCGCCGACGATATTGTAGTCATAAGTTCCCAATCCGCACTGGGCCCGCGTGGGAACTATGGCCCAAGCCCTCTCATTCTGAGGGGAGGCCTGTGCCCTGCAGTGGGACGTATATAGGCTGGGATGATGATTGTAGTCATGGCTGAGACCATGGAAGACTTCAGTGCTATGCTCGCCGACCTCAGCAGTTTCCGACCGAGTTGGCCTGAAAATGAACATGGGCAAGACGAAAGTCATGTCTAACTAATGTCCATGTTGTCCCAACTCCCGCAATAGTCGGGAGCTCTGCGCTCGAAGTTGTTGACGACTATGTATACCTGGGACAAACGGTCCAGTTAGGTAGGTCCAACTTCGAGAAAGCTTACACTACACATAAGCAAAGCCAACTTGTGCGCGGTAAATTTGAAAGTAGATTAAGAGGTAAGTAACTTCAAAAGCCATAAGTCTGAAGACAAGTTATTAAAAGTGCTTTCTTGTTTGAAATTAAAGTCGACTATTACTATTTTAAGCACAAGTCAAAATACCGAAAAACCGGTTTTGTAGATATTTAATACCGGTATTAAAAGAGGGGAAAAAATGACCGGTATCCCGGTTTTTCGGTAATACCGAATACCGGTATCCATGCCCTACCCGCGGTGGCATCGGCGACGTAACAAATACACAACTTAGTTAATTGTGTCACGAATTCACGATGCTATACCTTCCGCCGCCTAACTTTGCCTAAAAGTTCATTGCCCCGACTAGTACCATAAAAACTATAAAGGTATAATTCCAATAATTGAATAGGCACTACACCGTTAAGCGATTCGAACACAATCCGGGAGTAACGTAAAGACGTCGCATGAAAAATGTATCTCAAAAATGCGTCAAAACTGAGTATTAAGTAATGAACTTTTAGGCAGATTTATGTATGTGTATCATTAATTACGCCTAGCTGACATTGCTTAGGGTCTTGATATCCTGTGCAATCCTGAGACGTTTGTCGGACTGAACAATGCTCAGTTCCAAGTCAAAGAAAAATTGAGTTATTATACTCTTCAAGAAGTGCTCCGTGCAAGGCTAATTGTTTCCTTGTTATACGAATGAATGGCAGTCTAATTAAATTTATTAAGTCGTACGGCCATGTTATTCCAGTAAGTCATTAACAGCGTTATTCCGTCAAGATTGCTCGCGTGAAATGGTAAATATAAACGCAATTAAAACTTCTCGTCTATCGTAGTTGTCGATGTTGGCGCTTATCAAAAGACGGTCCTATCCAATGTGAATGGTTAAATAGGGCGTGAGTACACGTGCGCTTTGTTCACGGAGTGGGATCGATCGAGAAAGTTCTTGTTCTGACTCCCCTCGCCCACCTGTCTGCCGATGGCTGCCTAAGAAACAACTGACCCGCTTTTCATTACAAGTTCAACTGCAGAGCACCGCCAAAAGTTGAATCACACGAGCAAATCGCATCGACGTAGGTACATTACATACCTTTACCCATTCCTTTGCCAACATTACGTCAAGTTAAACGCAAATTTGTTGAGCAAACTTACTTTATTTGCTTTATTTGTCTTACTGGTTGAATTTTAGTTGCATTCTGTGCCAGAGATTACGATCTGGGTCAGAGTGGCTTGGTGGCGTAATCTTATTCAAAACTTTAAAAGGTGAATTCGTCCGCTTAATATCTGGCTATGGTTAATCTTCCATCTTTATTTTGGAAACTATATTTTCTGTCACTTAAATTTAGATTTGTCACTAAACGGCGATACCCTAATTATTATATCTATCCCTAAGAAATATATTAGTCATCAGATTAATCAAATCTGTCTCTGAGTCATCAGATTAATGTAAAGTTGTATCCTAAATTATAGTTTGATCATCAAAATTCCATCACCAAAATAATAGATCTGTCATCTAATAAATAGATCAGTTCCTTAATTCGATGCTTCTACCTTTTTTTTTTTTTTTTTTTTTTTTTATTCGACTGGATGGCAAACGAGCAAGTGGGTCTCCAGATGGTAAGAGATCACCACCGCCCATAAACATCTACAACACCAGCGGTTTTGCAGATGCGTTGCCAACCTAGAGGGCTGAGATGGGATACCTCAAGTGCTAGTAATTTCACCTATTCTACTAAGGCAGGTTTTAAAGGAGTGTTAGGTAGAAGGGTAGAACTGCGACCCTCAGTGCGCGAGCCGAGCGAGCGAAGCGAGCGTGCCGCGGTAGCGCCCGGCGAAATGCCAGAACCTACATTTTTTTGCTAATACTTGTATGATGAATATAAATGTTTGTAGTAGGTACTTGGGTCTTGGATGTTTGTATGGTATATAATGTATGTATGTCTACCCGTTGTTTAGCACCCATAGAACAAACTGCTTATTTTGGGGCTGGGTCAATTGGAGTAATTTATGAGAAGATATTATTATTATTTCATTCATTGTATATCATTACATTATCGTCAAATTTCAGTTCAATTATTTGATGATCAATATTATTTTCCAGTGATTATAACTAATTTTTATTAAGGCATTTTTATATTGTTTGGTGATTCGGTTTTAGTGACACATCAATTATTTTGGAACCCAATATAATTATTTGATGATCAATATTATTTCCGAGTAATTTTTAAATAATATTTAGGTATCAGTTTTAATATTATTTGGTGATTCAATTTAGGTGACAGATCTACTATTTTAGGAACAAATATTATTTACTAGCTTAAGCCCGCGACTTCGTCTGCGCGGATCTAGGTTATCGCGCGGTGGCGCCCTCTACCTGAATAAAAGGTATCCTATGTTGATCCTTGGGGTTCAAAATACCTATATACCAAATTTTATTAAAATCGGTTCAGTGGTTTCGACGTGAAAGCGTAACAGACAGACAGACAGACAGAGTTACTTTCGCATTTATAATATTAGTAGGGATTAGGTCGCCGAAAACGCATAGGTGATCAATAAAACCATACCCCTTTATTTTTAGGTAGCTATTAGAACTATTAAGCTATTGGCAAAACTGTGGGATTAATGCTTCATGTAAAAAAAATGTACGTATTGTACGGTGTCGTGTCCAGGTTTAAATGTTTCATTCATCTAGTTGGGGTACAACGTCCACAGTCCACCTGCTCTTTCCGTGACTCACAGCTTTCCCTTCTTTTATTTATGACTGGTTTATACACATCTGCCATTTTAAACCATTGATAATTATCATGACGATTGCTGCCCGCTAGACGGTTTGAGTATTATTAATAATTATTAATCTATTCAGCGACGTACAACTGTATTTTACTTATAGAATCTATTTCTTTAAACAATCCAAACATTCCTGGTTAGATAGCTACATCATATTAATTCATTTTGACAGTAGCTTTTATTTAAATCCGGACAACCTCCCAATTAAAGCCGTATTGATCAGTCAGACGACACTGCCATCTTTGTTCCTTCTAAATGTTTTTACAGTTCGGAAAGTAATAAGCCAGTCGCGGTTATGTACGTACGCCCGCGCCCGCGGCCCGGCCGGTCGGCCGCGGGGTTAACGACCCTTGCGCGTCCCCGCGATCGAACGCTCGCCGCTTGCCGCTCGCCGCGCGCCGCCGTGGCCCACTTATGGCACGACAATTACTCTTTACACGTACCGAATATGTACTCCACTGTCATTAGTACTTGCGCAAAGCGATTAGCTTCTCGTTTCGCGAACGCACGCCGGTTTGTCGTCGTTCCATCACTCGCTCTTGCAATTTACCCTTTTTGTTCACTTTATTACATTGGTTATCTTTCAACACGTGGTTTTGAAACTAGGCAACCGGTTTTCTGATGGTTTTTAGAAGAACATGAACATTTAAGTACCTATAGCATCGATTTTTTAATTTCACGAGACGTCGACATATCGTAGTTTCAACGGCTTAAGTACCTGCCTATAAAAGTAATACATGGGCATGCACGTTAATAGCCTACCGGAGTTGCCGGACTCAAACGAGTCTGCTTCGCTCTCTGTTTTTCCTCGTTTCTAAGTCGGATAAACCTTAGTCAACACATTATTCTAATGCGCAGTATTGAAGATGTAATTTAGGATGCGCTTTCGTTTATGGATGACATTTTTGATATTAATACTAACTTTGATTTTAATTATAGATGCCTTGACCAGCACTGGTATGATTTACCTAGTTCAGATGACATGCTGGTTGTGAACAGTGTTTTCGTAATGATCTAATGATAATCAAGGTAACCAGCAGCCGCTACTTCACAGTTCGCTCGCACTAGCTTTTTGCATAAGATTATTCATTTAGGATTCTGCTTGTTTATAAAACAAAATAATAAAATAAACATTTCCTATTTTGTTAATAATGAGTGAGAAAGTTAAAAATTGAAGTTTCGAATCACAGCGAACAGTCATAAGCTCTAATCCCAAAACCATTGTTACGAAGTAATTTCAATACACGTAGTTGTAGCGTGTGGGAAGTTAGCAGTTTGCGGGTAGTTCAGCGGTGGCTTACACCGAACTAGTACGGGGAACTAATCCGTCAAAAACATGTTACACCCATCTTCAGTTTTAACCAACTTATCTACTTATGCAACTCCATGGAAATTGTGCTCCCGTTACACGTCTGTGCAGTTTCTGCAGCGCATAGTTGCTTACCGTAACATTTTCTAATCACTTGTATAATACATACACACTTGCATACAAATACAACACGACGACGTAAGCTTCAACGTGTTTTTAAGCTTAATGGATTACATAGTCAAAATACCACGCACAGGACTTATCACGCTAAAACACACGAGTAATATTTACCTCGACGTTTCGGCGGCATTACTCGAGTGTGTTAGCATGATGTCCTGTGCGTGGTATTTTGACTATGAGTCAAAATCACGAAAGTTTAAGACATTAATAGATTATGTCGGAAAATCTCGCTTTCGCTCACCGTTTTGAGGATTAGGCGTACCTATCGCACAACTCTCTTCGGGAATACGTAAATCGCACGGATAGGAATGTTATTTCTGATATTATCGTGACTGAGAACTCGCTAGTGAACTCGGTAGTGAACTCGCCAAGACGAAAAAAAGGAGGAGTGTTTCTCGATTTACATTAACTTCGACAGACGGTTAGTAGTAAAATTTTAGTAGGAGATTATTTCCGACTTCTGGCCTTAGGGTGTGGTGTTCCGTCGTTTTAGGGTAGCGACGAAGACGACGTTCAGAAATCCCTAGTTAGTTTTTTTGTATGCTTTTCTTATGTATTTTTGTGTTAATTTGAATTTTACAGTGCATTAGATTTCTAACTGTAATGCTGTAATTTTTTATTGATAAATAAATTAGTCGAATTATAACAATGAACTAATTGATATTTATTGATAAAAAAATTTTTGGTTCATTTGTAAAATAACTTCAGTCATTGTTAATGGTGAAATTGTGGAATTCGACTATTAAGAGTGGCATAAAAATAACTCATTTTAAACATTTGTTTTATATAAAACACTAAGGAATAAAAAAATGTTTAACCCATACTTTGACTTGGCCATTTTATAGATTTATTTCATGTCAAACATAACATTGAAGACCAGTAACATAATTTCCTACCACAAATAAGTCCATCGAACCGTCTGGCCGATATCATAACAGATTTAAGATTTAGTTTAGTCTTAAAATCTACATTCAATTCAAATTTATAACACGTCATTTTGCAATACAATGTCAACTTAAAAATATTTTTCCAAGGGTTAACATTGTATTGCAGAATTACCTAATCAGGGTTGATACACTATTGCATAACAGCGTCCGTAGGGTTACTAAAGTCAAGGCTTACAAGGATTTGATAACTATTTTACAGCGAACGCGTTATGAATTTTTGAGTCTTGGCCGCCAATTTTACATGCCATTAATACTGTTGTTACATTCGGCACGTTATATCTTTTCAGTATCAAAAGATAACTACTCCAATTGTATGGAAACAAACTCGCATGTGTCATTTTTTTATTATTAACGATAAATATCGCAATCGGTTCGTAAATTGGCGTACGTGTCTAATAAGCCTGATAAAAACACTAACGTATGCTATTTAAATATTATCAGTATCAAATACGAGTACAGAGAGACGAATCGGTCTGAATAATGTGGAACACGTTCCATGTAAAATTTGTCTTGCCTCCATCGAGAAACTTGCTCGCGCTGACCCTGAAAGTTACTTGTACGCGAAGAAGCGAACTCTCGAGAAGACGTATATGTAAAGTTATGTTAGCATACAAGCACCTACAAAGTTTTATTTTGTTTAGTTATCTTGAAATTATACAAGAAAGTTTTACTTGGCAGTGTAGCATCGGTGCTGTAGGTATTAAGTATCACGTATAAACAAGCTACGAAAAGATCTTAAGAAAGCCGTAAAGTCCCGCCAATGTCGCCAATGCTCAAACGTTTTTATGGCAGCCATAATGTTTCTTCGCCATTTCGCAACGGCATGGCAGTGACACACATTAAAATATTCTCTTTCGCCATTTGATCGAAAACTGCTCTCCTATCTCAAAAGTTAGTATCAGGATGAGGTGAAGAGAATGTCTCCCAAAACCGATTACTAGAAGCAGTGTGGTATGGAATTTGCTAAAGTTGCAAGTGTAGCCTGTGGCGCAAGCTAGTATGCGGCACAATATATAGGTGGCAAGTACAAGAGTCAGCGGGGACGGCGAAACTTAGTTGCAAAAGATTTAATGGAAGTTAGTCTCTTTGTCTAAGTTTGGGAGTCGTCTGGCCGCGGCCGCCTCGCTCCCGTTCGCAAGTTGACGCGAATGTATATCTGGGGGTTAGTCAAAAGGGAAGTTTTATTGCTCGTGAATTTCATTATAACTTTCCGAGGCCCTCTTTCTTAATGTCTTTAAATGAGGATTGTTGTCTATTTTGTAAGGATTATGGTTAATTTTGCACGCGGGAGTCTGAAGTCTGTATCGTGCGACTTTGAAACTGCTGTTTTTGTAGCATACGAGAGATTAAAACGATTAGTTATTTTTAAACAAAGCTTTTTTTTCTAAATTATTAGTTACATGAACAGCTATGAAGCAATTGAACGGTGTATGTGTATGATGTTATTAATCCGCGTGAGAACTAGGTGAAGCCCTGCAATTCTAAGAGAAGGAGGCCTGTGCTCGCTCAGTGTAAAATTAATGTATACCTATCATCATCTTTACTGCCACATTAGTAAATCCTGATGATGAACTCATTAATTAACAAAAAACTGTCTAGTACCGAGACTTCATGTAACTAACTGGTGGTGTCTGTTTTTTCCTCCATCTACTTTGGCGTGTTTATTTACGTGCGAACGTGCGATTCAAGGCATAAAGTGGTCCATTTGAGATGGTTATTTTGTGTATCTTACATAAACATTGACGCTACTTCTGGAGATAAACATGTAATCACCAGGAAGTTGAATAAGCTTTCATGTTCATTACGAATCGAACTGGCACCACTAGCACTTTGCCAAATGGATCGCATGGTGGCAATGTAACGGCAGTAAATAATGTATTCTGCGACGCGTACAATTGTTCGACGGCAGATGGTGGCACGAAACGAATTGTCTTTGTTCGCACATCGTATCTTAAACATGTGAATACTTTTAAGTTTGGAAAGTTGTTTTGACAAACAAAATTTCGTTGTATTCTGATCTGTTACTAGACTTGCGACTGTTTAGAAGATGTCTGATCTAAATATTGTAATGGGACCTGACCTATTTGACTCTAGAAATAAACTTGAGACGGCATTGAATAATTCTATAGCTTCTCCCGCATTTGTCTGTGTTACATGATTTACGTGTCTCCATTGAGGATATTATTCCACGAAGCCTTTTATATTCAGACTGAGTTTATCCTATCTCTTACAATATATCTGTCTTGTTCATCGTCGCCTGCAATGCACGTAAACTTGTACATTGTGTGCTAGTTTTATCTGCGATTACCAACTACGGAGGTAGTTCGTAATAATAAAAAAAGCCGACACTTAGGCGATATTTGATAGGACAGAGCACTCAAAAACATCTGGTACACTCTAACAGCTAGAAGAATAGAATATACGAATTCTCCTATAAACCCATAAGCTATATAAACCGTTGGCTGGAAAAATCTGAAAAAGTCATGATGGTAGTATGACATAACAAAGATTTTAAAATTAAAGCTGTCACAGTCTAGTAGGTTTTACAAGTTATCGAGTAATAAGTCGATCAAAACTTAATATTGAATAATTTGCGGCATATTGGCTGTTTTTTTTTTATCTGTTGTGTATGCTGATAGTATGATAGTATATCAACATTGTATCTTGGTCTCACAGTGCTCTGGATTTTACTGATTATTTACCAGGGTGTCCACTTTTGGAAAGTCAGGGAAGCTTAAGGTGGTCAGGAAAAAGCAGGGAAATTTGCTAGAAATCCAATGGGAAAAGACTCGTGATTTCCCAAAACTTAGCTCGATATTTTGACACCAGTCGTTCCAGTTCTGGGCGACGTATTAAAGAGTGGCACCATAAAAATAGTCAACAAAAGGTGAGCACGTTCGGTGTGCAGTGAATTCCCATCATCGGGTCTAGCTTAGTATCTCGGGCAGTAAAAAACATGGTTCACTGCCGTTTGGGCAAAATATTTTTCGCAAATGTTTAATTTCCCAAGTATCAAATTTCTCCGAAACCCTATTATTTTCGGAACTTTGATAAAAAAAACCTAACCTAATCTGTGCTCTATAAAACCATAAGAAAATATTCTGAGAAAAATTTTTGGTTTCGGAGAAATTTGGTACTTGGGAAATGAAACATTTGGAAAAAAAAGTTGTGCGAAACGGCAGTACACGAAAAAACATTATTTGATATTTGTCATTATAACCTGCTTTGAAATTTACATGATTGGTCAAGGAAAAGTCAAGGATTTATTTTTTGGAGTTGTAGTGGACACCCTGTACTGTTATGCTGTGAAATTAATTGAAATAAATAAATAATCACTCGCTAATGCCGGTGGCTGAACTATCAAAAATGTGTTCAAATAATAATAAAATAAAATAAATACTTTTATTTGGAACAGTAACAATTTGGTACATTACAAAAATGAAAAATGATGTCACCCGCAGAAGTTAAAAACTGTCGCAGGTAGCGACGCCCCCCAAATCATAATGGATTTCATAAAATTCCTTGATGTTTATTCAAAACTAAAAGTCAATTAAGTCGTGCATTGCCGGCATTGTGTAAGTAGCAAGATTATGACACGTCAGAAGTTCAGGCCGTCCTCGGTGAAAGTTTGCTCGGAGTTTGCTCCCGGTATTCGCAGTTTGCGAACCGGCCCGCTCCCCGAGCCGTAGGGCTACTGGATATGGTAAGTGGTAACTAAATTTTAGCATTCTTAAAAAAGTACGAGATCACCAATATTGCTAAGTGCGGGCTGAGGACTTGATTTTTGAATTTAAAATAAATGTAGTAGCTAACGGCTGTTTTTAAAACAAAGTGCTGACAATAATTTTGTTGTGCGATATGATTGCGCTGGAAACGGCGATAGTTCATAAATTGGGTACAAATGCGGCGATGTACATCGTGTTCATCATTGATAATTGATCAATCAGCCGTATAACGTCCACTGTACATACATACACACACATAGATCATACAAACATTGACATAGGCCTCCCACACAGATCTCCAGTTGCTGCGGTTAAAATCGGCCTGCATCCACTCTACATTGTGTTATTTTCTAATAAACGCTTAAAGCACTGACTAAAGAAAATCTTATTACGTAATGTCATAAACTTATGCTTCTAGTAATATGGTATAGTACAGTGGAGTGAGGCAAGCACAAGTTCCGTCTAGCTGTGTAAATAAGGTACCGGCGGGGCGGCGAGGGGGCTACAGTTTGCGCACCGTGTGCTGAGTTTACCCACGATATTACACTTACGGCTTTACAGCCGACTTGTCACATGTGCTTTTAACAGCTTCTACTGTAGATACAGTATAGTTAGAAATATTAGCTTATATGTGGACATTTTTTGTCTTTGCTTCAATATTTTGAATACCTATTAAAATAAGAAGTGTGAGTATGTTCGAATTTGTGAACAAAATTAATCAACGCTTCCATTCCATCCATTCCAGTGTATTAAAGTTCCTTGTCGTTACTTTTCCCATTTACGTCACTTAGTGAGTGATATAACTTCGGGAAGAAGAAGTAGAATAACCTCGACTTCCAGGCTCGCCGGCTGAAGTTACGCTTCGTACACAAACAACTGCGTAAACAAGACTTGTCCGATACGATAAATAACAAGTTGCGGTGTTTATTAGTGTCTTCCTTGAATAACAATCCCGGAGAGCTCATAAGTCTTACGTCGAGTGCTGTTATGAGCGCGAGATACACACTTCGTATAAGTGGGTTACCGAAGATGTGATACAGCTTTATTAGACTCCTCGAATTTATCGTTTGCTAAAAAACTAAACTAACGAAAACCTCCAAAGTTCTCACAAGGCGTCCTAGTTATGGCACAACTTCACTGCATCATGCGTCAGCCGTCACAATGAATACGACAACGAAAAAACTGTGTATGATGGATGATTTTTCATATTTTATCAAAGGTCAGTCGTACCAAGTTAATCAATTTATTTTGTCATCAAATATGATAAACTAGCTTTTGCCCGCGGCTTCGCCCGCGTAGAATTCGGTTATAGCGCGCTGTTCCCTCGGGAGCTGTGCATTTTTCCAGGATAAAAAGTAGCCTATGTCACTCTCTGGCCCATAAACTATCTCTATGCCATTAATCACGTCAATCCGTCGCTCCGTTTCGACGGAAAAACGGACAAACATGCACACAAACACACACTTTCGCATTTATAATATTAGTATGGATGGATTACCCGTTACTGACATTCTAGGTTACTTTGTATGCAAATGAAACTGTCCTTTCCTCGTATCTACGCGAATGGAGGATTACTAGAGCAATCAATATTGTCGCAATGGGATCGCTTGTCAGTCAAGATTATCAGTCGCTCGTAAATTACCATGTTTGCACAACGCTTGCGACGGAAGGACGCTCGGATGGGCATGTATCTCAGTAATGAAACCGCGTTTTCCATCAGATATACCTACGCATACGACCTTTGTCAACATCCGTGCTGCCATTAGAGTTACAGCTAGAGCGATTAAGCGCACTGCGGCGGCTGTGTGCACGCTTGAAGTGGCCTGTGTGACCGGAGTCACTGGATACGATACGATCGTTGAGTCTAGAATGTTCTGCGGTTAGACAAAGCGGCTCCTCTATCTCCTATATCATTGGTGAAAGGGCTTTATTGGTGCTCGCTAGAATCATAGTAATGAATCGGAAACGGTCGCTTTCAAAGGCTCTGTTAAAATGATGGCTCCTATTAATTTCTCTTTTAGAACAGACTCTTTTTCTTTCGTTACAGTTCCAACGGTAAATAACGCTTCGGCAGTAATGCCTTACGCGACAGACTATACTCTTTCACGACTATAAGTTGTAATAACGATCGTTTGGTCCCAGAGCAAGAGCGGCTGCACGTAATCGATAGTTCGAAGACCCCACGGTAATAACAAGTTATTGCTTTCGAGCAACCGAATGGACGGTTCGGTAGTAGTCCATAAGAAAACGTTTCGAGCGTTAATTAAACTGATAGCTCTTGGAATTGCACGCATCTATCTGCCGAGTTGGCAATTTGGGGGCGGGAAGATCCGAGTTTGCGATGTTACTCGAGTAGAGCGGGTGCTAGGGGAGAGTTGAATTTCGATCGGGGGATTAAGGAATTGAGTACGTTTCGAGAAGGTTACAGCTCTTCTTGCGACTCCCACAATGGTTTGATTATGCTTACGGGCTGTTACACTCAATCGGCGACGCCGTTGTTTCTAGTTGACACCATTACTCTCGACTAGAGGGGTTGCTTTTATTGATTTTAAGGAACGCGAATTGGCAAATTCAGTTTTGTAATTCACAATATTGAATTGGGTAAAAAATATTGAAGGATCTGGTTTTTATTACATTATCGGTTGATTCCGACGAATAGGTTTTTTTTTTTTTTCGAAAACCTTGTACCCATAAACGCATCTACAAAACAATTAGCGTTCCCATCCCGTGGAGCTCGTTTGCAGAACCGGCTGTAATTTAAGTGTGAATCGCGTTTTATTCCGAAGGCGGTCGGGGGCGGCGGTACCGCAACTATCGGCTTAATCGCATTACGGTACGTGCGTTATAATTGGCGTGCTTGTCGCCAGGGCTCCTGACGACATGGAATTCCCACACGCGGAAAACCTAGAGGCATTATTAATAAGCTAGACTACGAATTGCTATGTGAAAATGTGAATCGGTTACCCATTGTCGTCAATGCTCTAGTGACTGCCAGACTGCCAGTAATACAAACGCTTGCCCGTGATACAACAAAAACTTAGAATATGTATTAAGCACTTGTTCAAAGAATGAAGCAAATAGCAATAAACTGTACTGTTACGCATCATAACGTGTAACAAACTCGATACGCCTAAATTTAAGAAGCGTTTTTTTCCCTTAGTCACTCTCAAATCTTAGTTAAATATAGGTGTGTTGAGTTTGTTTCTACTTACGATACACGATACGTATGTACAACTTGCTTTTGCCCGCGGCTCCGCCCGCCGTGGCATCCGGTTATCGCGCGCTGTTCCCTCGGGAATTGTGCATTTTTCCGGGATAAACAGTAGCCTTTGTCACTCTCTGGCCCGTAAACTATCTCTATGCCAAAAATCACATCGATCTGTCATTCCATTTCGACGTGAAATATGGACAAACATACAAACAAACAACAAACATTTTTTTTCTGTAACCTTTTGTTTTCCTTTTGTACAATAAAGAGTATAAATAAACAAACAAACATACAAACCCACAAACACACTTTCGCATATATAATATATTAGTAAGGATTATGCTTGTACCTGTTTGCTTCATCATATTGTTGAAATTGTATTGAGACTTATTTATGTCTACATCATGCTTATGTACATACATTTTATGGCAAATAAAGAAACTGAACTGAACTAAAAATATAATGCGTGCATACAAAATTTGAGCGTGGCCCTCGATTTCCCTGAGATCCCGTCATCAGATCCTGATTTGGTGACAATGGAATCACCTTGGGAGTATACTCTTTCGAATAAAAAAAGATTTTTTAAATTGGTCCCCAATTGACCGACAAATCGGTGAATATACATAAAAAAAAATATACAGTGGAATGCATGACCTTCCCCTTTTTTTGAAGTCGGTTGAAGAGCCCTTTGTGGCCTACTTACAGTGGAAACTTTTGAATTTTAACATTTTAGCTTTCTACAACCAGTAAAACGCAAAATCCCGTTTTTTTCCGTTCCCGTAAGAATTTTCGGGAATGCTCTCTTAATGCTCCCCTACACTCCCCAAGGAAACCACTTGCCAAATTTCAGCTTTCTACGACCAGCAAAACGATAAATCCCGTTTTTTCCCGTTCCCGTGGGAATTTTGGAAAGTCCTCTCTCAATGGTCCTTTACACTCCCCAAGCAACCTACGCGCCGAATTTCAGCTTTCCACGACCAGTAAAACGGAAAATCCAGTTTTTGGTCTTTCCTGTGGGAATTTCGGGAAATTATCTCTTAATGCTTCCCTATACTCCTCAAGCAACCTACATGCCAAATTTCAGCTTTCTACGACCAGTAAAGCGATAAATCGATCCCGTTGAACTGAATGTAAATCCCGTTTTTTCCTTATCCCGTGGGAATTTCTAAAAATCCTTTAAACTGATTTTAACTATTATAATCAACTACTTCTACGCCAAATTTGAAGTCTCTGATAATTATAGTAACAGAAATTGGGTCATTAATTGAAAAAATATATGAATCCCATTTATTCACTATCCCGTGGGAATTTCGAAAAATCCTGAAAACAATTTTAAGCTGTTAGTATTATCTATTTGCATTCCAAATTTGAAGTTTCTAATAATTATAGTTACGGAAATAAGGCCATTTTGAAGTGAAAATATAAATCCCACTTATTCCCTATCCCGTGGGAATTTCCAAAAATCCTTTCTTAGTGCGCGTCTACACCTATCAAGCCATATATATTCCAAATTTCAAGTTTCTAGGCCTAGCGGTTTTGGCTGTGCGTTGATCTATAAGTCAGTCAGTCAGTCAGTCAGTTTCTTCTATTATATATATAGATATAGTTTGTTGCTATTTGCTTCTTTACAGTTACAGCACAGCACACTTCATATTTGAAAAAAGATGTGTTATTGACATGAATAGGTATTCAAATAGGTACTCAGAGAGACAGCCCTGAGCTTGCGGTATACGGTTCGAGTCTCGAGCTGTCGGCTCCGTTTTCCGGAGCGATCAATGGTCCTTTCAATTAAAAGTTTCACTTCGGCTCCGTTTGTGGGCCGCTGCCGCATTGTTGTGCGGACTTGACGCCTTTACCCTCTGTCTGCGTGCAGGTTACTTCCTACCTCTTATGGTTATTTTATTATGTATCTCTTGATATACGAGTATGTAATGTTTCTGGGCTTTATAAAATTTCATTCAATCTTAACAAGTTATAGCTCACGCTTGTATATGCATGTATCGTCTCAAACACAAATTCTTACAACTTTGCTAGTGCTACTTTTAATTCTTAATAAATTCCATTGCCATTGGAATTTTTTAACAGCGGGAGGTTGTGAATGTAAAACGAAGTCCACGGCTATTCTTTGTATTCTGATTCCAAACAAACTCTTCGAGTTTGAGAAGTGCGTTTATTAAACTTCGATCAAAGGCTCTCTGAATAAGTTAGTCCGCAGTGTGGTTTTCTCATTTTAACTTTTGTTACTGTTTAACTCTTGATAATGGAATTTTACCTATTCAAGAGTATTATTTACATGCAATGAAATGTTCCTAAAAATTCTAAAAACGGTCTTGGAGTTATTGAGCTTTTTAACTTGAATCCAAAATAAAATATAAAATAAGGTCTAATTAATTCTCTCAATTGCCTTAAAAGGTTGGAAAAATTAAATAAATAATTAAATAAAGATTTCCATATCCGTCAGATAATTGGTCGTAGAAAACCCCTTATAAATATTTGTAGGTACTAAGTACATAGAGTTTGTTGTACCTACCTACTGTATTATTATATTAGATATGTGAACAATTCTTTTAAGGAGAATCTTAACAACCATCTGATTCCCTTGTCGTTTAAATACATTTAACGTTGTGGAACATGGTGACATCAACTGGAGTCTAGCTATGTTATGTTACTAAATCAAACTCCTTTGTTAGCTTTGCCTAGTTTATGTGAAAACGAGACTGCCAACGTGCAATAGCGACAAAGTGTTCCTAAATTAAATCCCACAACAACTTCCATTCTGTACGACAATGTTGCACATTAGACTTTCCGGGCGGGCGTAAACTGAGATTTCCAACTTCACAACTTCCACACGAGTCGTAATCGCTGCCGCAGCGAAATCCTTGATGTACCTGTCGTCACGACGCGTGGAAACAATCCCAGGTAAATGTCGCAGCGTATCGCGACATTGTTGCTTCGTTCGCTCCGTGGTTTATTAGCCGTAAAAAATTACGGCAGCACTCGCACGCCGCCACGTTAAATAATGTCGCGATTACCGGCGCGTACGCGTATGGGGCTATTTGCGTCGTGATGTTGTTATGTAAGTTAATCGTCACACATAGGCCTTGGTGATGCAGTTGCTTCATCAATCGCGTCGAAACGTCACCGTTTCTTATTTGCAATGCATTTTCGTTATGCGGCTGGCATTTGATATGTAGATGTAGGGCATTTGTATTTTTCTTGCATTTTTTTGCTGTTAGAGCGATATTTATTTATTTATCAAAAATATCCTTCTCTGAAAAACCCGTGTTTTCGAGTTAGCTGGAGCGAAGTTCGGACGCTCAGGTACTTTTATTATAATATATTATAATTAGAAGATCTATTGTGGCCTTTCCCCACACTATGCAAGGTGGTTACTAATTATTGCGTTGATTTACCAGTAATACCAGTATCTAAGCATTTAAATGATATTGTAACGGATAACTCACGTCTTAAATCGAGTTTAGCTCGACATGTTTCGGGCTATTCCGTAGCCCTCTAAGCATTTACTTAATGTGTAGCTTCAGGAAGCCAATAGGGGTGAATAATTTAATAAAAAGTTATATGGATTTGTAATTTAGTAAATAAATGACATTAGGCCGCCTATTGCTTACCTTGAAAAATATCTGAAGGTATACCTGTGTTTTCCTTACTATGTGTTGGTGTCAATAAAGAGTTATTGTGTTGTATTGTATACATGTAACTGCTGTCCTAACCAACCACTTTTGATATTGTTCCAGGTGTTAGTGCAACGGTTCGCGAGTGCATTGTGTAACGCGGACGTGTACGCCGCATGCGCCAGTGTACAGTGTAGTGTGTGTAGTGCTTGTGTGAGTGTGCGGCACGCGTCGGCGCCGGTGTCGGTGTCGGTACGGGCACGTGTCGCGAGACGTGGCGCCGACGCTGGCGTCAAGTCAATGCCGGTGCGCCGATGGAGCGGTGATCTCGGACTGACTACGCAACAAGAGCAGCGCTGGTGAGTCTACCTAAATCCTCTATAACTACAGTTGCTTAAGTCCCTCCGCTAACTGGCGCGGGTGCACGGCTTGATGCCCGCGCGATTTGCTTGTGTCATGTCATCTAATAGGGCGACGCTGCCTGAGCCGGCTCGGGTCTCTTCTCTGCGCGAGTTAGCAGAAGCCCTAATTCGTATCGACCCGGGTTGAGATGCAAAAAAGATAAGCATATATAGAGCAAGGCTGCTTATACTTTTTAGAGTCTATTCTATAGGTACTATAGTACGATACAGACCTGACGCACGCCTGTCTTTGTATGACGATAGGCCTGTGTTGCACTACACAAGGCGGCAAGTGCAGTGACCTGTTAAAAGTGACATTGTCTGTCGCTAACCTCCAAGACCTGTGGCCATACTGTCTAACGTGCGGGCGCTTGCGATAGCATTCGCCATTTATTCTCACCCTCATCCCGGGTAAGAGTAGTGCAGCTACGTTTAAAGTACGCGTAAAGTACAGTAAACGTTTCCTATTTAAAAATGGGACTAATACCGTGCACTTTATTTTGATGTGTGTACTTAGTAAAAAAAAAACTAGCGCATATATACGTTCTTTTGGAAATGAGGGAACATTCACATATTAATCCATTAAAGAGCGTTTATACCAGCTGAGCTGGCAACTTGCATTTTTGTTAGTTTTTCTCGATTATTCCATAAAAATTTAATGAAGATTAATAAGGTTGTCTGATAGAACCCTTCTTTTATAAGTCTTCTTATATTTATATAAGTTAATCTGTCTACTCCAATAATTATTCGTGATAGACTTATATTCCTTAAAAACGAATTAATGTTTATGATCCGGTTGTTTAATAAAATTAAAATCAATGATTTTTTACAATTAAGATATTCAATATATTTTCTATGCCTGTGGTTTTTTCGATTTTTGTAAAAATGCTTTATTAGTCTGTAATTCTCGTGCAAAGTTGACATCTTTTTTTTGTCGACTTTTGAGCTCCTGTAATTCTGATAATACACTTTTATATGAAAATCTGAAAAACCACAGACATAGATAATTACGTCTAGTCCCTACTTACAAAATTTCATTTATTTATGTTGCCTAGTTTTTAAATGAGACCGGGACTACGTTTGTATGGAGAATGAAACGAAGAAACTTCTCTTAATACCCAATATTAGTTTACTTAGCGAGAAGCGTCGGCTTCCTTGACATTTAATAGTAAATCTTTGGTACCTGATTGCATCTAATGTCATCACCGAATTGGATATCCGTGTTATGTATGTGCATAACGATCTATAGCTTATGGTCCAAACATACCAACGGTTGTCGCAGTCATAAAGTAAATCGTATACCTTTCTAGTTAGCGTCTGAAGCTAAGCCAATTAGGGATAAAGTGTACGGAGAGCGGAATATACGTAATTTTTCAAAATATTGATTTGTGTCAAAGGAATGCTGTAGAAAAAACAAACTACATATTCATGCAACTATTATTAAATTGACAATACAATCTTTGCTAAATACTCGTAAATCTGTAACTCTTAAGCTTCGGCAAGAGGGAAGTTTCGAGTTCCGATATTCAAATGCGGAAATGGAAAGGAAATCCAATTGTATTCAGAGAGCTATTCGGTTTTCAAATGTTGGTTCGGTCGGTATAAAATAGGTGGAAAAAGCTCTTTTCATTGAGAAATTCTGTATCAAATCCACTCTTGAAGCCTGTTGTCACTTAAAATCAAAAATACTGCTAACCTAGCTTTATTACTTCGCTCGTGGAAGAAATCGATTAAAAATGAATTACAAAATTATATCTTTAAACTTTTTCCTAGCTTTATTTATTACTTCGCTCCTCGAAAAAATCGATTAAAAATGTATCACAATATTATTTTTTTAAACTTTCGTGATTTTCCCTCATAGTTAACAAACACAATCGGGAGTTATCACGCTAAACAACGAGTAATAATTACCTACCTCTACTTTTCGACCACATTACAGTGGCCGTGGTCACGAGTGTACTTGAAACCATTTCGTGAGACTAGATTGACAATTCATTGTGCACAAGTGTTGCCACAGTCAGGGTAGTGCTGTTCGTGTCGATATAAAAAAAAAACATTACGACATTGGCTTCTAGTAGTATTTATCCATTACTTGCGGTGACAATATCAAATAATTTACTTTGCAATGTAAGATATCATTTAAAGAATTGCAAATACGAACCAACGACAATTATTTCATTTATTGTTTTGATTGGCCTCATCTTAAATCCGCTTTATCTATTTTATATGCGCATGATATCATTGCCGTCACCAAGTGCGCCAACCGAGCAAATAGTTTCATCATTCTCTTCACAAGAGACGCCATTTTGACACATTTTGGCGGTGCGGGGCATTTGTCGATTTTTCACTTTGAATCGATTTTTTGAATAGAAATAGAAATCATTTATTCGTGACGAAGTAGCGTAGCATAACAAAAAGATATTACAACTTTTAAAATGCTCCCAAATCAGCAAAGATTGCGAATCGTTATGGATCGTAAACCTCTGAAACAATTCACGGATCGGATCGCATGCTTTTGAATCGATCTCACAAAAATCGTATCAAAAATCGATTTTAAATGACCATGAGTAGTTTGTATGAGAAGGGTACCAAAAAACAACAGAGCTAAGAATTATGTCATTAAATAGGTCTTTACGTGTACTTCATTTCATTCTATGGGCATCAAGTTCAATTCCATTGCAAAGCTGAGATATTAAGTTTTATTCAGAGTAAATATCTATGAGAAACTGTGTTTTACCTGGAAAGTTCTCCTTATAATGTAATGTACTCACTCGTATACAAGTTGTGTAAAATAAAAATATGTTTAACATTGTTCTCCAAAATTTCATACAAGCAAGATTTTAAATAAGGTGTTCTACCGATATTCTCCAAGAAAAACACAGTTTCTCGTAGATATTTACTCTGACTAAAATATGTGTATCTCAGTTATGCAATGGAATTCAACTTTGTGGCCATAGAACCAAATAAATAAGCAAACCTTTTTAGTGGCCTAACTCTCAGCTCTGTTGGTTTTGACAATTTTAATATTAGATCTGACTACACATTAGATTTAATCGTTGGAGCCACTGAGCAAACCATTTAGTCTAATCGACACTGAATATCGATATCAGCTACACCATTATTTAATTTCGTCGAACCCTGGTAACCCTTTAACTGTCATTGAATTGTCAATCTAGTCTCACGAATTATGGTTTCAACCATAGACCGTGATATGATAACTCTCGATTGTGTCAGTAAATATGTAGGTACAATGGTTTTACAAACCGAACAAAGTAAAGAAATTTGGTTTATCATTGAATGCCGACATTATATAAATACTAGCCGTTACCCGCAACTCCGTCCGCGCAGAATTTGTATATCGCTATCCCGCGGGAGCTATGCAGTTCTCCGGGATAAATACTATTCTATGTCCTTCTCCGAGACCTAAACTATCAGTATACCGAATTTCATCTGAATCGGTGTAGTGGTTTGGACGTGATGAAGTAACAAACAAACAAACAGACTTACAAACTTCCCATTTATGATATTAGTGAGATTTGTCTGGCATCTCTCCATTGTGGCTTATAACATCAAGCCTCGTAAAGTAGGCCCATGCGCTGACTAAGAACTCATAATATATATTTTCAAACTAAAACTGCAGCTCTGAAATTTGGCACGAACAATACCAAACATCGGTTTCATTATCTCTGAAAGCGTTCTGCCAAGCTCGATCCAAATGTCACCCGTCTTGCGCGCTATCGTGGTTCACGTTCTGCCCTACATTGTAATAAATTAATGTTAAACAAAGCTTCACTGTGGTGTGTAAAGTAAAGAGAAACGAAACGGAATGGACAAACGTATTCTGCCCATTCAAATTTAGCATTTTCATTCAGTGGTTTTGGTTATCGGTTCAAATGATTTCATGTACAAAAGCAGGTTCATTTTACCACAGATTTTACTAAAAGCTTTTGCGGCTAGCAAGTAAGTAGGAGTTACGAATACGAATAAACATTGGAAAGCGTAAGTCGTGACAACTGACCATGACGGTAGCAAATATAACCTAACCAACAAAAAGTTGGAAAACCCCAGACTTTGTCACTTCAAAGTTGAATATCTCAAAAACGGCTAAACCGATTTTTTTATATATAGGATTTGATAAACATGTATAAGAACCATCGCTAGAAATACTGATTTCAAATATATAAAAAAACGCATTCGAATCGGTCCACCTGTTTAAGAGCTACGGTGCCACAGACAGACACAGACATATATAGCGGTCAAACTTTTGCGTCGGGGGTTAAAAACAAAAAATCGGTCAAGTGCGAGTGCTAGCGACTCGCGCATGAAGGGTTCCGCACCTCCGTACAATGTTTTAAAAACATATAGTTCAGTAATATTTTTTTGTAAAAAAATCTAATACAAGCTTTTTTGCTAACTAAAGTAAAAACTAACTAGTTTGGCTCAGTGACTCAAAATGAGTCTTGGCCTCCGAAACGAGAGCTTGCCACTTAACCCGATCTTGCGCAACTTCACGCCAATTGCCGGCTTGAAGCTGTCGCAGATCTGCCTCCACAGCATCAGCCCAGCGATACTTCGGCCGACCAACCGGACGAGCTTTTTTGCTGGCGGTACTTTTTGCCCCTGATTACCAAAGTGTGTGTGTGGGCTGCATACCGTACAAAGCGCGTCTAATATTATATAACTCACTAGCAAAATCTCACTTAGATTATCTGATTGAATTATGGGGCTGTGCTGCAAAAACAAATCTTAAATGTCTGCAAACATTTTAAAACAAACTAATAAAGACCTTATTCAAGTATAGTCGCTTAACAAGAACAAGATCACTGTATACGAAAACCAAGCTATTCAATGTAAAACAGATTTATACGTTTTCAACTTGCATGCTCATCAAAAAAATATTGAAGAAGGAAATACATTCACAATTAACATTTACGAAAAGAACATTTAAGCATAATTTGAGGAACACGAACAAAATAAAAGTATTTAAGCATAGAACTGGCTACGGTAAACGGAATATTTTATCCGAGGCAGCACAAATGTACAATAACCTGCCAAAAGATATTAAAGAATTCAGGTTCAGAAGGCTAAGGCGGGAGCGAAGCGCAGCGTAGGTTATTTTACGTTAGTTTTTTTTTTTAATTTTAGACATTGCCAAACATACCCCTAATCTACTGTTCTAAGTTGTGAGTGTTCTACTGTTGTAAGTCGGACTCGATGCATGAGTCCGACTCGCACTGATCTATTTTCTTATCTCATTTTCAAAATACCTTGCTAAGTTCTGACTCGTTTATTTTTCACTCATTCATCTCATCAATCACACATTGGATTTAAATTGCTATAATTTAGCTTTTTACGGGTATATTTCTCAGTATAGATTTTTTTTGATGAGACGTCTTTGTATGTAGATATATTTAGATAAAAAAATCTAATAAAGAATATTGAACTAGTTTTTACACTGTCTCCTATAGCTACTTTAAAAATCTACGAGCTCTAATATCTTTTTGATTAAGACCAGTCACAAGTTTTGTTGCTGTGTTGCCACTTGCTTTCCATTCCTCAAGTTTTATTGACAACACTGTGGGCCTTGGCTATTATAATCCTTTCTGTTATCGGTGTACCGCGAGCCGTCCCGTCCCAGCAACGCCCGGCAACCGACTGATCTACAAGTCAACACGCTGCTTTCGTGATAAGCAACATGTGTTATGATAATGACCGGAGTCGCAAGTTGCGTTCTCTGCCGTTGCCACTTGCTTTGCATTATTCATGATCTTCTTTTATTTTATTTCTGAAGGTACTGCAGTGGGATGTTTGTACTAAATACTCGAGGGGGCAAGTTTTCTTGACTTTTCTATTGCAAATTGAATTCTTTCCAAATTGATGATTTTAGCCAAGTTTCATCTTGGGTATTGCAGATCTTTATCTTCTTTGGTTTTGCTTACTTTTTCTCTTGCCCTCTAGGTCAGATTTGATAAATTTGAGTGTATTCCAGTTTGCAAAAGATATACATCTCTCTGAACAGTGCCACCTAAAATTTATGCGAACTCAATGTCAAGGCCGCGTTGTTAGGGAGTGTCAATATATTTATGAGCTCCTTGTCCGCCCCAACCATTTCGATTCGGTGAGTGACAACTCCCAACTCGTTAGAGTATTGTACATTCGATGAGTTGTAATCGTGAGTTAGCAATGTGTAGGTACTTGACAGCAATTAAAATTCCACATTATCATTATCATTAATCGCCCGTTCTATTTGTGTTGAAAGACGTACGCTAGTATAATGCTACTGTTACAAAATAGCTTGCTGTTTAATCGTACTGCGAAGAAATAAAACTATAATATAACATCAAATTGTTTTTCCTTTCAATGCCATCAATCAAGAAATTCCTTTACCACCCTAAAGTTCACTCTCAGTTGTACCTATAAATAATACTGTACTGTATGGCTAAATAAATTAAAAAATATATTCATTTGCGAGTTTTTTAGTATGCGGTCTAAACTAAATTCTAATCTAAACTAAAATATTCTATATATGAATCCATATTTCCCTTGGTCACGGCATCACGCGTGAACGGCTGGACCGATTTCGCTAATTCTTTTTTTTGGTTTGCTATTGTCAGGAGAAGATTCTTATAAAAGATTTAGAAAATTAAAAAAAAAACTACACCGGGGGCGAAGCCGCGAGCGCCAGCTAGTTTATAATATTGTTCACTCAAGAAATATTCTGTACATTATATTATTTATAGTTTTTAATCGCCAGTTTGAATCAAAATGTGAAGACCTTTAATCATATACGAATAGTTAACTTTTTACAACTAAATCACTGCACTAAATTTTATGAAATTTGGAATGGAAAAAAGCTTGGACTTCATAGCAGAAACTAAGAGTAGAATATTTTTAAACAGGGAATGAGAGCTGATGAGTCAACGAAAAACAGTTATTAAATGTACAAAATATAAATAGAATTAATATTATGTAGCAAATTACGAATTAATATTATGATGTTATTTTGTAAGTATCGCGTATTAAATCTACTTACAAAGTCAATAAAATTATGACTTCATCTTATTACTTATTTTATTCTTACTTAAAAAAAAATTTTTAGAACCTCTTCTTCTGTGATGTTCTAGAGTCCAGTGTTATCCTGAAAAAAAAATTTTTAGAACCTCTTCTTCTGTGACGTTCTAGAGTCCAGTGTTATCCTGAATGGACAAAGACTTGAGCGCTCCTGCGCAAAATATACCGACAAAAACAAAATTTTGGACACGTTAGTTCCCTGCTAAGACAAACAAAAAAGAAAGCGGGGCACTACCTTAACTATACCTACCTTTTTTCGAACCGGTGCGTCTCATCTTTAAACCGTCTTAGCTTCGCCCTCGATAATCCAAGAGAGAACAGAATAGTTCGATTAATATTATCGCAATACGGAAGACAAACCTAATTTCTTAACATATCGACCAGACGATCCGATGGACTTCTTTACGGTAGGAAATTTATATTACGGCACAGGTCTTCAATGTTATGGCATGCATTAGATCTATTAAACGGCCAAGCCATATTTATAAACCAAGGTGTAGGTCGAAGTCAGAGCTTAGAGGCTTGGCTTTTCATGTGATTCGTTTTTTTTTTACGGCGAAAACGTTAGACTTATTAGCTTGCGTGTCTTGGCCCCCAATTTTTACATAATGTTTTTGGTTTGATTCAGTGTGCCCCAGGCCCAGGACATAAGATATCCTTTCTCAAGAAAACTTATCAGTCCTTAAATTTGAGTCTGATTACACTGACTTTTAAATTTACCTAGACAGACAATTAATAATCAGGGATTACTGACGCAAGTAGTTAGATCAACTTGTCGGAGCGACGCGTGCAGCCTTACGTAACCCATTCTTGTCTGAAGGACTGGTAACAGATCATTTTGGTACAAATGCCAAAATGCATATAATGTTGAGATGTAACACTGTCAAAAAGTACAAAGTGTTTGTGCCACCAGGTCAATTTGTCTGAATATTTTAGGGGCAAAAAGTGCTATGGCCAACATGTACTTTTACTCAAAATGTTTTCAAGGCAGCTTTCAGTCCAGATGTGTTTTTTTCTGGAAGTTTTCAGGACGGAATACTCTGGGGCCAAAACGTACAAAATCCTATTGACTAAATGTGCTTTACTCGAAATGTTTTCTCGACAGAATTCATTATGGTCAAAATGTACTTTAGTGCCATGATACAGTTAACGTGAAAAGGCAACATTGAATAATTTTTCGACGCAAGCAGCTGAAAATTAATTGACTGACTGAAGAAATTTAACATATACATTTAACTTATTCTACCTATCAATATCGTTTTTTGGACCGCGACCAATGAATGACAGAATGAGCATAAACACAGCTTGACATTAGAACATTTTGTCAACGAGACTTTTTAGGCACTTGATTTCATGACAACAGATCGTTTTGGCCGGTGTTCATTATAATCATGTTAACATTAATTACCTGCTATTTTGTCCGTTTTACATTTTAACCCATTGAACATTCTGGCAAGTGTACCAACATTACCCACTACCGTTTGGTCATTCGTCCTAACAAACATGTTGACATTAATATACTTTTTGGCTTTTGCACAATTTGACAAAGGAATTTTCGAATCCATTGATTATTTTGAGAACTTGATCATTTAGGTATCTTCTTTTTGTTTTTTTTTCACGTATTTAGCTCTTAGATTATTGTGGCATCTAATTGATTTGTCTCTTGTTTGTTATAACATGTTTACATTTACATACTTTTTGACCGTTGTAAATTTTGATAATGAGGCATTTCGAACCATTGTATATTAAGACATTTGTACCAAAATGTTCTGTTACCAATGGACTGAATAACCTCGATAGAGTATGATTTTATACATCTGTGACTTTACATTATTGTTTTACGTTTAAATTTTGATAATACCGTTGTATTTCGAACCAAATTGTCACCATTTGTACCAATAATGACCTGTTACCAATGGAATGAATAATGATAAAGATTTTTTATACGCCGGTCCATTTTCTATCGATTTAGTTAGCAGTAATGAAATAATAAATAATAATAAATAAGGGACAATTCACACCAATTGACCTAGTCCCAAAGTAAGCTTAGCAAAGCTTGTGTTATGGGTACTAAGCAACGGATAAATATAATTATATGGATATAGATACATACTTAAATACATATAAAAAAACACCCCAAGACCCGAGAACAAACATTCGTATTTTTCATACAAATATCTGCCCCGACACGGGAATCGAACCCGGGACCTCAAGCTTCGTAGTCAGGTTCTCTAACCACTAGGCCATCTGGTCGTCTAAAATGATCATTAAAAGTAATTATGATAGCGTTTAGGTGATTTATTGTTAATCCGCTTATTTTAATGCAATGTATATTAATGTATACAATACATAAATATTTGTAAAAATTTGTAACTTGAAACGGGTGTCTCAAAATTTAAGCACGATTTGAATTAAAGAAACCGACCAAGTGCGAGTCAGACGTGCGCACCGAGGATTCCGTACACATTTGTAGGTATCTATAAATATCCAGTGTTAGCAAAGCCTTGCTTCTAAGCAAAATGTACGCAGGGCAGTGTGGAGTTATTTTAGATGGTTACTGATACCGACATAAATAATTAAGATTTGCAAAATTTTCTTATTGGTTGTGTTTATGAAGTTTTTTTTTATAGGTTTTAATTCCCGGGTAATTTGTATTGAAACACCTTTTAATGAAAAACAGATGGACAGACAACAAAGTGATCCTATAAGGACTCCGTCTTTGCAGACTGTTCCTTTGCATCCTGAAAAGTATGTACGTAGGATTTGGTTATAGTATGTTAATATACAGAATAATAGCACGTCTGGCAAATAACATTGTTTGGCTTTGAACAACCCCATAGTTCTTGGCTTTTTATGGAAAAAACGTGTTGAGATAAATGTCAAAGAAAATTGTTTTTGTGTTTAAAAACAACCATATTTTGAAATTACACAATTAACATACCAAAACTACCTATTTAATTTAAAATTTTCAACACCCCAAAACACAGTCCCCTGACTTGTCCCAAAAAAAAAAAACTCATCTCAACCCAGAATTTGATAAGTATCAGATAATATTAGCCATGTGCAATAATTGTAAGATTTCTCTGTTGAACTTAAAAAGATGAATACACCATTCACAATTAAATAAAGTGGTATTTCAATTAATATGCATGTTATTAACATTTTTAATCAAACATTGTCCCAAGAGTACACAAACTTGTTTTTTAAGAAATCTGTCGCAGTGCTATATTTGTTAGATCATTTTAATCTATTAATTAAATGTAAATAAATTAACTGTTTCAATAAAATTTATTCTTATTCTTATAAAAAAAAGTCCACCAACAGGATTACTTCATTTTCCTAGCCCTAGCCTCTATTTATTTATTTATTCAAAACAATACAATAATAGGCTTAGGGGCTGTTTCACCATCCATTGATTAGCGTTAACCGACGGTTAAATGTGATGCCGTCTCCGTCTATTCGAACAAAACAAATAGAGACTGCATCACACCTAACCGCCAGTTAACACTAATCAATGGATGGTGAAACAGACCCTTACAGTATAAAAAACCAAAACGCCTATTACGTTACATGCTTCATATAAATCAACATGGAACACAAATGAATAATAAAGAATACAATACCTACCGGCAATAACATAACCAAAATGAACATAGAAAACGGATTTGAATACTTTACAAATTATTATTGGATAAAAACTTCACAATACTAGCCAGCACAACAGAGTGCCAATTCCCAGCAAGTACGTCAGTATCCTGGTGCTTGTCCTATCTTGGCTTGGCTATCAGCGCTGCTTAGTTCTTGGTGATTTTTTTGCACCGCTCTGTTTGTGTTCGCCTATCTCTGATGGATGCACAGCCTTCCTAGTAGTTACTAATTGAAGTTAAATATTATAATATAACCTTCAATTTAAGTTGGCAACTAAACATTAGCGATACAAAAACAAATTGGCTAGCAACCGGCCACATGTCTTAGGAGATAAACTGTAGTTCTGTTATACTATTTGTATTTTCTTGATTTATTCGTTCTAAACTCGGCGGCCAAGGTCAATGCCGACACAAAATGACGTAACTATAATACAGACAACTCTGTTCGAGCCAGACGCGACGATGCGGCACCTAGAGAAGCCCGTGTACCATCCCTGTCTACTACCAGTCTGACACCTGCACAACCTGACTTCCCAGAATGACACAGACGGGGCCCGCGCGGCGTCGTTTGCAAATAAATACCCCCCCGTTTTCCTACGTCTAGTAAAGTAAAGTATAATAAGTAATAGGCCAGCATCCGCCCTTGGATGCCGTGCTCCAGTTTTAACCGACCTTCATTATTGACCCGTATTTGTTTGTACTGCAACGTGAACTTTGATGCGTGTACCTACTACTACTACGCTGTTTTTTTGGGTACGTTTTGCAAGGTCTAAAATTAAAATAACTAACTTTAAATAAACTACGCTCAAAATCCCTAAAATCTAAAAACCTAATGATTTTTTCCATCTATATTCAAAATACCGAAAGTTTAAAATGGTTACGAATGGCAATGTCTAAAATTTAAATAACTAACTTTAAATAACCTACGTTCAAAATCCCTAAAACCTTAATACCTAATGTTTTTTTTCACTTACATTTAAAATATCGAAAGCTTAAAATGGTAAATGGTATGTTAGCAGTCAAAATACCGAAATTATCGTTACACCAAAGTGCTATTTTCAAATGACAACATTCCGACTTTTCCAAGCGGGGGTAGATTCATATTTATCATTTTCTGTGCTGTTACAAAAAAAAAACCTTACATCGAAGGCTAAGGCGGAAGCTACGCTGCGCTTCGCTCCCGCCTTAATCTTCTGAACCTAAACTATCAGAGTCGTTTCTGCTCTGAATCGTATTCTTCGCTCGCTCCGCTCGCTCGCTGCCAGCGAGGTATCAAAGTAGGTGTAATAACGACATCCCATCGATATCATTTATTTTAAGTCGTGAGGCTCCCCTTTTGTACAGTCCAGCTGGTGCCTCACTGATAGGGAGCGAGCGAAGCGAGCGAGCAAGACGTTTCAGGGCAGAAGCGACTCGGAGTTAGGTTTTTTTTTGCAACAGCTCGCACTACTCTAATTGTAGAAGCTCGCAAGTGCATCGTTTTAGGTATTTTGACCATTTGGTATTTCAAATGTTGGTGTAACAAATTTAGGTGTCATTGCTGTTGATATTTATTTATTTATTTTTATTTTAAACATTAGACATTTACTCCAATAGGTATTTTAAACTTAGGTAATTCGTAGGTAGGTGTTAGTTGCTTAGGTATTTAAAATCATTAGGTATTAAGATTTTAGGGATTTCGAACATAGGTTATTTAAAGTTAGTTATTTCAATTTTAGGCCTTGCAATACGTACCCGTTTTATTATCTGTTACTTACCTCCATTAATTGTAATATTACTAATCCTAGGGGGTCCATCACCTATGGATACTTTTAGGAATTTCGATAGTTCAATATTTAACATAGTATTATGCGTATTTATAAATTATTTCTGAGTTAGAGCCACTTATAATAAGTAAAGGAGCCACTTAGAAGTAAAGGTAAATTAAAACCGAAATGCCTAAGTTCAGTTCTTTGTTTTTCCCTTTAATTCGGCATTTTACGTCTGAGAATAAGTTTAGGTATCGTTTAAAAAAGTATTTTCATCACTTAAGCTCCGAAAGTAGGTTGCATTTAACTTGAAATCCTTGTTGTAAATTCGATTTACATCTTTAGGGATGTAAGTAAATTTAAAAATCGAATGGTGCTTCTTTGTATTCACGAACTGATAAACTACAAGGAGATTGTAATGCGTAATACTCCTCCAAACCTTCATGCTGGCATAATGCTGCTGGCCAGTGCCAGTGCTGACTGAATGTGCCAAAGCCAAAGATCGCGAGGCTATTAAAAAAAAAGACGGTTTGGCGCGATAAATTTTCTTCCGCTCTGTTACAAATTGCGTATACATTTATAACAGTTTTTCTTTATTTCCTCGCATTTGTGATGAAAAGTAGTGTTCAACTCGAGTGTAAATGATCAATTACACCCGCGAACTCGGTTTGCTTGCTCGTGCGCCTAAATATCTTGGGTGATCACTTACAACCCTAGTTTATCAATCTACTATTGTACACTGATAAATAACTGAGTTCACTGGCCTTTTCATTATTGTCACTTAGGTGATACTATTATGAACCTATAGTTAACTAAATATGTTTAGTCATAATTTAATTAAATCACAATAATAGTTTTTAATGATTCGCGGTTAATTACATTAGATATATTTGTGGGCCCCTCAAATTATTCATTCTACCCGTGATTATGATGCATACAACTGTGTAAAAAAATAATGAAATCACCGTCTGCATTCCGTATTAAAAATTTATTTAATTACTCAAAGTAGATTGTGAAATCACAATATTCTTTCACTTCACATTTTTACTTAAAACTGAAATGATGTTGATGGACTTTTTAGAAAACACATTGCTCACATCGAGCCACTGGGGTGTCTTTATGTTGTTATTGTGTTATGCTAGCATTAATTATTCAACAAGTAATGTTTTTGCTCTAGGTAAATAATGCGCCGCAAGATCGACAGCGGTTTGACAACCACGCCCCTAATGACATTGCAATAGTGAGTAGCCATCCTTAATGGTTGTAGCATTAAATTAAAACACTCGAACACTCCTAAACATAACCCAGTTTTGTTTTAAATCTTTCTGTTTTTGTGCCAAAGTGAATGTGAGGATTTGATAAAGTTTGAAATTGCTTTGAGTGAGAGTGGGACTCCTCGGTGAATGAATTGTTTCTTTTCTCGAAATAAATTCAGAAATGAATCAAGTTACTAGAAAATTGTTGACTGGTTTTGTGTGCTGATTTATATCCTTAATTTTCAACCGACTTCAAAAAAGTAGAAGGTTCTCAATTCTTCGTATGTGTTTTTTGTATGTTTGTTATGCGAGTACTCCGCCAATTGTGGACCGATTTTCAGAATTATTTTTTGTTCATAAGGTTATACTTACGAGGTGGTCCCATTGTAACCAAGTCAGGATCTGTTGATGGGATCTTAGAGAAATCGAGGGCAACCCTCAAATTTTATAAGCATATCTATAGCGATTTTGTCATTTTTAATACCAAGTCAAGTATGTTGTATGTTATGTTTTACATTCAGAAAGTATCATTTGGTGAACTGGGCCTGATGAAGAAGACCGCAGATACCGAAACACTGTTATAAAATATACTGCTCAAAAGATAATAAGGACCACGTTAATTTTATGGGTGAAACGAAAATGCTAATAAATATAATTCTTTAACATTCCTTGTCTAAAAATCGTACAGCATGACAGTACAAATGCTTATCTTTCAATTAAATGTATTCAATTCAAAACGCAAGCATATTTTTGATTTAATTTTACCGGTAAAATTCAAGTGGCCCTTATTTTGAGTAGTATAATATAACTATACTCTATTTGTTCTAAATGATTCATTTCTAACAGAGATATAATGCTTGACAAAATGAAATCACATTAAAACTGCTGATTGTTCGAATATAATGAACTCAAATTCGCCAAAAAATTGTTAAGTTACTGCGTAGGTACTGTGTTATATTAATTTACTTTCTTGAACGAACGCCTTTACAATGTTGTTTCAATAGGCCGCAATTGCTAGAGGTGAGGGAGGGATATCGGTAAAAATAAAAGCGGTTAAATAAAGGAACTTATTATTAATTTGCAAGATTGTTTGTCAGGTCAGAGTGATACTCCAAGAAGTGTTGAATATATATATATTTAAAATTCAAATAAGACTTTCAGTTCGATAGCGTAACGTTTAAACCAACAAATATGCTATTGCCACTTTTATCACTAGGTACCATCAGCCAAATAGGTATGTGGTCTATCAATTTTTGAACAAGTTCCTATCATATAAATATTTCGCTAAAGTCGAACTTTCAAGTTGACAGACACGTCTATTGGCATTATTGTTTTATTACATGCAAATGATTATCAACTTTACTCGTAGGGTGGTAGACCAAATATTTGGCTGATGGTACATGCAAAAGTATCGATAGTTTGCGTAACAGTAGGACGGACTCTAGTTACGTCAGTTTGGCATTCTGGCATTTGAATCATGTTAAAAAAATAGAATATATGCCGGAACCGTTGTGAGAACCAGGAAAAAAAATGGAATCGACTACAAAAACCTTTAAAATAATTTTCTACTTACTAGTTTGAAGTCGGAGCCTCAGCACGGGCCAGCAGGAGTGATTGAAGCCCAATATGTATTATGTAGATAAGGTGATGATGAAGGTAGACGACTATAGTTTCACTCCTGGTGGCTCGTGCCCGTGCAGTAGAAAATTATTATCAAGTTTTTTGTAATCGGTTCCATTTTTTGTTAAAAAAAATAATTATACAGTTATGTTTGTGTGCACTTGCTATTTAAAAAAAAACAACGAATTGCGAACCTCCTTTTTTCAAGTCTGTAAGAAATTGAAATGAGAGTTATTTACTTATGTATTCCGAAAAATCAGTTTAACTTTCCTCAAGGGTCCGCCCGGATTTTTACCACCATCTTGCTTGCTAATCCTGCCGTGAAGCAGCAGTGATTGCACTGTTGTGTTTCAGCGTGGAGAGTAAGACAGCCGGTGAAATTACTGGCACTTGAGGTATCCCATCTTAGGCCTCTAGGTTGGCAACGCATCTGTAATACCCCTGGTGTTGCAGATGTTTATGGGTGGTGGTGATCTCTTACCATCAGGAGACCCACTTGCTCGTTTGCCATCCAGTCGAATAAAAAAAAGGGGGGGTGCCGTTAACGCTAATAAATACTAAATAAACTGTATAGTCTCTTCTAATTACTTAATCAGCATTTTTTCTTTATTATGTTTATTCTGAGTATTTCTGAATGTACACGTAGTTGGCGTAACATTCGCCGAGTTAAAGTAAATTGATCTACATACTTTAATTAAAAACCACTTAAACTAACGACAGTCCACTGGCAATAGGTGCTCCAAACTGACACAGTATAAATAAACGTGAAAACCAATATCATTACGTTTATTGTTTATTGTCTGTGTGTTTGTATTGTTGAATAATTAATAGGTCACGCTACGCTACCAGTTTCATCATTATCATTATCGACGTTCCCTAATTGTGTACTTATTGCATAAAGGTTGCACTATTTATGGTAGTTAATAATCGCATTCGCCAATTAGTAATGGCATAGGAAGAAACTGGTGTCTAAGACACAGGCTAAGCCTAGTTTAGACACCAGGGTGTCGTATATTTAGACTAATCACCCTACATCTCATGTTATAACTATTAACAATGTAACTATTTGTCAATAAACATTAGTATTATTATTATTAAAGGTATGCAAGATTGTATTTTAAAAGCTGTTAGTGATGTGTTTTAAATACTGCCGCACGTGTTTCATAGTGCAACGATATTATTAGTTATTATTTTTCATATTATTTCTTTGAATAATTTAATTCTATTCGCTTGCACGTCGTAATACACCTACGTTAAGGTTGGTGAGTGGCATAGACATTTTCAAAAATTTTGATTACTTTTTCGAGAGCAACAGAAACGTATATTTAGAAATTGTTAAATATCATTGACATCGAGAATATGGACCTTACAGTGCGTTTAGATATAAAGACCAGTTAAATCAAAAGCACGAACATCCTTTCATGTTTTCTTCGTCGTGCTTTTAAATCGTGTAATACAATACTGACAACTTTTTTGTTCGTTTGATCTAGATGCGCCATTACAGAGCTATGCCAGATAGAAAGTTTTAATTATTAATTTTGTAACACAGCTCACCTCGTATAGCTTAATACAAACACAAACTAAATGGGATTTGTAAGTTCGGGCATATTAACGCTGAACTAGATCCCGTGACCTTGCTACTTATTTTGTCCAAGTTATTGATTTTGTGTAATGATTGTTCCAGGTGACGCGCTGCGGAGTGTGGTCAAAGCGGCTCTGCCGCTTTAAATGGACAAACGCAAGATGCTGCCAAAGAGAGCGCGTATGGATAGCATGCGGGGGCCCATCGCCAACGGACCCCTGCAGTCGAGGTGAGACATCTTTTTTTATTATGAGAGGGAGGCAAACGAGCATCAGTAGGTTCTCAAGGAGGTTAGTTTGTTGCCGGCGTTTGAGAAAGTTTAAGCTTCGGGACCCGTAAACTTACTGACTGACAGACAAAGCTATTGAAGCTAGAGACTTAAAAGTTTGGTCATATTCCATGAAGATCATAGACAAGAAGGGACTAGTCGAAATTCCCACGTGAGAGAGAGAGAGAGTTGGTAAGCTTTGAAATTTATAACTATGTAGCTAGGAACTTGCAATAGACAATATAAACTCCAGTTACGGAAAATCCGTTATTTGAATTAAATAATGGAACAGTTTTTTCCATTACCTTAAATTTCTTTCGCTATGAAGACTAGCGGAAGTCAAATTACAAACTTAAAAGTTTCAACGGAGTCAGCCACTGTTCTACTTAGTTTTATATTCAAGATAACTACTTTAAATGAAGTTTTCTGAATAAGTTTTGACTTGAATGTCTAGTCAGAGTTGTCCATTCCTTCTATACTCTTTGCAACCTATTACAACTTAGTATTTTATTTTTGATAATTTTGCTATCATAACGATCTTTTGACAAATCACAACGCATTTTTCTAGTGTAGGTAAATTTTCGATGTTGCATTCACAATAATCCGTTTGCTGCAAAACTAAGTTCTTCACTTTGTAAAGCCAGAAACGTACATTTCGCATTATCACCTCCGTTCTCAAAAGTTGTTTACGTTGTACAAGTAAGTAGGCATAATATAGTATATGGTTCCGTCAGTTCAACAAAGGTCACCACGCGGTTTTTCGCCTCTATTTCAACTCAATATACCCGGCCGAAGTCCGACAAAGCTCCGTCCATCGTCTTATTGGGTTCACTCAACTTATTCTTTTCTCGCGCTAATCCTATTTGGTTTCCATCAAAACTTGCTCGAAGGGGTTGCCTGCACACCCGCCCCCTCCCCCACAGCGACCCCTCTTTGTTTGCAACCAAATCTGTTTTCGTCTGCCCCGCGAAACTTCGACCAACTCGGAAAACTCCGCGTTCCTCCCGCTCGGAATTACTTTCTCGTTTCGCTGCCGAAACTTTCTCCCGGCAATAATAATAATTCTGCTTCGCTATGACTGAAAGTTTAAATTATTAGTTTAATCGTACTGGCTTGCTTTAATTATTCGGGGGTGTTCGGCGCCGGGGCCGAGAGGGCCGTGATTAGCTAACTTGCCGCTCGCCACTCGACTCATCCGACAAGTTTCCAGTATTTGCTCACAAATTTAATTTGCCACTCAATTTGGCCCTGTTGTCTAAATTGTCGTTATACTACTTACTATAGCTAGTTATGTTTATGATTTCATCCTTTTGTTCATGGTGCGGAGAAAATCAATTAATCCTGTAGATACAGATTTAATTGCAGTATTCTAACGGACCAAAGGAACGACCTAATAGACTGGTGGGCGTCGCGGCTGTAATTGTGGAAACAAAACGTATGAAACATGTATCAAGCATGAGAACATTTATCTTAAGAAAAGCCTTGACTCCGGAACGCGGTCGCCGACAATGAAGTAACGTTCAATTTACTGAACTGAATTTTTATCGAAATTCGCCATCGAACCCGTTTGCGTCACAGAATTTTATAAAAGTACCCATATTAACATACCTTTTACAATGAGTCATACGTCCGTTGTCAGCCTAACTGCGACTCAAACTCATCCATCACACGCACGTATACGTAATACGAGGGTCACACTGAAAGTTTCGGGAATAGAATAAAAATATGCAGTTAAATTGGATAAAAGTATTTTTATTGTTTCTCAAAGTATCGCCCTTATATTTTATGCACTTTTCCATGCGTTCAACCCAGTCTTTAAAGCACTTATTGAACGCTGAAGTAGGGGTAGATAAAATGGCCTTTTTAAAGGCCTCCACTGCTTCTTCCGGCGTCTGAAACAGCTGACCACGCAACTTATCCTTGATTTTGGGGAATGTGAAAAAGTCGTTGGGGCTTAAGTCGGGGCTGTATGGCGGATGGTCCAACTCATATGCTCATATGTATGCTCATATGCATATATCCACGACTGGTCCTCACCCGATACGACACTAAAAACTGCATTTGAGCCTCCTCCGTTGAATTTATTCAAACTTTTGCGGCACCAATTGACACGAGTCGCTTTTTGCTCGTCAGATAATAAATGAGGGATCCAGCGGGAAAACAACTCCAACGCCCGCACGCCCAATTCTTCCTGTAAAATAATTTGTATCTGGCTCATTCCAATGCCCAAGCACTCTTGAATTTCCCGGCATGTCACAGGCCGGTCTTCTTTTACCATTTGACGCACAGCATCGATGTTTTCTTGAGTGACGGCCGATTTTGGTCGACCTTCACGCACGTCGTCCGTGAGTGATACACGGTCGCGCTTATAATCTGAATCATCATCATCATGTCAGCCGAAAGACGTCACTGCTGGACATAGGCCTCCCCCAAGGCTCTCCACTCAGACCGGTCTTGTGCTTTCCGCATCTACCGCGATCCCGCGATCTTAACCAAGTCGTCGCTCCATCTTGTTGGAGGCCTACCGACAGCTCGTCTCCCGGTCCGCGGACCGGAATACCACCTGTATATTGTAGTCTTTGAAGGTGCTTCATTACTAAAAGCAGCAATCATCCGGCCTCCACATTGTTTTTGTGTTAATCCATTTAAAGTCGTAATAAATCATAGCTCTTAAGTTTTCACGGGACAATTCCATTTTCATCAGCGACTTGAAACCGAACCATTACTTTTTTTTCTATGTGGCCAGTGTGTTAAGATACTGAAACTTTAGAGATTATAAAAAGGTATAATATGTGCCAAAATTAAGTTTCAAAGTTTTGGATTCCCGAAACTTTCAGTGCAGCCCTCGTAAATAACATAGCTGTTCTCAATTAATAATTATGAAGGATTCCGTATCTTAGATATTAAATAAACGTTTTATGAATGCGTGTCCATTCCAGATAGTTTGTAAACTTTACCCTACACTCCACCCTTCGGTTTACTAGACGGCGTGAGCCAACTCGAGGCGAATGACCTTTGCTCAGTCCGTTATAATAATAATGTTATATGCATTCGAGATCAAGTTCAAGCGGCTTCGATCAATAATACCTACCAAATATAACGCGTTACACACACAATCAAAGTTAAATGGTGTCTGCGTTTTAATCGCAACCTAATAACAATTATAACATCTAGTGACGAATAGACAATACTCTAAAATAAAATCTTAGTTTAACTATCTAATCTGTCGTCATGGAATAATATTATTATTTGTGTTAACTTTCTAGAAGTATTCAGAATAATTGCTGACTCCGCAACTTCCGCATTCCGCAAGTGGCGCGTTTTTTTTCGAGAGGGCATTTAACCACCGAACCGTTATTGTAGTGTTATTGATCGAAGGCAAGCAGCAAAATCCACGAACCTACTGTAGAGTAAATGTACAAAATCAATCAACATTAATTACTGCGCACGGTATTGTTGTTACGATTGACTCATTTTATATATTCATAGATTAGACATGTCGCGGTCATAATTAATTCATTCAACGTTCCGTTCCGAGTACGCTAGACCACCGAACGGATCTTTAAAATCACAATTCACTTGCATAGCTTTGAATCTAATCTAGGTTTGCCATGCGTCCCGGTACGCCGGGCGGGACATGTTGTCCCGGTTTAAAAATCATCGTTATTTAGTAGGGGGCTGGACTTGGTAAATAATAATATACCAACAATAAACATGACTAACTAGCTAAGATGTAACATAGCCGATAACGTGCATTTTCCGCTTTGTAGCGAAAAGCGCCTACGAACAGAGAACCCGACGGCGGGTTGCTGGCATTAAATTAAATTGTTTTTTGAGTTTAGGCAAGGACTAAACCTTTAAAATTACCTATTGCATTAATAAAAGTTCCTTTTTTTCTACCTTTTCTACTTTTTAGGGTTCCGTACCTCAAAAGGAAAAAACGGAACCCTTATAGTATAGGATCACTTTGTTGTCCGTCTTGTCTGTCTGTCAAGGCCTTTTTCTCAGGAACGCGTGCAAGCTGAAATTCATATCAAATACTCAGGTCTACTGTCCCTTGGAGCTGTGTTAAAATCAAACTTGTAAGCCAACGCAATCAAAAGATACAGCCGTTTATGCTGCAAATTTTTGACACTCGCAAGGGAATCAAAACCTACAGAATCTTGAAATTTGGTACGAAGTAACGTCTTATAGCAGAAAAAATTGCGAAAAGCATAGATTTTTATTTTTAGTTACATCATTATAATAAAAATATTTGTACGGAACCCTCGGTATGCGAGTTTGACTCGCACTTGGCCGGTTTTTCTTTAAATGTCCCGGTCTGAGTCCCCACACTTGTGGCAACCCTAATCTAATCTACTACGGGATATAATTACTTGGTTAGGGAAACTTTCCTATCAACTTTTTGTTAAAGTCCGTTTAAATTTATGATCGAGATGTTCCGTTCCTGTTCGTAATTATCTGTTTGTTATCATTCGGATTACGTCTAGCATGATTAATGACTTGCGGTGTCCGGTCGGTTCTACGAGGAAAAAATCCATTTCTAACGAGCTCATAGATACATTAAATTGTTGCTACAAAAGGTCTTTGATTGAGTATACGGTGTGCCAACTTTAATATAGTCTGGACTTATTTTATCAGTTGGTATCGACTTTCTGAGTAGCTAAAACAGGATGTAATTGATATCATAGACGCCAAACAGTAAACTGCTTAATTCTTATTACCTATACCTGTGTTAGATAAAAGCAGTTTTATTTACTTATGAAGTAGTTGTGTTGTAATAGATAATATCATTAAACAACATTGTAAATCTGTTTTAAAAAATATACCTCGTCGAGTTTCTTGCCGGATTCTTCTCAACATAGGTTTTTCCGAACCGGTGCGTGGTAGATTTATTTTGACATTCATAATTGCTTGTTAGAGCTTAAATTGAATAAAGATATTTTGACTTTGACTTTGAAAGCGGGATTTACTTAGTAAAACAAGTACAAGATTGCTGATGGGCTGATGGCGTATCGTACTGAGTTTAGTCAGACAGATAAACATGATCGATTGGTGTAATTAGTGTAACGTATTGCATTATCTTCCATTCCATTCCAGGCCACTGGTGGCTCTTCTGGACGGGCGCGACTGCACAGTCGAGATGCCTATACTGAAAGATGTGGCGACGGTCGCGTTCTGCGACGCGCAGTCCACGTCGGAGATACACGAGAAGGTGCTCAACGAGGCGGTGGGCGCCCTCATGTGGCACACCATCATCCTCACCAAGGAGGACTTGGAGAAGTTCAAGGCGTTGCGGATCATCGTGCGCATTGGCTCCGGCGTCGACAATATCGACGTTAAGGCGGCAGGCGAACTAGGTAAAGGCAAAACAACAGAGGCCTTATTGTCTGAAATCGTCATCGTTTTCACCACTTCTTTCTGTCACACGGTGTAAGATGACGGTAGAAAGAGATGGTGAATGCGATCACGAATGTCAGTGTTAGACAATACGGCCACAGCTGCCAAATTTATATACATTTTACAATTTTGCTGATATTGTAAAGATTAATTGCAATACTTTGGTGGGCGAAATTATGTTGTCGGAGGATAATAAAGAGGAAAACCAGCAATCAATCGCGTTAGCATAATATTTCTATGGCGGATCTCACACAACGCCCATGTAACTTGTCGAAAGCTCTCATTCTACGCTACCTGTTGTACTACTGGTAGTGCAAGTCGCTGTTCATTCCCACACGGGTTGGTGGTGACGCCCGCTACCAACCAGTTAACACAACCAGCTTAAGCTTAATCGCCTAGAAGACTTCATTGTCAATTCGTGTCTGTGAACAAGATGCTAAAGTGTTAACGCTGGCCGACACCAGTGAGAGACTTTTATAGGACGTTTTCCCGGAACTGATGGATGACGCATGAAATGAATGAAGCTAATGTTCCCTGGCGGTAAATAACTTATTGAATTTATTTTCACAAGCGTGATAACTTGATAAGTGTGTTCAAATAGATGACACATAGATACCTTGACTCATTCATTAAATCTTTGCGACGCAACTTCCTGAAAGATACCTAGACACGTAACGCATATTGTCTAGCGCTCTGTACTAACAGTCCGTTAGTCCGTTACAGAGTGTTACATAGCAAACATTGTTCTATTTTATATTTTTTGTGGAAGATGTAGTGAATATTGTTTTGTCATCGTATTTTGTCGGAAAAGTTCGTATTTAACTGGCTTACTGAAATTTACTGAAGCTAACTATGATTCTTGTGTCGTTCATGATGTATCATATTATTTTTGACTCTTAGGGCCTGTTTCACTACTTGTCTACTGACTTTAACTGATATCAGTAATGCCGTCTCTGTTTGTGTTGTCCGAATAAACAAAGACGGCATTACTTTTATTTTATCTGTCACTTAAAGTTATTCGACAAGTGGCGAAACAGGCCCTTAACTCACTCTTTGTCGGACCCTAACTTATTACTCCACTCATCTACTCAAATGTTGACTGGTAGAGATCCCTTAAAATGAGAACTCCGCCTTTGTACAAGCATCTCTTGCCAATTGTGTTTGGTTTCTTATGTTTTGTACAATAAAGAGTTTACATACATGCATACATACATATTATGTACAGTATTCGAAATAACAATGTAGGAACTTCAGAAGGTGGTACATTAGAGTTTTAGGAAGAGTTAAATCCTCCCATATCCTCCTGGGTCCTGACCTTTTTAACAGACTTTTTTGTTTACGCCCTAGACGTTGTTCATCAGCTTAGTTATTTTGGACATTAATACAATACTAATACAACACAATACAATAACTCTTTATTGCACACCAACACATAGCAAGCAGGGTTTACTAATGATTCGGAGAAAATTATTTAGCAAAATATTAGCTCCCAAACTATTTATCCCATATTTTTATTTAGGCGAAATGTTATTTCCCAACTCAACATTTCGCACTGATATCATTTCCCAACTAACTACTATTACTTTCTACTATTTCTGAACCTAAACTATCCAAGTCGCTTCTGCTCCGAGCCGTCTTGCTCGCTCGCTTCGCTCGCTCGCACAAATTTTAAAGTTAACCTTTGCAATATAAAAATTGGCCAAATGTTGTTTGACAATTTGTTATTCGCCTAAGCCAATCATTTGCTACATAATTATTTGCCACATAAAAGTGTGATGAAGTAAAATTTTGCAATATAAAATTGTTGCGTAATAAGAAAAATGCGGAGTAAAGTTATGCCAACGAATTGTTTGCCAAATGAAACTTTGGCGAAAGATTGGTTGCTAAGTGAAATTTGGCGAAACATATTTCGCCGAAAAGGCAGTACACCAGCAAGCAGTACAGAAAACAGGTATATTCACAGCGACTTTCTGATTTTATACAATACACATACACAACAAATCCAAATAGATAGGTAGATACATAACAACATTAACAACATACTTACTCATAAATAAACTAACAGTTATAACTTTCACACGCACGACGACAGATAGTGCTCCCTAAGCATAGATTTGAAGGTAGGCAAGGACTCAGCGCGCCTTAAGTCTATCGGCAGGAAGTTCCACAACCGCCTGGACAGTATAAGAATAAACGTAGAATTTGGAGTTTCAATATTCTTAAGTTTTTTTTTTTTTTTTCAATGAACCATTTATACTTTATGAAGTAGCGTTAGCGTTAAATGGTCCTTTATAAAGTAGGCGAGGGCTCTCGAGGATATAAATGTCTTAGTCAAATTTTCCTCATCCCACAATGCCGGTCAGATCACGGAACGCTGACCTTATTCTTTATAATATTTGATGTGATTTGATGTATCTAATATAATTAAATGTGATGCCGTCTTCGTTTATTCGGACAAAACAAACAGAGACAGCATCACAGGTATCTATCACATTAATATCAATGAGTGGTAAACAGGCCCCTGAACTTGAAAGTTCCTGTATTGTACTTTTTAAAAACATAGTAGTAATTTAGTTTTATTTTGTGATTCTAGGAATAGCAGTATGTAATGTGCCAGGCTACGGCGTAGAAGAAGTAGCCGATACGACGTTGTGTCTCATACTTAACCTTTACCGGCGGACGTACTGGCTCGCCAATATGGTTCGGGAAGGAAAGAAATTCACAGGTAAGCATGAACAAAAAGTTTTTTCTTGAATGATATAGTGCGGACGCACTTAGGGACAAGCGCGAGACCTACTCGTACACCAGAGGCCATATTGTTTGATGAGGTTTTAATCTGAACCTCATTCACTATCAACACAGATAAACGTAGTGGTGCGTTTAACTAAGGCTTGCCTGAGGCCTCTAGGTAGCTCAAACGCCGTCCTGATTGGCCATTGCTCGCACGTTGATCCGTGCGTCTGATGATAATGTTCGCACAACTGTGCCTTACGACAGTCTCAGCAGCAGCAGTTTCATCACACGATAAAATCGGTTCGTTGAATCGTGTGAGCGATGGATGGCCATCCTTACAGTGTCTTTCATATTAATTATAAGAAAAACCCTGTAAAACCAACTTGCAACAAAAAGGATATATAACCTGAAAAATTTAGGGGACGTTGACTAACATTTCTGTGCGCGAGTTACAGTAGGTAATGTACATTGACTTGCCTATCGTGACTTCGCATATCAGCCACCATACTTCGCTATCACCCGCATGGTGAAATAGTTGTTATCTCAATAGAAATTTTAAAGAAGAGCCGCATTATGTGAGTGGAATTTCTGGCCACTTGTTCAATCGAACGATAGGAAATCGTCGATTACGTGAGCAGAAAATGTAGACATTGTTACCAAACTATGCCGGTAACAGGCTCAATAAACTAAAGATTATATTAGTTAGGAAGGTTGGTAAGGTAGTAAAACCTTGACAGCCACTTCAATATCTTCGAGTTGTAGTATCGTGTGGATGTTCCCGAGTGGCGATCACACGACAAACGAACAACATAAAATGCTGAGTTTGCGTTAACATTACAGGTGTCCATTTTCTTTTCTGGCAAGTTAGAGAAGCCCAAGATAGTCAAAGAGGATTATTCCCACTTGATACCAAAAAATTTTACCAGCGGTATCAGCTGGGTTTTTTTTTCCATCTTTTACCACTAAAGTACTCAGTGGTAACTACTGGGGAAAAAAATCCCATTAGTTACCACCAATTACTTTAGTGGTAACAGATAGGAAAAATATTCGCGATAAGATAAAATAACACCATAAATATTGAATAGAACAGAACCTTTTTAATATGTTGACAATAAACTGCTGAAAATTAAAATGAATGTAACTAATTGGATTTTTTCCCATCTCATACCCACTAAAGAAATTGGTGGTAACAACTGGAAAAAATAATCCCAGTTGTTACCACCAATTAGTTTAGTGGTAACAGATGGGAATTTTTATTCCCATTATTGATATCAAATTGGTGATAACAGGTGGGAATAACCCGTCAAAGAATGTCAAGATAGAGACACACTGGACATGGTTAAGAAGTGTACATTTTAGCGTTACAATTTATTAACCCAACCATGCAATGGCCCTTGGTCAGGAAAATAAAATGGGTACAGCTCAAAAAGTCAGGGTCAAACTGCGATATTGGGTTACTCTACTACACACACCTCTAGGAAACGTAGTAACGGTACTAGTAGATGTTACAGCTGGCTTGCGATTCATTCATTTAATTTATTATCGAATCACAAACGCGAAACGTTGTCAAACTGAACTCACGATACCACCAAGTATCCTGTCACATGTGCCCTCATTCCTTATTGCACCGGGGTCCTGGGGTAACTTTTTATAGTGCAGCCTTCTGGCTGAAAGAAGTCTTGTTCCGGCCGGCGGTTCCGGGGTACCGTGCCGCAGATGAGTGCGACGTCAGGGACGGTGACTCAACAGGGTCGCGCCGTTTTGTCACCCAGTTAGTTTTAAATACTGTGTTGGCCTTGTTCGACCTTGACCGTAGTTGCGTGTTCGTGTGCAGGTCCGGAGCAGGTCCGCGAGGCGGCGGCGGGCTGCGCGCGCATCCGCGGCGATACGCTCGGCATCGTGGGGCTGGGGCGCATCGGCTCGGCGGTCGCGCTGCGCGCCAAGGCCTTCGGGTTCAACGTCATCTTCTACGACCCCTACCTGCCGGACGGCATCGAGAAGTCTCTCGGTCTCACCCGGGTCTACACTCTGCAGGTAACATGTTGCTTCGTGATAGCCCTCTAATACAAACTTTAAAATGAAGTTCGGCTTTGCCAGCCATATTCGGGCGCATGAGAAGCAAGCTTAAAAGTACGCCATTGTAAGACACATGGAGGACATCAAATCACTTGAAATGAGGGATCACGGGCAACGTTCGTACCAGACTACAATCAGCCACACAAGCAAAGTGTCGCCATGACACTGCTGATTTCTATCTGATTCTCTATTTTGGTTTGTCTTATGCGTCATCTATGACTTAAAATGTCACAATGACAAGTGGCCTAGGAATCAAATTGGTTCACTGTACCTCACCTAATTTAACCGGGTACGTATTAAAACACTCTTTGAGATCAACTAAGGTTAGAGTACTAGAACACCCACAGATCAAAGAAAACTTTTTCAAAGATTAAAAATGCGTTGCTAGGCTAAAGGAATAAGAGAATACCTCATGTGATTGTAATTTTCCTCTCCATGCCGGAATGCATCAGTGCCAGTGCTGCTGGTGGCAGAATTAGTGGTTGTTTCTATCCGGACGACCCAAGTCCTACCAAAACTCTATCTCATATAAGGCTGTACTCTCTTAGAAGTAGCATGTAACTTGACCGAGTATAATGTCAGCTGTTTACTACCTTATCGTCTATTTTTTTAATATACGACCGAATGATGTGATAACATTCAAAATAATCAAAATAATGTGATTGCATTCAACATAGACATAGGACTTTTGGATTTGCACCGCGAGATGTTAGTGTAATGATCATGCCTCATATTCTTGGTTGTGGTCTTTTACGAGCTAGGATCTAGTAGTTGAACTTACCGTTTTCCGGCCGACCGACCGCGAAACGCAATCGTGATCGTACGATGTGGCTCGCGGGTGTGATCGATTTCACTGTCGGTGTATTAGGTTTAATATATCGGTATATAACGTTGTTTTTATTCATTTCCAGGACCTCCTATTCCAGAGCGACTGTGTGTCGCTCCACTGCAGCCTCAATGAACACAACCATCACCTCATCAACGAGTTTACTATCAAACAGATGCGCCCAGGTACGAGCACAATGATTTTACATTTAACAATATTTTTGACTATCGCGGTCATAACTAATTTTATGATTTAAATTCTTCATTTTTTGTTTGTCCCTAACTGAATGCTGCTCCTCTCATCCAGTCAAAGGTTGACTGGTAATTTCTTAAAAGGATAATCTGTATACTTGTCTTGTACAATAGTTTACATACATACATGATTTGGTCTCTTCGGCGCTATACGCGGCTAACTCGCTGCGAAATCGTTGCGCGCTTGCTATAAAGCGTTGCGGGCTCCCTTCTTTTTGAACTTTCCTACAAATCGGTAGTGTGATAAGGCTATAAGCTGTGTGTGTCTGTTGAGTGTTGTTGCGTGTGCGCAGGCGCGTTCCTGGTGAACACGGCGCGCGGCGGGCTGGTGGACGACGAGGGTCTGGCGGCGGCGCTCAAGCAGGGCCGCATCCGCGCCGCCGCGCTCGACGTGCACGAGAACGAGCCCTTCAACGTGTTCCAGGGGCCGCTCAAGGACGCGCCCAACGTGCTCTGCACGCCGCACGCCGCCTTCTACTCGGACGCATCCGCGCAGGTTGGTTGCTTGTCTGACCCACAGTTTCGCCCTCTAACTCATTTGAACTTGCCCGCCAACGCGATGTTCGGCCAGCCGGTTAACAGCACGACTAATCTTTGTAGTTAGGTAAAGTATCTCTGAAAGTGTTGGCCCGTCGCTGCCACTGAGTAAAAACAATTTGCCCATCTAGTAAATATATTGGCTAGCCTTGGTTTAACATATTCAGAATCACATAAGCGTTGACGGTTTCTTTTTGCCAAACGGCATGCGATGAAGACCGTTTCTTTCTAACGGTGAATGCGATCACGAACATTTTAAATAATACCGTCTCTGTTTACTAAAACCTGGCAGTAATCAACAATATTTAATAAAAGAATTGAAAGAACAATTATTGATGACTATTGAGACACTAAACCCTAGTGGATATAGTAGAACCTGACTACGTAGCGTGCGCATGACATGTACAGTTAACATTGCTAACACCCACACTCAAACCAATTGCAAAAGCAGCATTCCGGTAGCCTGTGCTTCCAAGAGGTTCTTTTCGTTATTACTTTGCGATTCGACTGTCATTATAATTAATAATCCATTACGATTCATTAGGATATTTGCTGACAACTTCACTCACTGTCAAGGTACGAGTATTTGAAATGAACTCAAATGTGGTCTTTAAATGTTTCAGGAGCTCCGTGAGATGGCGGCGTCGGAGATACGGCGCGCGATTGTCGGCCGCATCCCTGACTGTCTCCGGAACTGCGTCAACAAGGACTACTTCCTGCCCGGCAACGCGCCCTCGCTGCCGCCGCCCGCCCCGCCGCTGCCCCAGCCCCAGCCGCCGCCTAGCACCTACAGTGAAGGTACAACACGACACGACACATACATATGTTTATAATATCGAAAGTTAAATAATATGCTAAACCTCGTATCTCAAATAAATACATCAGCAAAATTGATTACTCAGGAAAATGGTAGACTGAGGTACGAGCTTTTTTCAAAGTAGTGACGATATGCAACAATAAGATACTTCCATTGTCTCACACTTCTCAATACATTTTAAACTATAATCCTGCTCGCCATGATTTACAAGAAGGCAAGGAGTACTATGCAATTAATCTATCATGAAACCGAGCTTGTTGTATTAAAAATTGCCAATTGTTCAGAAAATCAATAACGACATTGTTTTTTTTTTTTTTAAATGGATGACATGGTACTCAATAAATACTAATCGATCTTAAGCCCTGTAAACCTGTACCAGTAAAGTACATTTAAATAAGATTGTACTTGTTTTGTATGGAAATGTCAGAAAAGAGTAATTTAAAGCTTGATTTGAATAATCACACTTCTGATTTTTTGTGTTGTTTACCGACTCTGTCTGCTATTTTGTCTGTACATTATCTTTCTTAGGTTCATCACAATACTTAATCGTCTTTATTCTTCACTAGCTTATGCCTGTGGCTTCGTCCGCGTAGAATTCGGTTATCGCGCTGTTCCCTCGATAACTGGGCATTTTTTCCGGGATAAAAAGTAGCCTGTGTCACTCTCTAGCCTAGAAACTATTTCTATGCCAAAAATCACGTCGATCTGTCGCTCTGATTCGACGTGAAAGACGGACAAACATAGAAATAAACACACATTTCGGGGTTTTTACCCTTCGTATGTCGGAAATGCAATCAGTCTTGGCCTTTCTTCCGCAGATATGGGTATGGCAAGGTAATTCAGAATAGTCATTGCTTTTTTTATTTTTTTCAATTTTAATTTCTTTTTATGTAGTTTTTTTTAAATTCAATCTCAACAAGGCGTAGTATTCAATTATCATGGGCTTTTCAGTAATGGTTATGGTGTGTGAAGTTCTTAAACTCGCACGTCAGCCTGATCCTTATTGTTCACTGAGTAGAAGCTTGTACTTAGCCGTCGAAAGTACGTAGGGGGAAGTTATTGAGAGCAGTGCGTAATATCAGATATCGTATTAACGTGCGGTGTTGGTGTGGCAGGCATGAACGGCGGGTACTACGGCGGCGGCGGCGCGCAGGCGGCGCACTCCACCACGGCCGTGCACGAGGCGCCCGCGTTGCCGCCCCAGCCCGCGCCGCCGCCGCAGCCCTCGCAGCCGCCCATCTCCCTGGTCAGTATACACACACGCACACAGACACACACACACACACACACTAGGGTTAATATTCGAGCGTTTTTTCCCGGTTGGTTAAACGTCATTTCAACATGGGAACGTTTATTAGCAAACAGAAGAAAGTTGGTGGGGGATGGGGAAACTGCGGCCCACGAAGGCTTGAATTCTGGCCCGCGACCATATACAACAAATGTCAAGACAAGATTTCGAATTGTTAGAAATTTCATTCTCATTGGCAATGGCCAGCTTGCATACGCATGCATTGTTTCGCCAGCGCGGGATTAGTGAAAATCGAAAATATTGCACAATAAATTAGTGTTTCAGAAAAAACATATCAATATTTTATTTCAGTAAATAACATTAAGCCAAAAATGCAACAACTTAGCCCGCCATATATTTCGTTAGTATATATTGGCACGTGAAAGAAAAAGTTTCCCCATCCCTAGACAATGAGGGCGTTTAACGGGCTGTTCCAAGTTATCTGCATCCCTTTCGCACTGCAAACTACTGGAATGTTTTCCCCAGTTGTTCACACTGTGGACAACTGGAAATAGCCCATGTTAACCATACGAATCATTACCTGTTACACGAAAATTACCCACGCTATATGGTTAATTGTCTGTCCTGCAACGAACATTTTTCATATTATTTTGAAATACGTATATTAAGGTGTCAAACTTTTTGAACTTGAATGCCGCGATTGTGACTGCAATGATCAGGAAAAAAGAAACAAAGATGAGCACGGCATTCGTGTTGCTGTCTTGGTCAGGTCAAAGGCCATCTGAACCACTCGCAAGGGCCAGTTTTTGACAGATAAATAATGTGATGTCGTCTCCGTCTATTTGGACAAAACAAACAGACGACATCACAGATATCTGTCATATAAAATTAATCAATGAATGTTGAAACAGGGGGTAAATATCGTATTAAAAAATTTAGAAAGAGATGGCGAATATGATTATGAAGCACACGCGCGTTAGAAAATGCAGCATCTGCTTTCGTTGCTAACTATACTCCTAGTTAAGGTTTTGCAGTAACTAATTATTAGTCATAGTCCCCAAAAATTGTTTGATAACCTTTAGGCTTTTATTTTTTATGTTTTTACAAACAATTTTAGTCAATTTAACAACTAGCATTGTGGATCTTGTTTGGGGTAGTTGCGAGTGTAACAGTGTTATTAAACCTCGTCGTTGTTGTCCGCAGCCGATGAACGCGTCGGACGGGGCGAACCACCAGCTGAACAAGGAGAGCTCGGACGTGCACTAAGCGCGCTACGTTGCAGTACCGCGCCCGCAGACAAACAGACATACAAACAAACAATAGTTTTATCCCGCGCCCCGCGCCCCGCGCCCGACGCTAGCCCACACCCGCTAAAGTGAAGTGAATGTTGCGTGAATTAACATTTCATTTTTATATATTTGGAACTTCCTTTAGTACTAAATTCGGCTAAAAAGAATGTAGCTTGATAAAGTGATAAAGTCGTTAACGCAATAATACACCGACGGACGAAGTACACTATGATTTGTTGTGTGTGATCGTACTATCCGAGTACACGAATTAGTCTATTCGATGTGAATTAAGAGATTTATATTTCTAATTTTAAGGGGAATTTGTATGAGACAGTATGCGTGCGCGAGTGGCACAGTGGCAGCGAGTAGCGAGTGTAGTGGCTAGTGGCGAGTGGCTCGCGGCCCCCCCGGCTCCGCATTTGACCGCATTTGCCGCCGCGCCCGCCGCGCGCGACTCCGACCGTAACATTCGAACTGTTAATTTTAAGTATCAACAAATGGACTGTAGAATTCTATCATCACACTTTGTTAACAGGATGTCTTCATTTTTTTTTATTTGAAATGTACAAAATCATGCTTTCATTTGATATTTTTTTCTAAATAGAGTTAAGTGGACAGTTTGTACATGAGAGCACGTAAGCTTAGTCGATCGCAATAGCGGAACCTCCGGCGAACCAGCTGTTTGACCGAAAATTGGTATTTAAAATTAGTATTTACTTACATTTTAGTTTAATGACAAAAACAATGTGTATATTTTATGAGAAAGTGAAAGTTCTTAAATAAAACTATTGTTTTCGGATTAATAATTATGTAGTTTTATTTCTTTTCAAAATTGATCCCGATCTTTCAGTCTTTGACTCAATACAAAACAATTCTATGTTCAAGTTAAACTACTTTTTTATGATACATCATTACACATACAAAAAGACTAAAATATATCATGATAATTATATTAATTACATCTGTCAATTACTGTAAAAACGGCGAATTTTATAATTATGAAGTCTTGCTCAATATTTGAAAGTATATGAATATATTGTTTCATACTTTAGACGTGAGCAGTTATTTGTAAAAAAATACGTGCTTAGAAACAAGTTTCTGAATCAGCAATTCACCATTATTTGATATTTAATAATTATCATGACGTGAAATATTGGCACTCAATAACATGTACAGCTTAAATACAAAAATAACATAAAAAATAGCAGCTTCGACAGCTACGTACATATATTTGTCTTGGGACCCTTGCCGATAATATGACTTGATTGACCATGCAACCACTTAATTCACAACTTTGTCCGAGTACCAAGAATGATATCAAAAAACTTAAGATTGCTCTTAAACCGTCCAAGATCCAACTTTTTTTATCAATACCAATTGGTTTTTCGAATCAATTATCAAATCGATAAGTGATACATATAGGATACATGCCACAAAAACGTAGACAACCATTGAACACGGGCGTAGCATAAGTTAGGGCGGTTACAGACTAGTGTTTTACACGTGCTTATAAGCTTGTTTATGAAAGCGCGTGTACGCGTGCACAGGTACGGTTTTGTTTTCTTCGAGCGTTGACGCGTATATAAGCTTGTATAAGCGCGAGCGAGAACATGTCCTCTTGACCAAACACGAGCAAACACGCAGGAATGAACGCGTACAAGCGTGTTCGATTTAATGCAGCGCGTGTGTAAGCAGAAAAAAACGCTAGTCTGATACCGCCCTTAACTCATAGAAACCCGGAATATTAGTCAAATCTAAGAGGTTTTTTATATAAGTCAACGCACTGAATTCCTTGGACAGTCATTTTCATTGATATCGAGAAAAATCTTTAGTTCTGGCTTCATACATTTTACAATGCAACCTAATTCTTTATCATATCATATCTTTAAAATTGAGTTAAATTTTAATATTGTCAAGATCTAAGAAATATTATCATTAACTGCCTTGACTTTGTCAGTTTTTATTATTTTTATTTATTGATGTATGTACGCAAAACTCTTCAGTACATGAGACACGTAATTAATTATTAATATATTTCCAGCGTCTATAATAATTATTTAGCATGGTACAAAGAGCGCAGAAACGAATGCTCAAGAATACATTTTATTGATTTCTTTGATCAGAGAAGCTAAAGAAGAAGACAAATTTTCATGCCAGTAGGTAAGTCTCAACATGATTTAATCTAATCATAATCACGTCTGTCCTTGCAATGGAGTCTTGACGAAGACCCATCCACATTTCTGAGACTCGGTACCGATATTTTTAACTTAAAAATACAAACTGAAATATAGATGCACAGAAAAACCAGAAAAATAAGACCAGCACTGGGAATCGAACCCAGGTCCTCGGTATTCCGTACCGCGTGCTATACCGCTACACCACTGCTGGTCAACGGTACAGACACGAATTTCCCCTATGCACCTCATATCTCAGCTTGTTTGTTTCTTATTTAGCCACTTAAGCAGTGACCAGCAGCGGTGTAGCGGTATAGCACGCGGTACGGAATACCGAGGACCTGGGTTCGATTCCCAGTGCTGGTCTTATTTTTCTGGTTCTTCTGTGCATCTATATTTCAGTTTGTATTTTCAATTTAGGTTTTACGGGATGACCGTAAAAGTAAAAATTTGGAATTGAAATAAAAAATACAAAAAGATTCCAAAAAACCAATCTTGATATTTTTAATTTTTATCCTTCTCTTTAGGGAACACCGAAGTACCTCATGATGCGAGAAGGGATACATTTCTTCAGGTGCTACCTCTGGCCAAATTTTCTTTCGTAAAAGAACATTTATTTAATTTAAGGGTAAGAGGTAAATCTCCCACCCACTGTCGCAAGCGCTGCGTCTCTTACAAGTAAAACTGGGGCAAAATAGATAAAAAATTCAACGTTGCAAAAAAGCTTCTTGTTTAGAGTCAACCAGGGCCGGCCTTAGTCATCTAAGCGCCCCGGACGGGTCATGTCTTTGGCGCCCCTTTACATACAAGCGTCAAAATACAGGTCACGTCTGTTACACCGAATACAAGTCTATAAAAGTTTACGCAGTCTTAGTTTTCCCTTAGATCGATAAAAATTGGTATTCAAATTAAGTGGATAAGTCGAGCTGAACCGCGTGGCGCCCTATAGTACCTGGGGTCCCGGGCAGCCGCCCCGGTCGCCCACCCTAAAGCCGACACTGGTTTCAATTAAGTCTTACTGCTATGCTAATGGTAAGTTCAAATAGTAGTGGGTACTGTACTGCCTAAGCCGTGAGTTCGGCCGGGGTGGTGGGAGGGGTTTGTTGTCCCACTACCTTCAACCTTCTGGCTTCGTCGGCGTCCAGAGCTCGCTTCATCTCGTAATACTTGTGTTTGAACGAGTGGAGATCGCCGTTGACTCGGTCCAGCTCTAGACGGAGGTCAGTCACCTGCTGTTCGCGCATGCTTAGCTCTGGAACACGTGTGAACGGTTAGGTACCGGAGTAAAAACTAAAGCAGGAGAAAAAGCATGATTTCGGAAAAAAAATCCTGAGAATTGTCGATTGAGTGTCCATTGGCGGCGTTGATTCCTTTCCATCAGGTGGCCTGCTCGTTTGCCGTCCGAGTTTGCCCTTATCATAAAAAAAAAACTTTCTGAAACGTACTCGTAGTATACAATTTTTTTCTCCTCTTCGACCTCGATTCCTGGAGAATAAATACCTATGTACCTACATGGCATGGGAATTTCAGGGACCACCGAAATGCTTCCGAAAATGGATACGGAAAGATACGGAACGCTATAGCCATTTATTCAGTATTATTTAATTGATTTACTCAAATAAAAAAAAAAACAAAAGAAGTACAGATTAAATTAAATAAAATAATAATAATAATAAGACGAAGAAAACGTACCTAAGAAACCTTAACTAAATATATCTATATGTTACTATAAAAAGAAAACCCCGTCCAAAAGATCTGCCTGTGGCAGAGTTCCCATGATGCTGGCCGCATTACCCCTTTGGAGCGCAAGTGCGATCCGCTGGGATAAATACCTACGTACCTACCAGCTCTTGGGTCCCCAGAGGTGTCGATCAACCGGGAAGAAAAGGCCTTTATGAAACACTTCATATCGGCTGACCAAGGCCCTAGAGTCTCAACAGCAAGCGCCGCAAACTCGTAATCTTTTAATAAAGAGGAGTACTTGCGGCGCTTGAGGAGTTGGGCCTGATCAGCCGCAGCGCCGGCTCGTGAGCTAGTTGCCTGGATGTGGGACAGAGCGAATGTATCAACGCATGTAGCGTCCCACACCAGGGCCCTACCGAGCTTCCACGGCACCAGGGTGACGCCGTCTGGACGCTTGCCATGCCAGCCGGCTCTAAAGCCGAAGGCACTGACGCGGTGGCAAGCGACCGACGTACTGTGTCATTTATGGTGCCATGACGGTACATACGGCCGGCACTTCTAGCACACGAAAGACCATGTCGTCCCAGTTGATCGACATTCAGTATTATATTTATAAGGAGGTGTAAAGCGAGTTCTGTATGAAAATATGTGACGCACAGACGTCTGTCGTCAAAGTACAGTCACCTGCATTAATATCTGCCTCAACGGAGCATGGAAAAATATCTGACAAGTCCCTACCGGCCCTATACTCCATTTATTTTAACATTTGAAACTTAACGGTAAAATTTGCAAATTTGCATGTACTTAGGTATTTTTAGTCCATTTGTGTTCGAAATACCGAGAAACGTGCGTTATAATTTGATCGTTAATTCAAACCTTAAATTAGACGTAGTATAGAAATAGAGATACGAGTAATTTATGTATTCTTTGTTCAGTCAGATATTGGTGCTGGTGACACCACCACAATTGACACTTACCCGCAATCAGACACTTCATCTTCGTAGTCCGCTGCGCCAGCGCACGCTGCGTGCGATTCAGCGTTTGCTGCGAGAGAGCGTAAATTTTTAATATTTTTTTTTTCTAAAATGGACCAATTTTTTTTTTCATATGCTCTGGACGGGATTCTAACCCGAGGCTATATTGTCTAAAGTTTCTGACGCTCGCGATCGCAATCAAATGACAGTTTTTGTATGCGAAATCTGTCATTTGATTGCGATCGCGGGCGTCAGAAACGTTAGGCAATATGGCCTCCGCATCTCCTGGCTATACGCACCGCGTGTGCTATCAACGGCACCTCGGGGCTCCCGACCATGCCAACCGAAACTCGAGGTGGTCAGGGATATTCAGTGCTAGAAAGCAAATTTCCCTGATTTCTATCGGAATTCTATCCAAAAGTCAGGGAAAAACCTCGTGATCCCAAAACTTAGCTCGATATTTTGATACCAGTCGTTCCAGTTCTGGGCACTCACTGTGCACGTTCGGTGTGCACTGATTTCCCATCATCATCTTAGTATATCGGGCTCGGGCAGTAAAAAAAAACATATAACCTGCTTTGAAATGTACATGATTGGTCAGGGAAATTTAGAAATGTGGTCAGGGAAAGTCAGCGAAAAGTCAGGGATTTTTTTAGGACTTTTAGTGAACACCCTGAGTCAGTTCACATAGTCAGGAGATGCAGGTTCGAATGCTCGTAAACTTTAAATAGCTAATAATTGAGATAATTGCTAATATTAAAAATGCACAAGTAACTCTTGTCTGTCTATTACCTGTTCACAGTTCGACCGTTTAACTGATTTGATGAAATTAGAATATGGAAATAATTTGAGATACTGGGCCTTATAGTTTGTCTTTACTTAGGAATCCCGTAGGTATAATTGCCTAAGTGCGCAGACGGCGTCTCGGGTCACAGCTTGTTTAGTTTAGTCTACGCTTGAATTAAAATATTGTACTTGTATCAAACGTAGGGTCAATGCGTAGATTTTATTTTGTATGTTTAAAAGTTTTTGTGGGTTTTGGCTTTTTTATTATTTGTTTTATTTTTTACGGGTAGGTACAGAAAGCTAAAACAGAAGCTAATTTTGTAAAACAAGCATGACAATTTTACAGCCTGTGTACGCCACCAGTAGGTACATTAAATCGTGGCGTTTAAAGAAACACTCAAGGATAACAAAACAATAGGTAAGTTACAACCGACCTTCTTTAGTATTTACCTGTCTCCCTTTGGGTAGTAATTATATCTTTATAAAACATAATTAATAGAACTACTTATTCAAAGCCAGCTCTGAGCAATCAAATCTATGCGAGGGTTGTCATTCACAATTTCAAAACACTAACTAGGATTAAAAGTATAGGTAAGCCATGTGGCCTGTAATCATGGATATCTATAGTCTTTGCCCGTGCCGTAGGCAAGGATACTACTTATTCCAAATGTGGCGAACCAATTTTTAAACACTTGATACCTAATATCAGGGTGCTCTTCAAACCCAGGACGGACGGCTGTCCTGACACTCCAGAAAACCGAAAACGTAATGGGAATACACAGTTGGCAGCCTTAGAATTCATCATAACATCAGTTCTGCGAAGTGCTTTATTTACAATGGATTATTACCAACAATCAATTGACGTCCTTTTTATGAGCTGTCAAAACGCGATTTCCCCATGTTTTTTTTTATGGCAGCAACTACACTTTGTAACTCGCCTAATTTGCTAACTCAATGGACTAGCTCAGGGGTTCCCTAACGGAGCCATAGATGGACCTTGCTCACTGTAGGGCAGTCCATTTGGTGAAGAAGTGACTACTAAATTAGCTACTCTAAATTTAAGCGCTTATTTTTATAGTTACTAACGAATTTTTGTAACATTTATCATTGTATGCATCTCAGTTATTTGAAATAAATGTATTAATAAATAATAATAATAATATAAGTCATCGTGTTCAAAACCGGAAAATGTACTGGAGGCTATTACGCTATGGTGTAGTGTGGTGTGGGATCTGAAGCCATATTATCACCACTAAGCGAGCCGCCGCGCGAAGCAAGCGCATGAGATATGATTTTGTTCGACACAGGGTTCAAAATGGCACCGAAAATGGCTGCCGCGCGAGGCGGCTCGTTAAAGCTCCATCAAGTCTCTCCACGAGGCTACACGAGCGAACGCGAGCGTGAGAGTGAACGACGATACGCTCGTGGCCCCTCGTCTTCCCTCGCCTCGCTCCGCTTTGTGTCGGCTTTTCGGGTGCGAGTCAAAGGAGAGAGGAAAGTAGACGTAAGTAGCGGGCATCTGAATAAATCGAGTGTGGAGAGAATCGAGAGATTCCTAATGCCTCGCCAAGACTCGTGCCGAGAGCCACTAGGAGGCGCCTCGCGAGTCTGGATGGGGCATAGATTTGGATGTGCAATGGCACCTGTATCTCGGGGCTGGGCTGCAACGCCAGCATGTCTTTGACGGCGCTGTAAAGGTTCTTTGTCTCTTTCAGTTCGCGCTCCTTCAGCACCAACATCTCACTCTGCGCCAGGACTTTCCTGGAAACAACAATATAACCTCACTTGTAGACCGGTAGAGAATCATCTCTAATTTAAGACCGGCAACGACCAGCAGTCCCAAATGGTATAGGTTGACCAGCGTTGAGGTCACGCACACAAGAACATGTCACTAAGTGACAGCAGGATTTTGACATTCACTCATTCATTTAATTCATTCTCCTTTTATGCAATCAATTGTTCATGTAGCTGTGTGTAATCATTCAACTCTCGTGGCACTATATACTGTAGTGTAGGTGTATCAATGGGCAGAGCATGATCACTGATCACTTAACGCATTCACTGTCACCGACGCACATATGCGTTTTCGGAACTTCGCCCAGTGCAATCAAAACATGATCGCTCACAAACGGATGAACCGATTTTGATGCGGTCATATTTAAATCGAAAGCTAATTTGATCAATATGTTTCTTAGCTAAGTTACATAAAAAACGGTCCCTCCAAAATAAAATAAAAGGCTTTATAAAGTTATCAAGCCACAGAGTTCATGACACATTTTTTAAGGACCAATCGGCACGCGTTGCCGGCACGCCATCCTGACACGAACCCGTCAATAACCAATAACTATTAATCGTGACTACTAATTAACAATTACTAATAGCCAACAGTTACTGCTTAAGTTGAGCCCAATGCCTATTAGGATCACCCGATGTCAAGAGCAGTAAACCAACCGGAGGTGTAATTGCGTAGGTACTAAAATCTAACCAAAATAAGCTTCTATAAAAAACACTTTTAATGCAAGGTTTTTGCAGACTGTACTAGCATTGTCATCCAAATTCATGTATCCGTAACAAATTTCAAGTCAATCTGATCACACGAATTGGGTGATATTGGATTTCCAAAACTTGAAGACAAGTTACACTATGAGATCATTGCAGGTTATTAAAAACTTACATAAATCTATAGGGGTGAGGCAGCGTAAGGTAAAAAAAATTTAGGTATCTTAATATTTAGATCTTCGTTACAAGTAAGTAGGTACCTCTGGGCCGCGGATTATTGCTTGGAGTATTTATAGTAAGCTATAAATATAAAAGTAACACGTAAACCTGTATAGACATAATTAATTATGTTTTTTCTTTGTCTTGTCTCACCGAGATCTGAACCCTTGACCTTTAGCAAGTCTAACAATAACAATATACGGTTGAACTACTACGCTGTTGACGGAGTTATCGAAATTAACAAACTTGTTACGCGAGAAATTCAGACAAAAGAAAAACAAGTGAAACACATTTCGCAGAGACAAGGGAAATCAAGATCGATTGTTCGCACCCGAAAACTTCGTCGACGAATTATCTATGTCGACGACATATGACAATTTCAATTTAGAATCAATTTCGTTGCGGTACAGAATAAAATAGGTCATAAATATCTACACTACCTTTGATTATTCTGTGTCACGGTATCCATTACAGCTATTTCATTTCACCAAGTATAACTTATTATGTATAGGTAGGTACGATTTATGACTATGACTGTTCATCTAGTTTGCTTTGCTTAGTCTCTGTCTAGACCACGTTGCTCTATGCATACAGGTTACGAAATTGTCAAAAACAAAACTTGAGCTTCACGCATGTGTCACAGCACAGTCATTCATTATACACCGCTCCAGTTGGTTTAATGCTCTAAGAGCTAGACGCAAGACAAACAAAACTAGTGACCTTGTGTTGTGAGTCTATTGGTAGTCTGCGTTGTTTTTCTACGCCGGACTGTCATTTCATTATACACTAATTATTACCTAAGTACCTAAGTAAGTTCTAGACGATGATGGTAGGTATTCAGATTTTTGCAGGCATTGGCTTTAATTAACAGGGAAAATCGTAATGACTTTTCGTTTGAAAAGGTTCCATGAAGGCTCATGAATTAAAAAAACTTTGACATAAAACTTTGAAATTGTGCATTTCCGAAAATAAAGCAGGTAGGTACGAGCGTAGGTAAACTAAATTAACTGTTCCGAACTGAACTTAAGGGGTGCATGAAAATATTATTTTTAGTTCGGGGAGGCTGGGCGAAATAAATGTTGGGAAACCCTGATCGAAAGGCTGACCGTGCCTTGACACGTCATGCCCTAGCAAAATGGACTAGTAGCACAGCACAGGTCAACTTTTTTACGACCAAACTGCGTGCCGATATTTCTTTGATGTTAACCATAAAAACTATCAATGTAACGTGGCGCCATCTTCCGATTAACCCGCAAAGCAAAACTACTAATTTTTAATCATAAACGCCCCTAGCAAAAAAAGTTGGAAAACCCCCGACTTCAAAGTTCAATATCTCAAAAGCGGCTGAACCGATTTTGATGAAACGTGTCTAAGAACCATCGCACGAAAATCTGCTTTCAAATAAAAAACCCACGTAGACAGACAGACACATAGCGGTCAAAGTTATAACACCCCTCTTTTTGCGTCGGGGGTTAAAAATAAATAGATACATACATGCGAGTCCACATGCAAGTTGGATGACAATGCAAGCAGGTACAGTCAACAAAAAGTACAATCAACAAAAAAGCTTTAAGTAATTAAAAGTGAAATGTAAAGAAACAATGAAAGAAAACATTTATTTGTAGCAAAATGGGAAGAATGGACAAAAAAGTGAAATTAAATTATTAAGTTAGTAAGTAAAAGTTTTACCAGAAACTTGTTTTGCTTAAAACTGATGCGCTTTTGACCCCTATCTCACCTGCAAAAGTACAGATGAGGCCAAGTAACAGGTGGACAGATTTGAATGCGGTTTTTTTTATTTGAATTCAGGTTTCATAGCGATGGTTCTTAGACATGTTTCATAATTAAATTATTGTTAATCTGTATTCACACTCGCAGACTACCAAGTTACAGGCTCAGCCTAGTTTGGAGTCTGACGGAAAATTCCAACATTATGTATTAAGTGTTTTTGTCAAATAAATAAATAAATAAAATAAAAATAAATAAATCAATTCAAATAATCAATTCAAATTCAAATCGGTTTAGCCGTTTTAGAGATATTGAACTTTGAAGTGACAAAGTCGGGGGTTTTCCATTTTTTTGTAGGTTAGATTATTAGGACCTAATTTGGCGCTCCCCATGCAGGCCCGAGTCTATTGTGAAGGCCGTCGAAAAGTTGAAATGTCACATGATATTAGTTTATATGCAAAAATGTGTATTTTGTAATTTTGTGCACAGTGTAACTTTATTGCTAAATAACAATTATTCTTATTCTTACCCAAGTAAAACAAATTTCAAGTCAATCCGACTAAATTAACGTCAAAATTAATAACACCCCTCTTTTTGCGTCGGGGGTTAAAAATTAGCTTGCAAGATTTGACCTAACAACAACAGCAAGTTAAATAAAAGCTTGTAAACAAAAGAGTAAACTAACAGTAAAAAGTTAGACTTCTCCTTGAGGCCCGATGCTATGATTCATAAACGTCTAGCGCTTCAGTTAGGCTCTGCAAGTTAGCGGCGTAGACCCTCCTTATGCTAAGTCACAAAATGGCCGCACAAGTTTGAACAGCTGACTTTGACTAGAGCAAAAAACCATAGGTACCGAAGATATTTATAGTGAAGGCAGGGCTACGCAGAAAAATCAGGAAAAATTATTTTCAGGAATTATATTTAAAAATCCTCTAAATTAGCAACAATAAATTACAATAAATATGTAAGGATGATTAACATAATTATTTTTTGCACAACATAAACTGCGGATCGAAATGGCGGAAAAACAAACATCTCGCTTTTTATTTTTTTTCCTGGTAATTTGCTGTCACTGCTGTCAATTATTATTTTTTAATTATCGATTAGGCCATTTTTTGTCTTTGATTGTCAACAACATAACGCGTCTAATCGTTATCAGCAGCTCAACAACTAGCAGACTGCTAGCAAGCGTTTATGAATCATACTTCTTGGCAACCGTCTAACAGCTTAATCAGTCTGCTAAGTAACAGACCGATCAAACCTCAATTAAGGGTTTTTTATGAATAAGGCTGTTAGTGTGTGAGTGTGTGCGTGTGTGTGCTAAAGTGTGTTTGTGCGACTTACTTCTGCGTGAGGCGCAGCTTGTGCGTGAGGCGCACGCTCTCGGGGTCAGTGCCCTGCAGCTTGCGCCAGCGGTGCACGTTGAGCGGCGTCTCGAGCGCCTCCTCGAGCGCGCGCACGCGCAGCCGCTCGCGGCCCAGCTCGCGCTCGATGTTGAACACCTGCGCGACCGCCACATTAACCTTGTTCTTTTGTTTTTCTATCGTTTTACACCATGGCAGTTTGGCGGCAGTGTGACTTTATTCTCGAAACTATTATATTCTAATTGCTTTGTCAATTGTTTTCAAAATATTTCTATGGTGGGCTTCAGGAGGCTATACTTAAAAATACAGTCGTTAAGGACGTTTTTCTATTGTTATTAGGAATAAAATATTTCGTCTTTACTTTTAAAAAGCTCGTAAGTACTTCAAAATCGATAATTTTTCTGAACGAACTTTATGGGTAGTAGAACTTTGTAGGTAGGTACGTTATTCCAAGGGTCAATTTTGTCGACGTTGATTTTAGATATAGGTACGAGATTTTTTCAAAGTAGTGACTATTGTATTGTATTTATTAATTGTTTTGCAGCACCTCTAGCCTCAGATCAGTCATGTTTTCTATCCCTTTCGACAGCAAATTCTTCTCCTTTCTGAGACGAATGATCTCGAGCCGCAGCAGCCGGATGTCTTCCACCCTTTGCTCGTATTGCCTTTCACCTGCAAACGTCAAAAACAACTCTTACTCCCGTCTCTATTTTACCAACGGACTTCCAGGCGGGGGGAGCGTCTTTACGCTTATCTTCACTGCAATAATAACCAAATCAAATCCTGGCCTGACTTGGTTAAACTGAGCAAGTGTTGCCATACATTCTTCCGGAACATAACTTTGTTTGCGAACTACCTTCCGCTGGCGTTCGTGTCGTCACAGCCTAGTGTGTATAAGTGTTTATTTTATGTGTTTAGTTTTAATGGGTCCCACTGAAAAACATCGTTGTGGCTTGCCGCAACATTATGCTGAGTAGGTCCCAATTTATACTAATCGATGTTTTTTTTTTAATTATTATTTCATCCTAACGTGTTTTTTCTGTGTATCGAATATGTGTAAATAAATGTCTCTCTCTCTCTCTCTCTCTCTCTCTCTCTATCTCTCGTATGTAGTTAGTGTTCCATTGGTCGGAACGAAGCGATTTGCTTCATCTTTCATAATGCGAACTGCTAAGAAATGGGATTCGCCCTCATCGTCTGTATTTCCGGATAAACACATCCAAGGGCTCTTCAAGGCTAGAGTGAATAGGCTGTTACTGAACTAGTGAGAAACACCTTTGGCCTCATCTGCACTTTTGGTATAGAGAAAGGTCAATCACGGTCAGTTTTATGTAAAAAAAAATACCTCTGTGCAGTGTGATCTCGAGTATGCGTATCTTTTCATAGAGCAGCGAGATCTCGTCGTTTCTTCGCACGAGCTGCGCGCCGACCACGTCCCGCTCATTCATTAGACCCTCCAGCTCCTTGGCCAGCTTGGCGCGGGCCACGTCGCCTTCCTGCAAGGTTTCAACATCATCATCATCATAATCATCATCGTCATCAGGCCTCAAAAGCCACTGTGCGTCTCCTTCGACACTACTTTTCACGAACCCTTACTTACAGTGGCTTATAATTTCTTAAAAGACCAGCAATAGACCAATGAATCTCCTTGATCAGTTGGTACTCATGGTCGGTGGTGATTTCACATCAGATGCCCGCAAGCTCGTTTCCCTCTCATAATAAAATATAGCCGTCTCTTACCCCCACGATCCTGTTGAGGCGCGCCTCCTCCTGCCTGAGCGCGGCGATGTCAGCGCGCGCGTCAGCCAGCTTGGTCAGCCCGGCCTGCACCTCGGCCCGCAGCTGTTCGCACTTCTTGTGGCACTTAGCGAGCGCGCCCTCGCACGACTTCAGCCCCGTCTCCTTGCCGCTAATGTCCTCTTTCAGCTGCTCGATTTGGTATGCTAACATCTGGAACGATATATAATTTATTGAATCAGGTGTTTCTTTGCGGAGGTCCATATCAATGAACTGAAACATATATTTTGCTCACCCGCGGCGACCTTACGATAGCTACGTTTATGCTAGAAATGTTTGTTCATGCAGTTCCTCCAGCCTCCACACTGTAAGAACATGCACAACACAAATCCATCTATATGACCACCACCACACTACACTGACGCGTTTCGAACTCAACCAGAGCTCACCTTCAGAGCAACACAACCATTCACCATGCTACCAGATGTTAGACTGACACATCTGGTCTGGTGTCAAGGGTGGTGGCGATGATAAATGGGTTCGTGTGATTTGTGTGTGTATGTGTTCTCACAGTGTGGTCGCAGGTGAGCAAAGTAATTGTTTCAGTTGATGGAAAGATATATGTTAAGAAACCGATAAACTTGAGCATTAACTTGCAGCGTCTGACTGATCTTACCTGATAACAAGTGAAGATGACGCCGAAGATCCTATTCAGTATGGCTCTAACTTGTACTTAACCGGAAACACAGTAGCAGACAATCAATGCCAGTCGTCCATAATTTTACCCAATTGCACCCACCCTCAGCTTCTGCTTCAGATCCTGTATTTCATCGAGCGCCTCCGTATAGTTTTTGTGCAGCATGTTCCTTTCAGCTCGGGTGGCGTCGAGCGCGACGCTGGTCTTCCGTGCTGCGATCTGCTCCTCGCGCAGGGCTTTCTTCAGGTCCACGATATCCGCCGTGCGGAGACGAACCTCCTCTGGAAAAACGCTTGTTTAGACCTCAGAGCCCGCTCCCACTTGTCGCGTGTCGGGTGTCAGTGTCAGTCATTTCTATAGAAAATCGTGTCGGGCAAGTGTGAATAGCTTCATATAAAATGTTCTGCCACTGGAACGTCCAATTAAAATCCGGAGCCGACATCCGACAAGTGGGAACCAGCTCTGAGGCTTTATTGTATAACGCACCTGTTTGTTTTCACCACTTCTTTCTGTCAAACGGTACAGGATGAGGGTAGAAAAAGATGGTGAATGTGGTCGCATTCACCATTCCTTTCTACCCTCGTCTCGTACCATGTGATGTGACAGAAAAAAGTGGTGAAAACGATGGTGGTTCCAAGAGTGTTAGACAATTAAGGCCTCTGGATTTCATGGTTGACTTTTTCAACTTGGACTGGCACAGGAACTGTGTTCTGGAACATGTGCAGAATCCTTGCATTTATTTGGCATGTTCGATTAAAATTCACTTAAATTTTTGTGTAAGGATGGAACAGACAGCATATACGTATATTAAGTAACATTGTTGGCAACTTTGTCAGCGTCCTGGGGAAATTTTCAGGGCATTTGCATTTTATTTGGGTAAAACGCAAACGCAATAAGTATTATTATAGGAATTACCGGATATTTCGTCAATTTTCTCATTGAGTGCTATTGTTTCTTCCAGCATTCTGAAAAGTAGAAACAAAAATAACACTGATATAGGTATTATTTATATGTAATAATAGTCAGTTGAGTACTTAGTTTTCCAGATGACAGAGAAAGTATTATTGGCGATTACCATAAGACAGAAAGAGATGACACAATACCGCGCCGCGCCGTAGCGTCTAATGTCTAATGCTACGAGTACGCTACTACTCTTTTTCGCTGCGATGTTATATAATTTCTAAATCTTTGATCGGCGGTGCGCTGGAGGGTAGGTGAGTAGGTATAGTAGCTATCGGTGTGTATAGTGAGTGTGGAGCATGACTTTGTACTGTCTTAACTCCTCCTTAGCTGTTCCTGTTAGCCTAATCACTGTATCACTTGTCCTTGTCTACTACATGTGCACAAGCTTTACCTGTCCTTGTCCTTTTCGAGCTGTCGGATGGCGAGCCGCTGCTTGGTGACCTGGGCCGCGCTCTGTTCCAGCTCGTGCTCCAGCTGCTTGCGGCGCTGGTCCGCGAGATTCAGCATGTGAAGGTTTTCCATTGCCTCATCTGTAGACATACTTGAATCAATAATACAGCAACGAGATGGACACTATGGGCAGATGACTTCATCAAAGTCGTGGGCTCACGGTGGATGCAGGCCGCTGCCTATGAAGCAACAGCAGCTGGATGTCGGACGTCGAGGCCTTTACGTAAAGAACAGTGAATAGAATAAAATAGAAAAATTTCAGCAAATGAAAAATGTTTGAATTTCTTCAGTCATGGCGCTGGGTTTCAGGGCAACCCAGAAAACAACAGAATAATAAAGCTAGGCTAAACTAAACGTGTGGAGACAGATGTCGCAAGTGAACAAAAAGCGCAACAAATTAGTAGCAACTAGGTACAGATCTATCAGGGTTCAAACATCACGTAACGTCATGTAAAGTGTAAGATTTGCATGAATAAAATTAATGCCAAAAACATGTGGGTGCCCACGTCGGCTTATGTATTGTAAATTTCAGTGAACGGCTACGGTTGATATAATGTAATGAACGGGAATATTCCCGCATCGCTCGCACAGGCTCGCGCACGGAGCGGTGAGCGAGATAAAAATTCCACCCATAGAATTGCATAAAATCTCCACTCCTCTTCAGTGGACAGAGAATTGGTAACCAGCTTAAAAATTCATACAAAACCGAGGAGTAGAGCGAGGACACGAAGCGGGAAAGAGGAGCGATGAAGCGGGGCGAGGGACGAGCGCGAGCGTCAGCGAACAATCCGCAACTTCGCTCCATTTAAAGGTCACAGCTCATTAGAGGCACCCGGCACCCGACCAGCACCACCTCGACTTTCGGCTGGACGTCAACGCAACGAGTGGACTCGTTGTCGTCAGGTGGTCCACGGGTGGACGCCGCGTTGACAACGATGGACCTCGCGTGGTCTACGAATTTCCTAGTAGTCACTATGGCGGCGAGCAGCGGGCTGTCACCGAGTGAGTGAGGCGATCCGGTGACGCTACGAAGTTGACGTAGTGAGCGCAAACCCATACAAATCCATATGAAGAATACTAACCGCTCAAGGCGGGGCGGTGCTGGTTGGGTGCCGGGTGGCTGTAATAAGCTATGACTTTTACTTTCTCGCTCCGTTCTGCTGCCTCACTCTGCTCCAGTAGGTAATGCTCGGAGTCGGTACACTCTTCACTAGAATCATAAGCGAGTAGACTTACTCTGAATCTTCTGCATGCTCTTGTTAAGGATCTCCTTCTCTCGGTTCAGGTTCTCTATGTCGCGGCGGTCTGCCTCCGCTTGCTTCTTACTTAGCATGATCTCTCGCTCCATCACGCTCACCTGCTGCCTCAGACGGTCCCTGACGTCACAAGTCACAAGTCGTGTTAGTCTTTACCACTTTCTATTAGAGTGCCCGAAGGAGGGTATTATGAATAGAAGCAACAATGCTGATTGTCACATTAACTTGTTAAGCAAATTGCATAGAAATCGCTCGACCCATGTCCATAATCGCCGAAATAATTATACAAGAATAGGCTACTTAGTGTTCTAAATAATTCTAACTAGTCCGTTTCAGTTATTTATCGAAAATGATTGAACACGTATTTTTATTTTGCCCGTCAAACAAAAAATTACGAAGATGAAGCGCGATGAAGTTCGAAAGTGGGAGACCATGGCCGTGGTGTCACATCGTGCTAATTATCGTTTCGCGCTCGCGTTGAAACCGCTGCGGGCCTCTTTCGCTTTCGACTCGCCCATAAATCGCCAGTGTGATTGGGTCTCAAGCTCACCGGTCGACCTCGACGCTGGCCTTGTTCCCTTCCAGCCGCTGGTACTTCTTGGTCTGCTGAACGGCCTGCTTCGTCAGCTTCAGAACCTCGTTGCGCATGCGATTGCTGTCGTCGGTCATGTTCTGGAAAATTCCCAAATATTGCATGTGGCATTTTTTACAAGCTTTTATTTAACTTGGCATGTATGTATGTGCGGGTCTAATCTTGGCAGTTGACTGACGGATTGACTTGAGATTTGGCAAAATTATGTAAATTGCGTTACAATACAAGAATCTGGTAGTGACATCCTGATAGTCCGTTTAGGATCGTCACCACAGGACGGAACTCCTCAACGGCGAATGGCATAGACATGAAATTTGGTATGGAAATGTAGTTAAGATGACGATCCAAATACAGTCAACAAAAAGTACAGTCAGCAAAAAAACTTGTATTAAAAATGATAAAAAAAACTTCTTTTTAATTATTGGCGGCGCCCTTCTCTGCTGTTGCTGTCTCCAACTTCTGGGTCATATCTTTGAGCTGGCGGTCGACACGGTCGTTCGTGCGATCTGCTTTACTCTTGTATACAAGTTGATACCTTGAGTTCCTTAGTGGTGTTGAACAGCGTCTGCTTGGTCTGGTCGAAGCTGGCGTTGGTAGCGTCCAAAGTGTCCCGCAGCTGAGCCGAGCGCGCGTTGGCGGCGTCCTTCTCCGCTGTTGCTGTCTCCAACTTCAGGGTCATATCTTTGAGCTGGCGGTCACGACGCTCGATTGTGCGCTCCGCTTTACACAACTAAAGGATAATAAATAAATAATTATTTCATCACACTTGTTCGTAGACAGTGTAACATGATTGCAACCCCCCAAATAATAGTACATTACTGCAGAGGCCGGGAAAGAAAGGCTTGCAGGCCGACTATGTATACACGCCCGAGCGAAGCGAGGCCGGATAGGTAGGTGTACGAGGTTGGCATGTTCTTTCACGCCGAGGTTTGTATAGTGCTTTTCTCAAACATGCACTAAAAGAAATAAAACTCCTAGAAATCAATGTTTTATTCGTAAGACAACTAAAATTGTACCAGACCAGATGTACCTACTTAGATATAACGGACTGCAAAAATAAAAAATCACGTTTCTAAACTAAACTTTTGAAATGACAATGGAACTTATTTGCAAAATGGCTAAAGCCCAAGTCCAGTCAATCAAAAAAAAAAGACAATGACACTTGTCAATTTTCCCGCCAAAACTTTTTTTTTATTGTGTTTGCTGTCCGGCTTTTAGGGCAATTATACACGAAATGCAGCCCATTTAATCAGCTACATTAATACTTTATTATGTAAATAAAATTGTAATTTGACGTAGAACGCGTCGGTAATATTTATATATTTACATATAGAATATTCATAGTCCTGTGAATTTATTCAGTAACTACAAATAAGTAAGTAAATGAACCATAGAAATTCAGATTATTAATTTCAAGTCGTGCATAATGGCCTTTATCGTGGATATTTGATTTGACGTTTTGCATTAAATAAATAAATAAATATAACGGGACAATTAACACCAATTAACCTAGTCCCAAAGTAAGCTTATAGCAAAGCTCTTGTTATGGGTACTAAGCAACGGATAAATATAATTATTTAGATAGGTACATACTTAAATACATATTAAACACCCAAGACCCGAGAACAAACATTCGTATTTTTCATACAAATATCTGCCCCGACACGGGAATCGAACCCGGGACCTCAAGCTTCGTAGTCAGGTTCTCTAACCACTAGGCCATCTGGTCGTCAAACAAAAACAAAAAGCATTGAAACAAAAGACTATATATATATACGCGTGCAACTCCTGAGCTGAGCAGGCGCAAGCAGGAGCAGGATGCCTGAGATGCGGGGGGGGGGACTGCTCAGGTTTCTCCGATTACCTTACATTAAAGCACATAGTGTATTTTGAGTGCAATTGCTCACACATAATGCCGTAAAAGTCATAATTGCCTGGGTTCGAACTCACGGCTCTATGCCTTAGGTCAAACCACTAGGGCCAACTTCTAGGACAAACTTAGGGGAACCTCCGCACTAGGATATCATATCTTCCCCTAAGTCCCGAATTAGTTTTACGAATAAGGCACTGGAGGAGTCTTTGCTTCTGCCACTCAAAACATAAATAAATATCATGGGACACTTGACACCAATTGACCTAGCTAGTCCCAAAGTTCCCAAACTAAGCAAAGCTTGTACTATGAATACTAGGCAACGGATAACACACACTCATATAAATAAATAGATCAGATACTTAAATACATATTAAACATCAAAGATCCGAGAACAAACATTCGTATTATTCATACAATAAATATCTGCCCTTGCCGGGTATCAAACCCGGGACCTCAAGCTTCGTAGTCAGGTTCTCTAACCACTTGGCCATCCGGTCGTCATCAAAAAACCGGTCGAGAGCGTGTCGGACACGCCCAAAATAGGGTTCCGTAGCCATTACGAAAAAAATAAGTAATATTTTTCTAAGGATTTCGTATTTTATACGGAATCTTCCAAGTTTAGGTATATTTTATACCTTAGGCTGCTATTTAAGAGTAAAACTACTAGTAAGTCTCAAGCAAACTTAGCCGTTATAGTTTTCCTTGAAAGTTTGATATACTTACTACCATCCTGAATTTTTCCAAATTTTTCCACCCACCGGTTTAGATTTTAGAGGGGGGAATGCTCGATTTTAATGAAAATTTGCACTTTAAAGTTGAATGTTTCGCAAAAAAATCAATGAATCGAAAAATCGTCTTAGAAAACCTCGAATGGTTTTAAAAGGCCTATCCAACGATTCCCCACACTATAGGGTTGGATGAGAAAAAAAAACACCGCTACGTCTATGGGAGGTACCCTAAAAATATTTAAAAAAAAATTATGTACCATTTTGTCGGCATAGTTTACATATATATCCGTGCAAAATTACAGCTTTCTAGCATTGATAGTCCATGAGCAAAGCCGTGGACAGACGGACAGACAGACAGACAGACATAGCGGATTTATAATGGTTCCGTTAGCCATTTTGGCTCCGGAGCCTAAGAAAACGTACATAAATATTTACAGTACATTTTATACGGTATTTGACTTTTTTGTATATTGTTTTATAAATTAAAACTAAATGCATGTTATCGAATAGAAAATCAATTTTTAAGCTACCTTTACAAATAACAAAGTTATAAAGGTTTGAAATTCAAAATTAGACAGAGAGACATACTGGCTTTTGACGTCACACGCCAGTACCGCCATACTTGCTGCATAGAGAAAAGCGTTTGAGAAAGAGACAGGTATATAGATTTAAAAAAAAAACACTATAAATCCAATTTTCAACCGATTTAAATTTTCTCTTCGCTAAACACTATCTGTACATCTATATTTTCATAATAATATTAAGGAGTTGTCAAATACCGTATTGTACCCCTGGTGTTGCAGATGTTTATGGGCGGTGGTGATCTCTTACCATCAGGAGACCCACTTGCTCGTTTTCCATCCAATCGAATAAAAAAAAAAAAAAAACAGTAATCTTTTATAGCTACATATAGTGGTACACGTCATGATAACGACCTGGTCCTGAAGGTTCCCGATGGTGACCCCTCGATTCTCCACCTCCTGTTTGAGCGTCGCACTTTCCCCCTTCAAGTGGTCCACGAGGCGGTTTTGCCGCACCGCGTTGTTGTCGGCTTCCTGAATGAATAATTATTTGTGTCACAAGGGAGCAAAATGGCGTATTTCCGGCGAGGGCGGTATATTGAATCGAGAATGTAGCGAAGGATTCTACAATAGAATCCTGAGTGGCTCGTATACAACTTTTTACACAGAGCATTAAGAAACTTAAACAAAAAATCTAAATATACTTAAAGAGCAACCAGCACAAAAATGGCGTGGTTTTTTAATTATGAACTTAAAAAAAATGCATTTGGATTAAATCGCTTAGGAAAACCTTGAACAGAAAAGTTGCACTTTGCTCCCTCTCGTCAGGGGTTACTTTTCTGAAGGAGAGGTGTGAAAAAATAATTTTTGTGTCAATGACAAAACAATAAGTAAATACTTATATATTGTTTTTCGATCCAATTTATGAAAAATGTAAACAAACCGATTTCATCAAAATTCTTGTATAGGTAAACACCCACTGGATCGAATCAATAACTACATTTATCTACTTTGTCCTATTTTTGTTTGTACTATTTTGTCGGCATAGCTTACATATACATTCGTTCAAAATTACAGCTTTCTAGCATGTATAGTCCCTGAGCAAAGCCGCGGACGGACAGACAGACAGACATGGCGAAACTATAAGGGTTCTGTGTTTGCCATTTTGGCTAGGGGACCCTAAAAAACGAACAACTTTTAGTAACCTCGAGCTGTTCCTCCAACTTGGCGATGGCTTCTTCGCCGGCGGTATTCCTCGCCTCCAACTCCTCGACGTACCCCAGCGCGTTGGTTAGCCGCAGCTTCATGCCGTCCAGCTCGCCCTGGAGACGCGCCTTCTCTTTCTCGAACTTCTCCTTCTCTTTCACGGCCGAAGTTGCGCCTCTGATGGATAATAACAATACCGCTTTTACCATAAGGACACACGAGGCTCGTGCCTATGGCTCCCCCGAAAGACCGATCTACTAAAAAAGGAGGAAAAATTTTATTAGCTTTCTTTAATATCCAAAAGATTGTAATGATTGTAATGTGACTTGCAATAAACGATTCTAATTCTAATTCTAAAGAGCCCCAAGTTGGGGCCTGAACATGGCTGGCAAAGCCAAACATTATTTTAAAGGCCCTATTACAGGGCGCGCAATGTAATTATCCACTATGTATGTATGTGAAGTGTAGGAAGGTCTCGGGTCTTTATAATAAGGCTTTTGCCATCCAGATGTTCCGAGCGCTATGCTTTATACGTACGCATCGTCGTCGCCTGCCCTCTTGAGCGCCGTGAGTTCCTTCTCCAGCCGCGCCACAGACTTCTTGATGGTCTCTAGAGACTCGACGCTGGCTAGCTCGCGCGCGTGCATAGCGTCCGCAAGCGCGCGCGCCGTTTCTGACGAAAGTATTTCCAATGAGGTTTTGGACAAGCGAAATGTCCCTAGATGGCGTTAGTATCGAGAGGTCTTTGACGTTTCAGTCTGGCTTGCGATTGGCTCATTTAGTTAAAACCAATCACAAACGTAATGCAAATGTTATTATTATTATATAAAGGGAATTTGAGAACTCAAAACTATTAATTTAAAATACATCGAGGGTAGGGCCAATCAACTATTTTACCGACACTTTGGGCGTCTCCGACGTTACCAAAATTGTCTCTGGCGTTACCAAAAAATCGTACTTCCAACAAGATATTTCGAATAGAATAGAATAGAATAGAAATATGTTTATTCAGCCAACACATCATGACAAAAAAAAGAGAAAACACATTATTTCACGATTTAATAGGTTGAACTTACGTAGGATGGCATGTATTCATGTAAACCATCTATTAAATAACAGAAAAAAAAACCGGCCAAGAGCGTGTCGGACACGCCCAAAATAGGGTTCCGTAGCCATTAAGAAAAAATTAAGTTATATTTTTCTAAGGATTTCATGTTTTATACGGAATCATCCAAGTTTAGGTATATTTTATACTTAGGCTGCTATTTCAGAGTAAAACTACTAATAATTCTCAAGCAAACTTAGCCGTTATAATTTTCCTTGAAACTTTAATATACTTACTATCATCCTGATTTTTTTTTAATTTTTCCACCCACCGGTTTAGATTTTAGAGGAGGGGGACGCTCGATTTTAATGAAAATTTGCACTTTAAAGTCAATGAATCGAAAAATCGTCTTAGCAAACCCCTAATGATTTTAAAAGACCTATCGAACGATACCCCACATTATAGGGTTGGATGAGGGAAAAAAATCACCCACACTTTACGTCTATGGGAGATACCTTAAAAAAAAAATTGTACCATTTTATCGGCATATAGTTTACATATATATCCGTGCAAAATGGCTCCGTTTTTGCCATTTTGGCCCCGGAACCCTAAAATCATGTTTACTTACAAAAATCTGCAATCGTTTGAAAAATGTCACGGCCAAATTAGTGTCGCTAAAAAAGATGATTGGCCCGATAAGACCAGCTAACTAAGTGGTATTTTAGGCAAAAATCGACTTGTGCATATAAACTGCATTTTAGGCTGACGTAGAATGAACTATTAAGCGAAATACGAGATTGTTATCGTCCTTGTGGAGGGTATCCTGTTTCTTAGGGTTCCGGAGCCAAAATGGCAAAAACGGACTATCAATGCTAGAAAGCTGTAATTTTGCACGGATATATATGTGGGAAAGGAGGTTTTATTTAAATGATTTATTTGCAACATTGGTTGTTTTGATTTAAAAAAGAAGAAAAGTCAGTCGTGAGAAGTCAGAGCTACGCTGTCCACGTATTGAATTGCTTTCTAAGTTTAATACAGATTTTACAAGATTAACTCGTTTGTTTTCGACTGCCACTCCCACAAAATTATGGGGGCTCGTCCGGGATGGTGAAAAACATCGAGTTCAAGACGAAAGATCGTAAGCTGTAAGAAGATTGTTGTTCTGAAATTCAAAAATAATTTAACGACATTAGTCATCGCCAGTCAAGCCTGTCAGATATGATCAGTGTCAAGATTGCGTTTCGTTACTGCAAATTCACTATGAAGGTTGATGTACGGCGCGGATGTAAAAAATGCGTTTTGTTCTTACAAGATGTATAAAGGTAGACACCCTCTTAGACTGCATTATAATATTACAAAATATTAAATGTTTCAAAGAACTATTTAAAAATATCAACGGATTAAAGAATTAATCTAGAAAATAAGACGATTTTCTGAGATTACTAAGACGTAAAAGACGATTACCGGAGATATTTTAAGAAGTCAGTATGCCACGTAAGAAGAAAGATGGCGATTCCAGACCAGAGCAAGAACAAGAGCAAGACCAAGAGCATCGAGATGAGGAAGATGAGGAGGAATATGCGAGCGCAACGCCGCGGATTTCATTTACTGATTTAGAAAAATCTATGACATCCTTTAGTGGAGACGACGCTTATGGAATTGAAACATGGATAACAGAATTTGAAGATATTGCATCGTTGATGGAATGGAGTGATTTGGAGAAGCTTATTTATTCAAAAGGCTATTAAGCGGAACTGCCCGTTTGTTTCTGCGATCACTACGGGGCATTACAAGATGGAGTGTTTTGAAGACAGAACTCAGGGAAGAATTCTGTTCCACCCTGAACAGTGCTGCGCTACACAAACGACTTGCGTCACGGAAGATGAAGACCAACGAGACATACCAGCAATACTTTTTGCACATGAAAGAGATAGCCTTACTCGGATCTATCGAAGATGAAGCATTGATGGAATATGTTATAGACGGCATACGTGACACAGAATTAAATAAGTCAATTCTATATGGAGCAAGTAATATGAAAGCGTTCAGGAAAAAGTTAGAATTATACAGTGAAATACGAAAGAAGATTGATACAAAGACACACAATTCTACGACGCCTTCCCCATCACCTAGTACTTCCAAAGAATATCAACCGAAGCCGAAAATACGCTGCTATAACTGCGGTAGTACTGATCACTTTTCTAAGGACTGCACAAAAGGTGTAAAATGTTTTAAATGTAACAATTTTGGACATAAGTCGACTGAATGCCAGGGCAACGAGAAACAGCAGCTGACGATACAAGTAAAGGACAAAGATTGTTCCGTTGCACCATATAAAGACGTGCATGTCAACAATGTCTCAATGAAAGCCTTAATTGATACAGGGAGCGATGTAAATCTTATCAAGGAATCGTATGTTGATAAAATCAAACACAAGAATTATAATAAAGACTCGGTACTGTGCCTGAAGGGCATTGCTGATTATAAAATACAGACTAAAGGATCATTCTTGGCGAGTATCCAGATTGACGACTGCTATTTTGACACAACGATCAGTGTTGTGGACGATGACGCCATACCGGTTAATGTCATACTCGGTAACCCAATTTTAAACGATGTTGAAATTAGATTTACACTTGAAGGTATTTCGGCCAGAAGACATTTAACTACACTGCAAGATTTTAAAGAGGATGTATTTGATGTTGCACGGATAGGATGCGAAGACGAAATTAAGACGATGATTAAAGACTTTAATCCTGCAAATCCTCAAAATGAATCCATTGCCGAGTCCGATTGTCCGATTCACCAAAACCTCAAGACGCCTTTCGCCATTAGTGCTTGATGTGGTCAATACGCAAAATCCAGGAAGGATTAACGCTGGTATAGGCACTTCGAGTAAATCAGACTTTGCAAATCCAGTTATTCTGATAAAGAATAAAAATGGCCTTTATGCACAAACAGCTAAAGAAAGATATCCGTTGATGCTTGAAGAAAATTATGGTAAAATTGAACGTCGACCTGGAACAAAGATGAAACGAAAATATGATTATAAAGCTGAATCTGGAAAAATGAAAAAAGTTAATGTACTTACTGACATAGCATCACAAAAAAGAGCATACGAAGACGATGACCTGAAAATAAAACTTGAAAATAAATTGTTAGAAACTGAACCTTATGAAGACTACGTTATTGAAAATGGAATTTTATGTAAAGTGAAAGATGGAAATAAACTATTTATGGTACCGAAGAAAATGCAAACTGAGGTTATGCGAAAGAATGACGAGAAAAGACACTTTAGCATAATAAAGACAGAAGAACCTGTACTAAGAGAATATTATGCCGATCAGATGAAACCCTGGCTTGTCGCTGAGGATTCCATGCATTCATCCGAGACGGATGAATGAATAGGATGGCCGTGTGGGAAAGGAGGTTTTATTTAAATGATTTATTTGCAACATTGGTTGTTTTGATTTAAAAAAGAAGAAAAGTCAGTCGTGAGAAGTCAGAGCTACGCTGTCCACGTATTGAATTGCTTTCTAAGTTTAATACAGATTTTACAAGATTAACTCGTTTGTTTTCGACTGCCACTCCCACATATATGTAAACTATGCCGACAAAATGGTACAATAAAAAATTAAAAAAAGTTTTTTTTAGGGTACCTCCCATGGCTCCCATAGGCGTAAAGTAGAGGTATTTTTTTTTCATCCAACCCTATAGTGTGGTGTGGGGTATCGTTGGATAGGTCTTTTAAAACCATTAGGGGTTTTTTAAGACAATCGATTCAGTGATATGTTTGCGAAATATTCAACTTTAAAGTGCAAATTTTCAATAAACTCGAGCGTCCCCCTCCCTCAAAAACCTAAACCGGTGGGTGGAAAAATTTGAGAAACGGCTAAGTTTGCTTGAGAATTATTAGTAGTTTGAGAGTTAAATAGCAGCCTAAGGTATAAAATATACCTAAACTTGGAAGATTCCGTTAAAAATACGAAATCCTTAGAAAAATATTACGTAATTTTTTTGTAATGGCTACGGAACCCTATTTCGGGCGCGTCCGACACACTCTTGGCCGGTTTTTTTTGTAGAAATATTTATTTGAGAATCCAAGTCCTTCATTTTGCTAAACTGTTTTATTTTTGTCTTAAATGCAATGTTTAACTATGTGACTGTTTGTTGCCTTAATAAATTAAAATAAAATAAAAAAATAAAATAAAAAATCCCAACTCAATTTTCTTCGAAAACAAAATTTTTCTTAGTATATTTTCTTACATGAACATGAAACATTTGAGAATAATTTTGAACACGAACCGTGGCGTGTGTGTGCTCCCAGAAGAAGGCTACGGATTAACCCGCAACATGTCGAGCTAAACTCGATTTAAGACGTGAGCTGTCCGGGTTTATTTCACTTATTATTTGGGAATATTTCGCCAAAACAACTGAGAATCCTTGTGTGGTGTTAATATCTTACCAATATCCTCACGCAGCTTCTCGATAGTCTTGTTAGCCTCGCTGATCTCGAGCTGGTAGTCCGTGATGGTATCATCGAAGCGGCCCAGCTTGGTCTGAGAACAACATGAAGAAACCAAATGTTCCATAGGACATGATGTGACGTCATAGCCATTTGGAATCGTCAAACGTTTTCAAATGAGGTAAAATCAGTGATATACCTCTATTTTCCGAATATGTCAAGTGAAGAAGCATTACAAGCAACATTCAGTGTACCTATCACTCCTCGTAGCTGCAGGGCTACTACGAAACTAGAAACTCGAAGTTCGTGTCGTGCGGTCCCTCTGACACATATACTATTTAATACGAGAGCGAGAGGGACCGCACGACACGAACTTCGAGTTTCGTAGTAGCCCTGCTGAAACGGATCGCCTAAAGATATCATCGGTTTCCACACATAATGACATTCTTGATACAATCAATTATCACAGTATACCTAGTGCCATCCACGAAGACGCGTGATTTTGTCAAAATTAGACATTAATGACATTGTAATAAGAACCACGACACGCGTCATCGTGAATGACTACCTATACAAGTATAACGTACAACAGTAGGCCGATAGGGCTACGTTATTTTGAGGTATTAAGTTTCAAGAATTCTAAAGTTTCTTATTTTTTGCCTGTGGGTACAGTCGTACCTATGAAGCTTATTGTAGCGTTTTGTGTCATTTTTGTTGCCTGCATTTTCAGCAATTTGAAGATTTGTGGTTTTTTTTTTTATTTGAATAAATCTCGCAAAATAAATTTAAAGTTAAAAATAATTATGGCATCATATCTAGGATAGCCTGTGGAGTATGTAAACCAAATTTGTGTCATTTTCGTCCAGTGCAAACTGTTATATGGACAGTATGTAAAAATGGTGTGAAAAAAAAATTACAGTTTATGAAATATTTATTTCCTATTTCAGATTACTTACATACGCCTATAAAAAAAAGTTGTGCCAAATTAGACCACGCAATTTTAAGATTTTAAATTATTTTGTTTTCTTAACCTACAAACGCTTCAAAAAAATATTATAGTCATTAGAGTTCACATATTTTATATCATTAATGCATGATAAATCTACATTGTAAATTTGTGTCATTTTCGCCCACGATATTTAAATGAACAAAACATATAAACAAATGGTTGCGGTCGAAACGGGCCGCGCGGTCAAGCGGCGGGGGCGACGGGGGGCATAAGCACGCAAACAGTTCGTTCGGTACGATTTCATCTATGGGAAGCATTCATATTAGATAATACAAGTACTGTCGTCGCATGGAAGTAGGCAATTGCTGGCTGAGTATGAGTATTAAACGAACGAACTTGCGAGTCCGTTTAACTATACAAAGCCAGCAATTGCTATTCCAGCCGAGACTAATATAAACATTTTCTCAAAATGTATTACGATATTTAATTTTATATCAAAACTGCAGGTGTATTTTTCCTCCGAAAACACCACGAGCTGTTTCACAGTCACACACATTAAAAAAAGTCCGAGGTTCTAACAAAATAACTGATACCTAATGGGTAGGTATCAGTTGTTTTGTTTTGTTTTGTTATTTTGATTTGCTAGATGTATTTTTTTTTCTGGAACCAGATTGAATTGGCTGTAGGTATGTACAGCAGGGCTACTACGAAACTCGAAACTCGAAGTTCGTATCGTACTGTCTCTCTCGCTCTCGTATTAAATACTGTAAGTGTCAGAGGGACCGCACGACACGAACTTCAAGTTTCGAGTTTCGTAATAGCCCTGACTTGTGCCAACTTAGATATTACCGTGACCAAGTTTGAGACTTGATAATAATAAAATTTATATGCGACATTGTTGTCGAGTATGGCGATCCTGCAATGTTTTTAACTCTTTCATTTTTTTTCGCTGGCCTTAAACTATGCACTTCGCTTATTATATAACTTAATGAGTATTGAATTGACTGACTTTTATCTCCGCTACGTAATGAACAAATTGCATAACTTTATTTTTTTGCATACTCTGAATGTAGTACCTATTCAAATAATGAAGTATGTAAATAATAGGTACATTAATTTAAGAATCAAAAAGGCTGATAGTTATATATAAAAAAGGTTGCCTGGAAGCTTAGAGCAACCCGGGCTGAAGGGAGTAGCCATTCGACGCGTTCCCCTCTGTCAAAGTACAAGCCCAATTGGGCATACGAATTTTATAAAACAAGGCGCGCTCGGATTTCAAACTACTAGACTGAATCGAGAAGCGCGAGTGAACGCGGCGGTGCTAAAAATACCGAATTGTTCAGTTTCCTGCTGTAAAAAGAGATCTGGGACATCAAGCTTGCAAAATTATGGTGTTACATTTCACATGGAAGTAAATTGTTATCGTATTATTGCTATTTAGTTACATTTAAACAACAAAGACGTACATTATTGTCGGATTCGTTTACCAACATCGAGTCCTAGCCCTAGCGGTACAAATTTCGGATCGGTCAAGCGATAAATCGCATAAGCGATAAAGCGATGACTTAATGATGTTACTGTCAATGTGTTAGTTTGGAGTCATCTGTAAACGAATTATTAGTGTATTGTTTGATTATTTATGTGTTAACGTCGTCATTACAGTCAGTTGGCAGTTTTATTTTTGCATCTAAGTAAGCCGAACTGCACTTATATGTATGCACATTTCCCCAAACGCAAGAACTATTTTAAAGGTAATCTACCGCTAAGGCTGCTCCCTTCCGGTAGGAAGCCCGCGTTGCTCTAAGCCTGGAAGAGATCTCTCTTAAGCGATAAGGCCGCCTGTTGTTTACCCTTGTAATTTTCATTCTGTGTACCTGTTCTGTATCGCTTACTATTTTTGGTGTACAATAAAGAGTCATTGTATTGTATTGTATTTTATATAAAAATTTAGAAATGGTATGTTCATAGTATCAAACAGCAGAAAGCACCTAAATTTAGGACATTCGACAAAACTAATGTCAACTTTAACTGATTGGCATTAAGTTCGAAAATTCTAATGATCGAAATTTGACGTGGATCCTGCTTATGACGCTAAAGTCGGATTTGTATTTATCTGTCGTGTCGTGTCGTGTCGTCACGCATATATGTAGTTAATTTAAATCGATATCTATATCTATAAGTATCCCAAATTTCAGCTAATGCTACCCAGCCGTTAAAGCATGATTGAGTAACAAACATCAAGATATACAAACTTTCGCATATATAATATTAGTAGGATGTGATCTAGCCCCTAAGCCCCTTCTCTCTCACTCGAACTTAAAGGAAGATGGATATCTTGTATGGTCAAGGAGTGTGCCCAGCTCTAAAACCTGGCTATCGCATCACTGCATATCTAAAACAGCAGCGCTTAGCGTCAACAATCCTACCGGTGTGAAGTTAGCGGCCGATTATAACCCAACCAAATTAAGAAGTTTAAGTTATTATTTGCATTTGTGTGTTCATAAGAGTGATAAAAACACAATAACTAGTTTATATTCAGGGAGAAGTATTCAACCTGAACATCTGGTGAAGCAAGAAAATTATTGCCAGCTACACCATATGAAAAAAAAACACCAACATGGAAATGAGAACCTCTTCAAATCTTTCCATAAAATACACTGGACACTAAAAGCTTTCTATAAAAGCTGCAACTGTTAACTAACCTCATCTAGTCTAGGAGCCACATCCGATTTGGAAACGGGAACTCTCCGGTTTTTTGTGGCATGTTATTACGCACGCTGAGAGCTTTCGATGAACGCTTCAAATGTCCACTAATCTCGTTTCGTTTTGAAGAAAAGGTAGAATTAAAGTTAGCAACCGAAAAAAAAAACTAAAATAAAAATAAAAAACAATTTGAAAACGCGTTTCATCCAGAAATTGTAATAAGATGATTATGCATTTAAAAAGCTTTAAATCAAATACGAAACTGCCCATAACCAACGTCTGGTACGGGAGCTACGCCCGAATAAAAGTAGGCGTAGTGCGTAATAATATGCCAGAAAAAACTGGAGAGGTTCGCATTTCTAACAAGTTGTTATTCTCATTTTATTACAAAAAAAATTACGCCAGTTTCTTTAAATCGGGTGTGGCTCCTAAACTAGATGAGGTTAGTAAATTTTTGCAGCTTTGTATCCCGTATAATATGGAAAGACAAAGAGGTTCGCATTTCCAAGTTGGTCATTTTGTCATATTACTGCAAAAATTTTCGGCCGCCTACTTTTATTCGGGCGTAACTCCCGTACTAGGCTTTGGTTATGGGCAGTTTCAGATTTGATGGAAATCTTTTCAAATGCATAATCGTATTAATAAAATATCTGGAAGGAACACTTTTTCTAATCAATGTTTTTTTTATTTTTGTTGTGATTATTTTCGGCCGCTAACTTTTTAATTCTACCTTTTTTTTTAAACTAAAATGAGGTTACTGGACACTTGAAGAGTTGATCAAAAGCTCTCAACGTGCGTAATAACATGCCACAAAGTACTGGAGAGGTTCGTATTTGCTATTTGCAACATGTCGTTTTTCTCATTTTATTAAAAAAAAAATACACCGCTTTCATTAAATCGGGCGTGGCTCCTAGACTAGTTGAGGTTAGTTAGCAGTTGCAGCTTTAGTAGAAAGCATTTAGTATCCAGTGTTATTTTATGGAAAGACCTGAAGAGGTTCGCATTTCCATGTTGGTGTTTTTTTTTTTCATTTTAGTTTCGAAGTTTTATATGCTGCTTGTTTTAATCTGGTGTAGCTGGCAATAATTCTCTTGCTTCAAAAGACTTTCAGGTTGAATACTTGTCTCTAAATATAAACTAGTTTGTGTCATACTAACTACTAAATATAAACTAGTTTGTATCATATATCAACTAGTGTGTGTGTGTGTGTGTTTTTGTCAGTCTTATGACCTCACAAATGCAAATAATAACTCAAACTTCTTAATTGGGTTGGGTTATAATCGGCCGCTAACTTTTGGCCGCTTACTTCACACCGGTATCTGGTAGTAACATCTTGGTAAAGCAGCCAGGAGCGTCTCCTCAGAAGGGAACTCCTCAGTGATTAATGACATCGATTTGAAAATAGGCATAAAATCTCGAAATGACAAGCGCTAGACTTAAATTCATAAAATTTTGCACAGCTGTTTTTAATACAAAGTCAATGATAACTATGATGTAATTTTTGGGATTACCCATGAGAATTCAGTAAAATCTCGCAATCAATTAAACTGTCAGATTACGCGTGCGAAGCCGCGGGTAATATAAACAAACGAACGCTGCCAGCCGGCGCCCAAGCACCCGATGTACTCTTCCCCGCGCTCGCCATTCGCGCGAAGTACGTTTCGTGGTAGTTTTTTTTTCAAATAATGAGAATCCGTGGATGAAAATGACACAAATTATGAATAGTGTTTTTTTACACCGTTAATAATCAAAACACGTAAACTCTAACTACTTGAATTTTCTTTTGTGGGTTTTACAGGGTATTATTAAAAAAAAAATATCTATAAATATCGTGGATGAATTTGACACAAAATATTTTGGATAACAGATATCAGTATTTTAAAACGTCTGACATCTTTTTAACAAACTGTAATATTCTTTTAGAGTTAGTTGGGCGACATGTTAGGTACTGGTTAAAAATCAGGATTCCCGTGGATGGATATGACACAAAATGCCTATGTACATCAGTTACTGCTCGGATATTAATAAGAAAGTAAAATTTTCGTCTTTAATTTTTTTTTCGTCCAATACTAATGGAAAACACTAATACCTAAATTTCTACTTATGCAGGCACCCAAAATGACACAATTTTTTGTATTAGGTTGGGCAAATGCTCCGGAAGCTATATGCGAAAAAGAAAAAACTTTAATATTTTTGAAGCCTCAAAACCTAGTCCTACGGGTCTACAGTAACTCCCTGTTTCACCACCCAAGCAGCAAAAATTGGATTTATAATTATCCTGGAACCACCATTTATCAGGACTATAACGGGATAGTAAGGTCTTATAACAACGGAAAAGGGCCCAATTTATACGCATACTTTTTCTTGTAAGACATCCATAATAGAGTTGGTGACGACCACTTAGACCAATAATATCCCTATAGTCGGACTACGCAGAACTAACTGCTCCCCGCGAAGTTAACTATAAGCGCCTTACCACACACACACACACACACAACTCTAACGTACTCCGTGCTTCTGTTACAAGCTTTTTCAAAAACAATAGGGAATCATTAAGTGAACGTGGTAATTGTAGCGCATAATTGCAAAAGCTAATACAAATATTTGATATTTCATGAAAAGGTAAGTTACCTTATAGTTAATTTTCCTGAATTTGGTCCAGAACCATCAAAAATATAAATAATAACATTTTTGTGTACAATTTTCAAATTTACTATTTTGTCCGGAACCTTCGCCAACTTCTACTATACTTCCTTTGCCCGATAATAAAGCTAGAACCTGACAAGTGAATTAATGTTGATGTTTTTTGAATTTTTCATCCGCTTCCATTTCCTCAAATCTATTTTTGTAAAAGATTTGTATCCAAATTTTGTAATAGGAAGTAAATAGTAAGTCAAAAAATTTAAAACCACAAGCCACGCACGACTCAACAAAATATTTGCGATGAGACTATAACGGTATTTCTGCGACCATTAAAAGCAAATGTGCACTTTTACTGGACTTCACGAAGACTATTTTGGGTAGTAATTATATTATAAGGAACCTTTATAATCGTGATAAGATTATAACAGCGTTCGACATATGCACAATAGAACCAAGTATACTTACTCTTGGAATAAGCCGTTATAGAACTAATTTACTAATTATTGATCCACATTGTAAACTTATAAACCCTTATAAGCTCAAGTCATAAGTGCAAACAGTTTCCAGTATATTTAGTTCTAATTAATACTCTTATAAGCATACGTGTCTTATAATGGATATATAATTATTCTTGTAGGCAACTATAAGTATAGCTTACCAGAGCAAGTATACTCAAGCGTGTTTACACCTTTTCAGTACTTTTATAGGACATCTTAGCTTATACTGTGCTGTTAATTTAGGTCTATAAGCGGTAATAAGTTAACGTATAAGGACGGATGTACTACAAGAATAACTAGACTCCGTGCATGCTATAATAAGCGGAGCGGAGCAGCAACTTCTAAAACCACTAAGAGACCATTATTAATGCTGCAGGCCTATAAAGTGTGCACTATAGGATAATTTTGTTGCTTGGGCATCCATTGATTAAAATTTTACGGATAAATGTGATGCCGTCTCTGTTTGTTTTGTTCGAATACACGGCGACGGCATCATATAATTTATCCGTCAAATAAAACTAATCAATGGGTGGTGAAACAGCCCCTTACAATATTATTAAATAATATAGACCTGTGTTTACTTTTTTTTACTTTTTTAAGTATTTAATGGCATTGTTGATGGCCAGTACCAAAATAGGTTCAGCTAAATAAAAAAAGTTTTTATGTTACCGACGTGTGTCAGGCAGGGGGCCATCCATATAATTACGTGACATTATTTGATCATTCGTAGACCCCTCCCCCCTTCGAGTCCCGCGAAAATCGCATGTTCTTGTGTCACAAATCGTGAGACCCCCAACCCCCTAACAGTGTGACGTAATTTACTTATCTTCTTCTTCTTCAAGTGACCATTTCTCCTCCAGCAGATCATTATGATGAGAAGTGTGCCGGGAAGGGAAAACCAGGTAGACGTAAGTTGCAATGTCTTAGCTCCGTAATATCAGGGACAGGGATTAAGACCGTCGAGGAATTGTTCCTGTTTCGTCGTATTCCTGTTTCGTCGCATTCCTGATTCGTCGTATTCTTGTTTCGTCGGAATTATCTATATATAATTAAATCTATCATGCAGTAAACCAGTATTTACTCGTATTAGAAAGGAAGATTCGTTTTAGATATTAAATACAAAAGTAGTCACGGTAATTGCATAGTTTCATTTGATATTGAAAATCCGACGAATCAGGAATGCGACGAAACAGGAATCCGACGAAACAGGAATACGACGAATCAGGAACAATTCCCGTCGAGTAACTGCAGAATGGTGCTTGATAAGAGAGGATACAAGGAGCTGACGTTATTTATGGATGTGCTGATTGATGCTAAATGCACAGTACCTTGAAATGCTCGATCTCTTCTTGTTTCTTGACGTTGTCATCTTTGAGCTGGTAGTAAGAGTCGTATAGTTTGGTGTACACATCAGAGTATAGCTTGAGGCCTTCAGCCTCTCGCATCTGCTCGAGGACCTGGAACACAGAATAACTTATAATTAGAGGCCGGATTATATGCGATTGAAAAACGTCGTGAAGTAATCTGTACTTGGCGAAGAAATTTAATAGTGTGTGTGAAGTTTCCAATCCGCACTGGGCCCACGTGAAAACTTCCGCCCAAGCCCTTTCATTCTGAGAGGAGGCCTGTGCCATGCAGTGGGACGTATATTGGCCGAGATCTTGATGAAGATATTTGCATATTTAGCCGTTTTCGACAGTTAATGCATATTTTTGTGTAAAATGTTGTGTTTTTACATATTTGCCATATTTCTGGGTAAGATAGTTTATTTATTGCCAGAAGCAATTGTGCTTTATTGCACCATTGAATTTATTCGCAGGTGTGTGCAGGTTTTCTCATGATGTACCTTCAGTTCATTGTTTATTTCAAATCTACTCTTCTTACTTATATTATAAACGCGAAAGTTTGTATGGATGGATGTTTGGATGTTTGTTACTCTTTCACGCAAAAGCTACTGAACGGATTTGCATGAAATTTGGCATACAGTTAATATATACCCTGGATTAATATATAGGCTACTTTTTATCCCGAAATAATGTATGGTTCCTGTGGGATCAAAAATGGTTTAAGCTAAATACCAATTTTGCGCGAGCGAAGCCACGGGCAAAAGCTAGTCTACTATAAATATTTTAAAGAGATTTATTTTTGTATGTTTGTTACGAATAAACTCAAAAACTACTGAACCGATTTAGAAAATTCTTTCAGCCTTAGAGTCACCATATCATCCGTATTACGTTCACTGGTGGACATAGGCCTCCCCCTGAGTAACATAAGCTATACTTATTGCTAGCGACGCGCCCCAGCTTCGCATGGGTACTGATTTTGGAAAATGGAGCTGAGAAATATATGTGAAGTGCCCTGGATTAGACTTTTTGTACAAATTGTAAAACCTATGCGAAGCTGGACGGGTCGCTATGTAATTTAACATGAAACTTTATGTCCCTATGGGGAGAGAGAGTTCGATGTCAAATTTCAATAATTCCTATGTAAAGGATGCTGGGCGGTATGAGGATTAACGACTATATAGTATGAATCATCAATCATCAGGCCTTATTGACTAACGCGCGTGCTCTTGCCATCGCTTTCTCCATCTCTTTCTGCCACCATCTTACACCATTAGACAGAAAGAAAAAAATAATGCGATAGAAAGCGACCGCACGAGACAATACTGCCTCTGAAGTCTGATCTAAAGTAAAGAACATACTTTCTCATATTCCTTCTCGGCCTCTGTACACTCGGACGCAATAGCAATGGCCGCTCCGAAGCCTTCCTCCTCGTCCTCCTCCATGGTTAAAAACTTCTACAAACCGTGTAAAAGCAAATTAGAAAACGTGTAGTGGCGTGTGATGTGAGAATGTTTGCGGTCGCTATGGTTACCGCGTCAGCGTTGACGGTTGCTTGGCAGCGTGGAGGATTTGGTGACCTGTTGATAGCCTTTTTGGTTGGTTGGCGTGAAGCAAAGGCAACACAAGGTTATACTAAAAACTAGTGCGTACCTGCGGCTTTGCACGCGTAAATTATTAGAAAGAAAGAAAGAAATACACTCATTTATTCACAACACAACAATAGACAACCTATTCAACACACAACAATATTATTAAGTATAACAGTATAGGTAATAAATATAAAAAACATATTAACATAATAAATGCGAAAGTCTGTGTGTTTGTATGGTTGTCGAAACAGAGCGACGGATCGACGTGATTTTTGGCATAGAGATAGTTTATGGGCCAGAGTGATATAGGCCCGGAAATCCCGGAAAAATGCACAGTTCCCGAGGGAATAGCACGCGATAACCGAACTCCACGCGGGCGAATTCGCAAAAGCTAGTACTCAGGTTCATTCGAGTGTTTTACAATTTAACAAGTTGGTAACATTTTTAAAGCATATCTAAGCTAGGCTGGCCAGCGAAAGCTGTCCACGCATTTTAACCGAAACTTTAATCTGGTATCATTTTTGAGACGTGACAAAATTGGCATATTGACATTCTAGCCCGGCTTAGATAATTTTGATACTTCTTCTATAAGAAATAAACCCACATCCATATATTTATTAATTCCAAGAAAGCTAATAATTAGTCTATTCTATAAACATAAAACATGCCACACAAATACAAAAAAACACTACAAAGAATCACAATTATCATAACAAATTACAAAAAAAATATTAAAATTACAAATAATTAAATTACATGTCAACTAAAATAAACAAAATAAAATCAACCTAAACCTATAATATAACCTACAAACTAAGACCACGAAGACCAAGAAGACGAAGAAGAAGACTAAGAAGAAATAAATAATTTATTTTTTGTTTAATTCAACCTCCTGCCATCCTCAAAATGCAAATGTTATAAGATTATGATAGAATTAAAATGTTAGAAGATATATTCAATTCCAATCTGGTCAAAATGGTCCAAAAATTGCTGCGTCTGGACTGTACGTAAATGAGCACTGACAAAGGTCATTAAATTTACCAAGGGTCTCCTAAAGTGCTTCATCAACTTTCACACATTTTAGTACATGAATTTTGATGCACCTTGAAGAGTCCAGTGTATAATTATTTAATATCTGGAAAATTTAAATAATATCTAAGTATCAACATCGTTTAATCAGTGTACAGCAAGTGTCGTCAGCCACGTTTTTTTTTAATTTGCCGCAGTTTCTCTGAGGGTTTATCGTGGACAGCTTTCGTTGGCCAGATTCTATGATAGTTTTCCTTTTGTTTGTATTCGTTATAATATATATAAGTAATATGTACCACCGTTTAGCAGACACCATAATGAAAAACTGTCTCTGAATTGAAAAATGGTGGAAACTCCGAATGACCTAATCAAAACAAAAGTTCGGTCTAGCACTTTCTATGAATGCCAAGTGATTATCCTAAGTATCTTTGTTTTACATTAGCCGTTATGCAATAGAGTGGGATAACAATATTTGGTTGTAGGCACGTGTTTGGGGCTTGGTCAATTGATTGAGTTGTTTATTACGGAAGAACTTGTTTTTCTATTAGATCGAAAAATATAATAACACGTGTGTTTGACCAATTTAAACATGTTGGTGTTTCGGGCCCTTTACTCGTCATGGTCAAGTACCTTTAAGTATAGACTGTAAGGTTATGGCGCACTAACCAGAGGCCTTATCGCCTAAACTAAGGCTGCATTTCAACCAGAGATGTGCGAGAATGTGTTGCAAGGAATATGTGGTTTTCATGAACCAAAGTAACGCTTCATTTACCTCGCCTCGCTCCGCTCAGCTGTTTCCTTGTTTCCATTAGAGCGGTGCTGTGCCAGGCGCGGCGCACTTCGCGATATAGGTGCGATTTTGTAAGTATCAAAACACCCCACGCCGGCGTGGGTTAACTCACTAGGGCTATGAGCACCGCCCGGCACGCACGCTCGCAGACTCTCGCTCGAACTAGTCGCGCCGCGTAACGCTACGTGTAGCTGTGTGATTTTCTTGAAACTGGTTCACAAAAAAATATTGCGTTCATATTTATTTTAATTTATATATTCATATTCTGTACATAAGATTGTATCTAATCTAACTACACCAATTCTATGTACTCGAAACCATATTAAGTGCGAGTGCGACAAAAGAACAGATAGGTAATTCGCGATTTACCAATGCCCACTGCGGGCGTACAAAACCTTTGAAGCAGCCGACGACGCGTTCGGCACGCGGCTAGTACAATTATCCATTTATGACCGTCGGAGATCGCAGGCGCGCCAATTTAAAAATACTACAAAACTAAGTATTTGTCTGAATTTACTCATAAGTTATATGTGAGTATTATTTTTTTATTGATTTACAGCCCTATCCTAAACCAAAACGTTGGTGCTGAATAATAACGACCTTCGCGCGCAGCACTAGAGTTCAATGTTGCTTGGTGGTGCGCGGCGATTTTGCTAATAAAAATTACGTAGAGCAGAGTAGAGTAGAGTATAAAATGGCGGCTTTCGTCAACATCAAAAGAGAGAACCTTCTATACTTGTACTATTACTGTGGCTGTCCGAGGACAGGTAAATGAAGCGTTACTATTGGTTCATGAAAAACACATCCCTCCAACACATCACATCCTCGCACATTATTGGTGGAAACGCTGCTTTAAGGGTTAAAACTGTGTCTGACTTTATCAACAATGGAAACATTCGTAATCTTTAGGATCACCAGCTGGCCTTGGCAAACAGGATGCCGTGATGATGCAACAAGCAGCTCTGTTGCATGGATGAGCTAAATGTCGTCCATTATAGTCCCAGTCTTTTAGAAGGTTCAACGACCATCAGAAGTTTGCTTACTGAAGAGGCTATGCTATCAAATTAAGCATTATATATATTAAAAAAAACTAGACAAGTGCGGGTTTGCGGGGAGTGTAAATCCTAGTCTCCGGCCTATACAAACACTTCCTACTTTTGTGCACAAGCCTCCTCTCCGATGGAAAGGGCTTGGGCTGTAAACCTAGTGCGGAGTGAGGACTTTACACACACGCATAGAATTGCATCGCAGGTGTATGCAGGTTTCTTAATGACGATTTCCTTCACCGAAAAATATATTTCTACACATAAATCCCGAAAAACCCAAAGATGCGAGCCCGGGTTCGAACCCACTTTGAGAAGTACCTATGTCAAAATAAATTACTAGGCTTACGTACAGTCAACGTCATAAATAAGTGATCATTTCTGCACCTTGTCGCTTTCAGTCGTTACACTTAAATTAAAATTGTACCTGCACCAATATCTGATACAGCAAAGCATGTGTAAATATCTGATACGACTCTATATTCCTAGGGCCGGTAGGACGTGTATTTTTGCAGGCTCCGCTATGGCAGATATTAATGCAAGTGATTAGAGTGTTTACAACTAGATTCTAAATTCTAAATTCTAAAAATATCTTAAAATGAAGTAAGCTTTATCACGCAGCATCACCGCAGTAGAAGACTAAGAACATGCTAGTCGCTTACCCTACTTTTTGAAACGTGCCTTATAAACCTCTGATCATCATTATCATCATCATCTCAGCCGTAGAACGTCCACTGTTGGACATAGGCCTCCCCCATAGACCTCCAGTTGCTTCGGTTGGCAGCGGCCTGTATCCACCGTGAACCCGCAAGAGCAAGGCAAGAACGCAATCAGCGGTATCGGCAATTTTTGAAAAAATATTAGTTTTTTCTTTTACAAATATACAATTTTACTCGCAAATGTGATGAAAAACATTGTAGGTCGCACGGGCGGTACTAGAATTACGAACATCGACTCATTAAAGCCCTCAGTCTTCGACTTCAGACTCTCGTTCGTAATTCCTTATTTACCGCCCTTAATACACAATGTACTATTAAACTATAAGCGCTTTCGGAAAGACCATCATTGCCAAGAAGAATTCGCCGCAAGAAACTTGGCAGAAAGTATTTTGTTCAAATTAAATAATTACAAATTAAAAATACTTATAAACTACAGTAGGTAGTTATAAAATTAAACAAAAAAATACATGAAAAAATAATAATAATACTGGGATGTATGGGGTCCCTTAGTTAAAAAAATACTAAAACTGAACAACTATATCTACGTTCAGTGGAAATGTAGAATGCTTCCACCATCGTAAATTAAAAAAAAGGAAAAAATCAAAATAAATATTGGAGATGTTATAGGTAGTCTCCATAGTTCATATACTTACTTGCTACTATCAAAGACAACTTCTCAGTTGCATCCACCGGTAAGGTTGCCCGCAGTCCACCTAGTGGGGGGCCCGCCAACGTCTTGTCTTCCATTTGGATTAAAACAGTCTGCCAGATCCCAATCCTTGTGGTTAAAGGAATGCACTGCGTGTAACTTAAATTAACTTAATCAGTCATTATATTTTTTCAATTTGATATGCAAATTAAATATGTTCTACTTATAGTCAGTTAGAATCAAAATAATTCTTAACGTGAAATATCATAATAATAGTAGCTAGCTATATAATAGACGCACGTATAATTTCCGAAATAATTTAAAAAGTACTTGTCGATCAATTCATTCCAAAATTAGCTAGCGTAGGCACAGTATATATATAAGCTAAAGCTTTAGCTCATATTATATACTGTGGCGTAGTCATCAATAGTCATAAAAAGTTTAACGGCGCATAGGTACATACTTAATATATATAATAATTTATGGTACTTATCAGCCGTTACATTGCAAAGGTCCATCTTAATTAATGAGCTATATAAACAATTTACTTTGCTCACCCAAGACCTTACGATAGCTACGTCTAGATATGCAAGCACAAGCTACGTTTATGCATCTCCTTATCGCCTTCAGTGTAGGCCCTACACGCCGTGAGAACACACACACATCACACCAAACAAAATATCACCACCAACACACTGACGCGTTTCGAACTCAACTAGAGTTCATCATCATCAGGAGCAAGTAACTGTTTGCTGACGATGATGATGATGATGATGAACTATTCATGAAGTCTCACTAGTGTTCCTTAATCACAGTTTCACTGTCAAACAACTTTTTTTTGGTATACTACTATCTATGTACTTACGAGCTATGATTTGGTTCAGGAGAAAATTATTTTGAAAAATATGTTCAAAAATTTAATCTTAGAAATTATCTCAGTTTTTCTTATGGATGGAAACTATACTTATTGGAATAATTAATATGTTACTCTGGTGGGTCACTTTTACTTTCTAGAGGGGGGAGGGGATATCGCAAGATCTCACGACATCTCACCAAGGGAAGAAATAAAATTCCATTATGTAATCAATGGATGCTCTCTTATCTTGCCAGACCCTTTGCTCGTTCTTTAAACTACGAGTATGGGTACCTAATAACAGGATACTTCCCTTATGTAATAAGGGAAAATTCCCTCATGTAATCAATAGTAATCAATGGATGCTCCCTTATCTTGCCAGACCCTTTGTTCGTTCTTTAAACTACGAGTATCTAATAGCAGGATTTACTCTTTTATTACGAGTAGTGTACTATAGACTCTCCTTTTCCCAATGAGGGCTATCGTTTTTTGTCTCACTAGATGGCGCACTGTTGCGTGAGGTTTTTAAGTATGGCTTTCAAAGTCTGTTATTACGGGCGTGAAAACATATCGAGCATACCACAGTGTTGCAAAGTCCCCGTTTTGTTCGGAAAAAAGGGAGGACAAAGGTTTCCGAAAGACAAAACTGTCTCAAAACAGACATTCATTGCCCCGGAACGCATATTTGCCATAATTAATTTCAGATATTGCAAAATATTCACAAAATAATTCTAATTATAAATAAACCCGCGTAGCTCACCCAAAAACTATGAGATTTGACATTTCGGAGGCCTCACGCTACACTAGCGCCTCTAGCGGCGAATTCATTCGTGATAGCCCTCATTACCTGTATCTATTATCGAATCGTTTTTGTTCTCTTTTAAAAAGTAATTTTCAACAAATCAGTACTCTCCCTTGCTCATATCTCTCGCTTGTTCAGTTCATCCCTTACCGACTCTACCGATAGAAAAAGAACGCATTGAAAGAAGCAGGAAAACAGTGAATAACTACTAGAAAGAGACGAAGCGAGGAACCGAGTTTTGCCATGAGCTGTAATTGGCGAGGGTCTATAATTGGATTTTAATCAGGAAGACAGCGCTTAGTTCAATCAGTCTGGGATTTCGGAGGGAGGATCAAGGATTCGGAGACGCTATAGAATACCTCTAAGGGGAAGTACTAATGAAATAAAGGGTGATTCCGCTGCAGAATATGTCCAGCCCAATACCGATTTTTGAATCATAGTATTAGTGTTTATATTTATTATTTATTTAAATAAAATAAATAAATAAATAAATAGTATCTAGAGTAAAAGGCCAAGTCATTTATGTGTATTAAAAAACCTGCCAATAGCGTATCGGACACGCCCAAAATAGGGTTCCGTAGCCATTACGAAAAAAATAAGTAACATTTTTCTAAGAATTTCGTATTTTATACGGAATCTTCCAAGTTTAGGTATATTTTATACCTTAGGCTGCTATTTACTCTTAAACTACTAATAATTCTCAAGCAAACGGTATTCTGATATAGCGCACTGTTCCCTCGGAAACTCTGCATTTTACCGGGATTAAAAGTAGCCTATGTCACTCTCGGTAACATAAACTATCTCTATGCCAAAAATCACGCCGATCCGTCGCTCCGTTACGGCGTGAAAGACGGACAAACACACAAACACACTTTCGCATTTATAATATTAGTATGGATTTGTTACTAACAAATTTCGTGATCCCCTGTTGACTTCTATGGACGTTAAAAAACGCCTGATAATATAAATATATATTTTTTATTATTAACCCGTCGAGCGATTTGGGGGTGCAAAAAGCGCCTAGCGAAATTTGTGCAGAACTGCAATAGACACACTCACTGAGTGCACCTACCGCATTTTCGGACAGGTTTCCTTAGGCACACACGCGTGTGCCTAAATCATTCGACGGGTTAAGAAGCCGTGGTGGCCTAGTGGTTTGACCTATCGCCTCTGAAGCAGAGGGTCGTGGGTTCAAACCCCGGCTCGCACCTCTGAGTTTTTCGAAATTCATGTCCGGAACTACATTTAAACCACGAGCTTTGCGGTGAAGGAAAACATCGTGAGGAAACCTGCACAAACCTGCGCAGCAATTCAATGGTGCGTGTGAAGTTTCCAATCCGCACTGGGCCTGCGTGGGAACTATGGCCCAAGCCCTCTTGTTCTGAGAGGAGGTCTGTGTGGCTAGAATGGATTTTTATTTTATTTAACTGGATTTTTTATTGTTCACAGTCACTAGAGGATCCTGTCAGTCATCCGAAGAGATCCTTTTGCCTATTATAGTGTCCTGTGGGGAAGAGGTGCTTATATAAAACCAGTAATGTACCAGTGCCTCTCTCGGATGGACATTGAAGATTGCTTACTTTCAGGCCACACGCATGCCCGTTTTCCTCTAAGCTATGAAAAACAATGTTTCGTGTGCAATGCGCGTAAGCTGCGCGTACATCCATACTAATATTATAAATGCGAAAGTGTGTTTGTATGTTTGTCCGTCTTTCACGCCGTAACGGAGCGACGGATCGACGTGATTTTTGGCATAGAGATAGTTTATGGGCCCGAGAGTGACATATGCTACTTTTTATACCGAAAAAATGCACAGTTTATTATTTTTGGGCTTCTAATTTTTTCGGCGGTTTAGCGTTTTTGTTAAATAGTTTTTATTTTGAGCACTCCGAACAGCCCTACAAAACATGTCATATGAAGATACAGAGAAGTTATTGACTGTTGTGAAATAATGTTTATTATAGATTTATGTATATCGCTATTGCTAAGTAAAAAAGTCATATCAATAGTGTAATTTAATTCTGCATTGTGATTGTGAATAATTAAGATAAACTTTTTGATTTATTTAGCCTGAAACAGTTCAGGCACACGTTTATATATCCTAGTATATCCTATTGTATATTTAAATAATAATTACCGTGTACAATGTTATATGAATAAAATATTTGTATTTTGTATTTTATACTTTTTCCTACCGTTGAGGCTTTTTTCCGAATTTATGTAATACCAACTTCAAGGTACATCCAATAAAAAAAGAATTATCAAAATCGGACTACTCTGTAAAAAGTTATGCCTGGTCATGCACTACAATCAGTGACTGATCATATCAAAAATACAAACTGAGACATAGATGCACAGAAAAACCGGAAAGAGACCAGCGCTGGGAATCGAACCCAGGTCCTCAGCATTCCGTGCTGCGTGCCATAACCCTACACTACCACTGGACAGGAGTACAGACATGAATTTCTCCTATGCAAACATATCTCAGGTTGCTTTTCTGTGCATCCATGTCTCAGTTTGTATTTTCGATATGGTTTTACGGGATGACCGTAAAAGTAACGAATTTGGAGTTGAAATAAAAAATACAAAAAGACTTCAAATAACCAATCATACGTGACTCATCAATCAATCATCCCCTGTTTTCCAACCATTAGGGTAGTTTTTTTTTCAAATTTAAATAATTGTCTATCCTTGAGATATACGCTTTCCAATAAAAAAATAACTATCAAAATCGGACTACTCTGGAAAAAGTAATGCGTGGTCATGCATAAAAAAAAATACGCGTCGACTTAAGAACCTCCTCGGTACTTTTCGTCGGTTAAAAACCTCGTTTCGCTGATCTGTTTCCACTAGGTCTGAGTGAGGGCAGGTAAATGAAGCGTTTCTTTTGGTTTGTGTCAAATATTTCTCGCAACACATTCCGCACATCTCTAGTGGAAACGCCGCCGCATGCATGCTGAAGTGTAATTTACAGCTGTCAGTTGGTGTGTGAACCATAATGAACCATTAAAGTATTATTAATACTCATAAGTTCAAGCTAATACAAGATGTGCATAATTAATGAGTCTTTTGTGGTACCAAGGAAGAGGTTGCGGGGGAGGATTGTTCCACATAAAGAAACAAACAATTGACAAACGAGATGCATACGTTGCGGCAATTTGAGAAATAAATGGACGCGGGCATAAGCTAGTATTATATAAATGAAAGAGGACATTATGATATGAACCTGAAGAGATGAAGGCCCTACTCACGCCTATTATAACTACCGACGTAGAAAGACCGTTCAGTTCGTTGAAATGGATGTTTAAAGTAAGGCCGTAGCTTAGCTGTTTCAAATATTTACTCCACAACACATCATGAAACACATCATCAGCCGGAAGACGTCCACTGCTGAACAAAGACCTCCCTCTCCCCCTTATTAATAAATAAATATCATGGGACACTTGACACCAATTGACCTAGTCCCAAACTAAGCAAAGCTTGTACTATGGATACGAGGCAACGGATAAACATAATTATATTGATTAATACATACTTAAATACATATTAAACATCCAAGACCCGAGAACAGACATTCGTGTTATTCACACAAATATCTGCCCCGGCCGGGAATCGAACCCGGGACCTCAAGCTTCGTAGTCAGGTTCTCCAACCACTTGGCCATCCGGTCGTCATTAGAACGCCACAATTGCATCCACCGGTTACCTGTAACCACTATGTCGTCAGTCCATCTGGTTGGAGGCCTGCAGGCCTGCCAATGCCAACGCTTCGTACGGTTTCTGTGCGTGGCTAGTCTCCAGTGGGGATGGTAGCGGGGAGTCACCCAGAGATAAATTGTAATTGTAATTGTACTGTTATTGTTGGCGAGTTATTTGACTAGGTTATAGTTTTCTATTGTTATTATTATTCATATAATTGTAAATTGTTAAATCGGTTTGATGTTTGCATGCGTAATTTTTTTTGGGTCAGTTTTCGGGAATTGTTCAAAATGGGAAAATGTTTTAAATTGGGTGAAAACATAAAAAAATACAAATTTTCAACCAACTAAAAGAATTTCTTTGCTCACCCGCGACCTTATGACCTTGAGCTCGCGGGTGAGCAAAGAAATTCTGTTAGTTCATTGACATGGACCTCCGCAAAGTAACGCCTGATTCAATAAATTTTCAACCATTCCTAAAATTTCTTACTTATGATATTAAATTTATGTAAAAGTTCGACAGCTCCTTAACCATTTTGACATCTGTTAAACGTGTCATTTGTTTAAATAAATTTAACTTTTTCGCACACATTTACATTTAAGTATTTTGTTATAATATCGCAAACTCCACGATAGGGGGTAAAAATAGACTAATGTTCTCACTAAGAAAAGCTATGGGTAAGTCCGGGTTCGAACCCACGTTCCTCTGCTACAAAACTATTGAATAAAACAAACAGTAGGATGTATTTATACTACAGCTTTACGTAGAATTTGCAAAAAATACTGGATTTTTAGGGTTCCGGAGCCAAAATGGCAAAAACGGAACCCTTATAGTGTCGTCAAGTCCGTCTCTGTCTGTCTGTCTGTCTGTCCGTCCGTCCGCATGTCACAGGCATTTTACTCGAAAACTACAAAATGTATATCAATGAAATTTGGAGTACAGATGTCTTGTCAAAGCCGCTATTTAGTTTTGTTCTTAAATTACAAAAATAAATAAATATGTATAGGGGGGCCACTCCATACACGTAACAGAAATTGAAAAAAAAAAAATTTTTTTTTAACTCGCTTCAACGTGTGGCACATAGTTCGACAGCTCTTTTGAAAAGATAGTAAGGTTTTACAAAAACTTTTTTGATTCAGTGAAGATTTCCGGAAATAATCGCTCCCAATGTAGCAAAAATTGTGCCCCCTCCCCCCCTCTCTATCTTGTAAACCGTTTATCCAAAAAATATGGAAAGGTAACGCTTAATAAATACTTTCAACGAAAATTGGTTTCAGCATGATCGGATATACTTACCGTTTTTGAGTTATTGCCGAAAAACTGCGCTTCTCAACAAAAGGACTTAAGTGTCGTGAAGATACGCTCTTTTTCTGGTAATAGATTTTAAGACTGTAGTGTTTTAATTATGTTATAATGCACATAATATTACTTGATTTTTTTCGTGGCTACGGAACCCTATCTTGGGCGTGTCCGACACGCTCTTGGCCGGTTTTTTTAAACAGTATCGCGTGATCGCATGGGCACTAGGCACCATAGTGCCCCGTTGCAAAAGCCAAGGACTTTCATTGTCTGAAAAAAACTATAGTTCTGCGGCTTTCATGAAAATTACACGAATTTTTGCAGTATATTTATTAAAAGGACAAATTATCTACGATCGTTAAAGTGGCCAGTGGAATGCTATATAAATTGCTACTGACCGAGGGCGCTGGCAGTTAGCGCAATACCCGCTCGTGTGCATAGACTTGCAACAAAAAAGTTATCATTCGAATTTCGAACGCGGATTCCGCGGGGAAAACTTTGACGTGAAAAGTGACCGTTTGGAAACTTGACCAGTGACTTGTGGTGTTTTGAAGATTAATTTTGCAGTAAGTTTTTTTTGTATAATATTTTTATTTTAATTGAACACAATAGTCATTGTACTAAAAATCTGAAATGAAATAAGAAATAACTAGAAAAAGATGTTGTTATTTATGTCATGCAAATATATTTTTGCCTGCTCTATTAAAAATCATATTTTTTTATTTAATTATTAAAAATTTAAATACAACATGAAGGAAAATCGTACGACTACAAATTTTAACCTTTTTTAACGAACTAATCAAACATTTTTGCACAACCTAATTTATTGACTAGAAAAAAAAGTTTATTTTGTAAGAAAAGGGCTCTTTTACTCGAACATATATTTTTTTACAGTATTGACACTTTCTGAAAAACCATCATTGACAAATAGAATACCGCAAGAAACTTGGCAAAAAGTTTTTTTTTTCAAAACAAATTTAAATTAAATTACAACTCTCCTAATTATTCAAGCTAGAATAGCTAAGTAAATTAGAAATAAAATCAGTTTTGTGAATTAACTCGAGATTTACATACGTACAGTTTATCGAGAGATTTGTGACATTGGGGGCGAACGTAACATTATAAATAGATATAAAAAAAAGTAATAAACTGTATTTGTCTATGGTCTATGAAATTTCCATTTTAGGTACAATTTAGCTTGTTTTTTTCTATTTCGTCTGTTTTCATTGTCAGTCTTTTTGTTTAATTTAATTGATTACAGAATAAGGCTAAGGTAAGTCAGTTTTCCCTTCTTTATCAAAATTAATCAATACCTGCTATCAATAGTCATTACATATATTAAAACCATTATTAGAACAACAATACAAGGATTATTATTTTCTTAAAAATACATTTTATCAACTATTCATGAGACAGAACAACTAAATTTCGCTGTTTATTTCATCGACGTATTTTAAATACTTTTATTTCATAGTTGATTACATATTATAACAATATATTAAATTCTACTAGTTTTAGTGATTCAAGATTGAATTCTGCATCCTTTGCATATTTTTTTAGCAATAAAATTAATATAGTTACTATTATTATAAAAATAGTTTTGGTTAGGTTAGGGGTAGCAACCCCAACATAAAAATATCGCTACCAGGACAGTAAGTTAGTTTAGGTTAGAACTGCGACCCCAACCAAAATAAATCACTACCAGGAAAGTAGGTTAGGTTAGGTTAGAATTGCGACCCCAACAAAAAGAAATCGGTACTAGAAAAGTGCATTACAGCTGTGACTTCAAAAAAATCATTGAAGTTGTTAAAATAATATTCTAAGATGTAACATCTAATACATCAAAAAAAGTATGAAATAATAAAATATGAAATAAATATCTGCCAAATAAACCATCTCTTAAATAATATTTCCAGAAACTAAAAAATCGGAGATTTAAAAATACTCATTCTAATCAATCCAGATAAGTAATGAATATTCGACGAAATAAAAAAAATGAAACGTTGACTTTCAAATGATATCGATTAATAATATTTCGACATTTCAAGGGTAAACCATGTTTAATCAGATGCACAAAATCGTATTTAATTAATTAAACACTTGGCACTTGGGCGAGACGTGAATTGTTATTTTTATTTTATACGAGTATCTTAAGAGGGTTTATAGCTGCTGATCTGGCAACGTTGCATTTTTGTTAGTTTTTCTCGATTATTCCATAAAAATTTAATGACAATTAATAATGTTGTCTGATAGAACCCTTCTTAATATATAAGTTAATGTGTCTACTCCAATAATTATTCGTGATAGACTTTTATATTTCTTAAAAACGAATTTATGTTTATGACCGGTTTTTAAAGAAAATAAAAATCTATAACGAATAATTATTGGAGTAGACACATTAATTTATATGTCAAGAAGGGTTCTATCAGACTACATTATTAATTTTCATTCAACTTTTATGGAATAATCGAGAAAAATTAACAAAAATGCAACGTTGCCAGCTCAGCAGCCTCAGCAGGTATAAACCCTCTTAACCTTCGAAGGCCGACCATCAAGTTTTGCTGGACTTAGGTAATAGTTTTAAACTTTATTCTCATGTACGAGCTTGGTGTGAATCCATACTTAATATTATAAATGCGAAAGTGTGTGTGTTTGTATGCTTGTGTTTGTTTGTATTTTTTCACGTCGAAAAGGAGCGACGGTTCGAAGTGATTTTTGGCATAGAGATAGTTTATGGGCCAGAGAGTGACATAGGCTAATTTTTAACCCGGAAAAATGCACAGTTCCTGAGGGAACAGCGCGCGATAACCGAATTCCATGCGGGCGAAGCCGCGGGCAAAAGCTAGTTTGCAATAAAATAATAATAATAAAATAATAAATAACCATTTCCACTGCTGAGCAAAGGCCTCCCCCTTAGTACGCCACAATGAACGACAACTCGCCACTTGCATCCACTGGTTGTCCACAACTCTCACGATGTCGCCAGTCCACCTAATGGGAGGCATGCCAACGCTGTCTTCCGGTTCGTGGTCGCCAATCGAGGATTTTTCAACAAACAAACAACAAAGTTTTTTTTATATGCTTATAATTAGCTGCGCCTGTAAGTAAGTATGTATCTATTTAAGTTATAGAATATCCAAGGTTTGGTGATGGAGCAGTCAAGCAGGTTAACTAAAGAAGAAATAAAAAAGTACCGAAATTCAGCTCTATCACAGTCGCACAATCTGCTCGTAACTATATAGATTGTGAAACTGTGCTGATGTCCTCAAATTAGCGTAGGTTAGATAGGTCGGCCGGTGAGTTGCGTCCAAACAAAAAAGGACACTACAGGTATCACGCAGAATGGGACCGCTTAGCACTTAATAGTACATTGTGTCTTAAGGGCGGTAAACAAGGAATTACGAACGAGAGTCTATTAGAGTTTAATGAGTCGATGTTCGTAATTCTAGTACCGCCCGAGCGACATACAATGTTTTTCATCACATTTGCGAGTAAAATTGTATATTTGTAAGAAAAACTAAAAATTTTCAATAATTGCCGATACCGCTGACTACGCTCTTGGCAGCGCCAGCTCCGCGCCCCCCTTCCCCCACAGCATGTGCCCACGTGCGCGCGCCGCGCTCCTGCACGCCAGCACGACCAGCACGCCATGCAGTAACAAACTCATTTACCGACCTTGGGCTTCATGACAAGAAAATTAGTATGGGCAACGACTCATTTACCAACCACGGGTTTCATGACTAGCACATTAAGGTCGAGGGTTTTATTTGGGGGGTTGCAACCAAGGTAGCCTGCATGTTTCAACACTGTTTACGAGCAAGTGTGATGAAAAATAATAAACGATAACCCGGGGGAGAAAAGTCCTCGAGTGGCGACCACGAACCGGAAGACGAAGCGTTGGCAGGCCTCCCACTAGGTGGAATGACGATATCGTGCGAGTTGCGGGTAACCGGTGGATACAAGTGGCGAGTTGTCGTTAATTGTGGCGTTCTAAGGGGGTGGTCTTAACAAAGACACACAGCAGTGGACGTCTTCCGGCTGATGATGAATGAACGATAAAAATCAGTGTCAACGAACTAGGTTTTAACCCCCGACGCAAAAAGAGGGGTCTTATAAGTTTGACCGCGATGTGTGTCTATGTGTCTGTATGTGTGTCTGTCTGTCTGTCTTTGGCTCCGTAGGTCTTAAACGGGTGGACCGATTTGAATGCGGTTTTTTTATTTGAAAGCAGCTTTTCTAACGATGGTTCTTAGACATGTTTTATCAAAATCGGTTCAGCCGTTTCAAGATTATCAGCTCTTTTGTTCGCTGTCGTAGGACTCTTAGACGCATAATGGGTATTTAATTTACTTTACTTTCAAACATTAAAATTACTTTATTAAACTTTAATACTTTAAAAAATACAACATAATGTACTTTAGTTTTCTGTTAACCTTAGCGGTCCCCCGACACCGACGACGCTTAGATAAAAAATATTACTACTTAGGTACTTAGGCTAATTTTGCGGGAAATCAGCAAAGACCCCGCGGGATAGTGATAAACGAATTCTTCGCAAATGAAGTCGCGGGCAACAGCTAGGTAGTGCATAATTATTTTTAACTTTTTAGTTGTCTTTTTTGGCGGCGTTTTTTGTCGGCGTTATTTTTTTCGGGCGTTTTTTTATATTTTTGCTGGCGTTTTTTTGTGTTGGGGGTTTTTAAATTTTCAATTTAAGTTCTTTTCGGCCCAAACCGAAACCAGGTGCGGGTAGTCCGAGATACGAGTGTTGGTACTATTGGTTCGAAGGACTCGCGCTGCTAAGCAGACATGACACCCTACGCTTCACGGCCACTGTTACATAGTCGAAACGACGAGGCACGAGACGAGGTAAATATCACTCGTGTGTTTAGCGTGATAAGTAAGTAAGTCCCGTTTATGCCAGGTTCACATTGTTCCAGTAAAATCGTGACAGCAGCGATACATAGCGGAGTCACAATCCACACGAGTTACACAAGATCGATCGAGCACCGCAGTGTCATGCTACTGGAACGCTTTTACTGGGATAAGAGAGTTTATACCTGCTGAGCTGGCAATGTTGCATTGTTGTTAGTTTTTCTCGATTATTCCATAAAAATTTAATGAGAATTGAAAATGTGGTCTGATAGAACTCTTCTTAATACATAAGTCTACTCCAGTAATTATTCGTGATAAACTTGTATATACTTTAAAAACGAATTAATGTTTATTAACGGTTTTTTAAAGAAAACAAAAGTCTATGACTAATAATTATTGGAGTGTATACATTAACTTATATATTAAGAAGAGTTCTATCAGACCACATTTTTAATTTTCATTCATTTTTTATGGAATAATCGAGAAAAACTAACTGAAATGCAACGTTGCCAGCTCAGCAGGTATAAACGCTCATAATAGTGAACCGGGCATTATAATATTTAACGAAAGAAATCGAAACTTCGGTCAGGTTCTAATAAAAATACTTAATATGTAGGTATAATTAACTTTAATTGTTACGTAGCACAAAGGTAATCTCGGACAAATCACCGTTACATTTTATTTATCGCCTTATTACTCGTATATCGGTTTCAGCAAACCGTGAACAACGACCGTAATAATGCCTCCGGATTTTTCCTGTTCTATTTTTTATTCTCATGACAAACGTCATACCCTTTACTATGTCACAGTACTATGCTTTGAGTCATTATTATCAGAATTCGGATGTGGAAGGCGGGAAGCCCCTTTACTTGACAATTGTTTGCTCAGCACAAACTTTAAACATTTGCCAACTAAAATACAATATGTTAGAGCACTAGAATAATTGCGAAGCGAAAACTTATATAGTTTCTTAGAAACAGTGACGTGTTCCACTCTCTAAACGCCCAAGCGTTTTTAAACTAAATCTAGGTTTTTTTTTTAGTTTTTTAAACATTTACTAAAGACTTGCTTCCAGAAAAAGATGACAGGACAGTTGGACATAGTTTAACAAAACCGGCCAAGAGCGTGTCGGACACGCCCAAAATAGGGTTCCGTAGCCATTGCGAAAAAATTAAGTAATATTTTTCTAAGGTTTTCGTATTTTATACGGAATCTTCCAAGTTTAGGTATATTTTATACCTTAGGCTGCTATTTACTCTTAAACTACTAATAATTCTCAAGCAAACTTAACCGTTATAGTTTTCCTTGTAAGTTTGATATACTTACTACCATCCTGAATATTTTCAAAATTTCCCACCCACCGGTTTAAATTTTCACTTTAAAGTTGAATATTTTGCAAACAAATCACTGAATCGAAAAATTGTCTTAGCAAACCCCTAATCGTTTTAAAAGTCCTATCCATTGATACCCCACACTATAGGGTTGGATGAGAAAATAAAAATCACCCCCACTTTACGTCTATGGGTTTTTTTATTTATTTTTTAGTGTACCATTTTGTCGGTATAGTTTACATACCTATATATCTGTGCAAAATTACAGCTTTTTAGCATTGATAGTCCCTGAGCAAAGCCGCGCACGGACAGACAGACATGTAGACATGGCGAAACTATAAGGGTTGCTATGTTAGCTCCGAAACCCTAAAATGAACCCCCCCCCTTAACAACTCCTCAACAATTTTTGATCTAGTTTCAGTGGCAACAAAAGCGAATATCTAATGAATATGACAGTACTTTGGATCATTTTTGTTAAGTAGTACACGTTCGAAGCGGCAGTAATTTTTCTATTTAGTCCAGTCTCGTCCAGTTTACTTTGTGTTCGAATTAGCAGGGACACTGACGTTCTCACAAATACAAGAGTAATTTCATTACTTGACTGGTTGACAGTCAACGTGCAGTCTTTACCACTAAAGCTAAAACCTACAAAGGCAGACATGTTCCTTGAACTACATAAAGGTGCATTGAGAAGGGTTTTTTCGATGGATCGAAATTTGACGGGAAAACATTGAAAAAAAAAAAAATGAAATATTCTAACTTAGCCCTTATGTCAACTCGTCCATCATATCAGCCGTAGGCCACTGTTGGACATAGGCCTTCCCCATAAACCTCTAGTTTCTTCGGTTGGGAGCGGCCTGCATCCGCCGTGAATAGTTGTGTCAATTATCTACATAACTAGCCTTTACCCGCGACTCCGCCCGCACAGAATTCATTTATCGCTATCCCGCGGGAACTATGCAATTTTCCGGGGTAAAAACTATCCTATGTTCGGTTCAGTGGCTTAGACGTGATGGAGTAACAAATAAATAAACAAACAAACACACTTATTAACTTTCGCATTTATAATATTATTATTTTTGTATTTTTTTTTTTTGCTTTAATTGTATACTATAGTTTTTAAGTATTTTATTTGTAATTATATTATTATGAAAAAATGACTTTCTGCCAAGTTTCTTGCGGCGCATTCTTCTTGGCAATGATGGTCTTTCCGAAAACGCTGGTAGGTTAAAAAATGACGTGTAAAAGTGCCCATTGCGGCCTATTTACTGAATAAATGATTTGAAATTTAAAATTTGAAATTGAAAGTGTTGTGTGATAATATCATATATGTTTTGCTGTTTCTATCGCCATCTTCTTGACCGTGACTACAAGAAACCTCGTAAAAGCTTTGGCACGCGATTAGATTATAATATTAGTATCGTGGTCATAATACGTTTTTCATTTTTATTTTTATTTTTTTCATTTTTTATTTTTCTGCTTATATTTGTTTTAATTTTTGTCATTTTAAAATTTTTTGACTGTATATTTTTTATTATTTTAATCATTGCATGTTTTTATTTAACCATCGAACGTGTGTATTTCATAATTGTTTCTTTGGCATGATTTTACTTATTGACATATTATTATTTTCGTATTTTTGTAAAATTTATCTTTCTTATTTTATTTGGATCATTGTTTTTATTCTAATTCTATTTTTGACGATCTTTTAGTGAATTCTTTATATTTTGACATGTATGGAATGTAATGTAATTCTCACTAAGTAATAAATAAATCTATCTATCGACGTTCATAATACGACGTACGACGAGTTTACTTGGACTACTATGAAGTATTTGTTCTAGTACTGACTTATTAGTATTTACTTATAGACGAGGAAAATATGTTGAGGATATATTCTGTTGTTATTCTTGTTAAACGCAGTTAATTGGTTTTGGCAGTTCCGCATTGGGATTTACGCTAAGAGGAAATCTTTGTCTAAGAGATGACAAATAAATGTCAAAACCGGCGAAGAGCGTGTCCGCCCGAAATAGGGTTCCGTAGCCATTACGAAAAAATTAAGTACTATTTTTAAAAGACACATTTTTTTATTTGGTTATGAAGTAGTGACACCTCTAGATTTTTTCTTCAGAATAGACCATATAGCCTACTACTTGAAGACTACTTGCCTAAATATTAAGTTTTTCCAGGCGGTACTTCCTATCAAAAATTAGCAATATGTGTGGCCAAGTTCTGTACCTATTCAATCGGTGTTTTTCAGTGTCGTATACAAACTATTGTGTTTATAAGTTGTCAGTAGCATTGTACTCGTACCACGATAACCTGATTATAAAACTCAATCATAATAGAGTCATACACTATATCGAAAAAACCGTTTGAATACACTAATTGCCGATTTTCGATAGGAAGTACCACCTGAAAAGTTTTGATATTTAGACAAAGTAGTAGGCCAATATATGGAGTTTCTGAGAAAAAAATCTTGAAGTACTACTACACAACCACATTTTTTTTATTTTGGCCTTTTTTATGTGATAACTAGTATTCGTTTTTTGGGTGGCGATGCAAATCTATATAAAGAACATCATTTAAAAATTTGAAGCAAATCGTTTGAATACATCCCGGAAAAAAAACATTAAAAGAATTCTTTAAAAAAATCATAAGTTAAACTGCACAAGTAGGGTGTGTTCATACTCAGCATAAATATTCTTCACTATAAGAGGTACAAAAAAAACAGAGCCCATTTGATGTAACGGCTTCTGAATATGGAAACCCGACTAAGGCCTTTGGTTTGTTGACTTGGTAAAACTAGCCTAGTCAAGTCTTGAACTCGAGTTACATCTCAAACGAACTTGGCATGATCTTGGCCCTCATTTCACATTTTATGCTTTTGATGACCATTTAGTTCGCAGCTAGATTGTCAAAAAATATTAAACACAGGTAAGTTATTCTTCCACTTGGTTTGTACTTTAAAATACACGAGGATCTACGAGGTGAAGTTAATTTATAAGGAAGCGGTGGAGCCTTATATATCTATGGCGGAATACCAGGATTATTAATTTATGTTTTTTCATCTAATCATATTTTCAAAAATAACCAAAAAAAGATACGTGTCCTCATATTTTCTGATGATAGGTAATCAACTAACGGAATAATTCGATTTTTAGGACACGAGTCTAATATATTGTGGAATAAGATCTTTTTCACTTAAATATAGAACCCATACTCATTTCGGAATGTGAAGATGCGCGGACGCATATTCCCCGCCCAGCCAGACCGGTTGTGCAACGTTAGTTGTAGACCAATAACCGCGCCTTTACCAAGGTCGACTATTTTTAGCACATATTGGGGGTTTAATAAGTGTTATTAGCCTATCACCATCATCATCCCAGCCAGCCTATATATGTCCCACTGGCCACAGGCCTCCTCTCACAATGAAAGGGCTTGGGCCGTAGTTCCCACGCGAGCCCAGTACGGGTTGGGAACTTCACACACACCATTGAATTGCTTGGCTGGTTTGTGCAGGTTTCCTCACGATTTTTTCCTTCAACATAAAGCACGTGGTAAATTTCAAATGTAGCAAGCAAATGTGCAGTGGTACGAGCCGGGGTTTGAACCCATGATCCTCTGATGAGAAGCGATAGGTCAAACCACTAGGCCACCACAGCTCTATTAGCCCATAATCCTACTATACTTGAAAGGTTTAGGTAATTAACTAAATGTAAATAAAACAACGTCAAATTGCTCTTTTATATTGACATTCCCCCATTAAGGGGTTTGCTCCTGGTTAGCTCATGAGCAATGTCCCGTTAGATGGCGCTGTTATCATAGTTCCTTTTTTCATTTACATTTCTGTGTTGAAGTTGAAATACATTAGTCTAGTTTCTGTTACAATGATAGATAAGTAAAATGTTTAAAATCCTTGAATGCGCCAAAACTGGCAGCTGAAGTTTGTTTACATTTAGATAATTACCAAAACCTTTCAAGTATAGTATCATAAATGCGAAAGTTTGTATGTACGTGCGTGTTAGTACAAAAACTAACACCAATATTTGACACAACAAGACGTGCATAAATATCTGATATGATTTAAATTCTGGGGCGTCAGATATTTTTGCACTTTTCGCTATGGTAGATATTAATGCAGGTAGACTTTAATGAAATTTAATACGCAAATAACTGGAAGTCGAAAATAATATACTTCACAAAATCCAAAAATTTCAACTACTAGGATAGACGTGAGGCGCTTATATTTTTTATGAAACGTTTTAATGAAGACTAAGACGCAATACAACAACTTATATTTTAGTCTCGTAGCTATTTTTGTATTTGATTTGTTTTGTGTGACTTTCCGTAATTTCACTCTCCTGTGGCCCGGCGGAAGACCAGTGCTGGTTTTCAACCAGCGATATGCTGAGCCGGGACCTTTTTATAGCGGGAACATTTCTTATTGTTATTTTTACTAATTATGTGTCATTGCTGTTATAAATAAATTATTTTCTTTCTTTCTTTCAATACCTACCTTCTTGTTTTATCGCGTATGAATTCGCCGCTAGAGGCGCTAGTGTAGCGAGAGGTCTCAGAAATGTCAAATGTCACTGTTTACGTAGATGTTTTTGGACGGTGTGATGGTCTTTGGGACCATTCTCACACACACATCATCATCATCATCATCATTTACAGAGCCGTAATTAACACCGTTCCATTTACTCCCCAAACTACCCTATTGTGACGTCATTGCCACAAAAATCCGGGGTCTACTAATGATTAACGTGAGTAAAGGCGAGGCTAAAATTTGTATACTTATGCAAGGTGTTTTAAAACAGCTCGCGGGGAAAATAAAATAAAAAGTTAAAATATTTTTTATTTCAGAATCTTTAATATTAGTATATTACAAGTAGTTATAATTTAAGAATTTAGTGTAAAGCGATAAGCATCTTCTTTGCAGCCACAGGCATCCCAATATAACGAGAAACTTTCGATTCTCTCTCCTTCTAAGTGACGCTTAGGTAGGAATCAACGTATCCGTCAGTAAAATTGTTTCCTTAACAAGTCGTAAGCGAAATAGGTCTCGTAGCATCAAGTACCTTTAATGGCCAAGGGTCAATCCAGACCACGGGGTTCAATCAAACATGTTCCTTTCTGCGTTAAAGCTAAAGCTGATTCTTGGTTGCTGTTTACATTGTTGTTAAGAGCAATAGATATCAATAAAATGTTGGATACAAGACGTCCTGTACGCGCGTAGTCATAGAAGAGTTAATCAATAGAGTGGTAATGTTGCTTGCTTAAAAATAATTGCTAAGCCACTGCGGTGCGGCGATTCCCATCCAGACCGCCATGGAAGAAGGTCAAAGCTCCAACAGTGCCAAAGCTAGCATTCGCCGGCGAGGCCGGACAGCAAGGACTCAAAACTAAAAAAAAAACTGGAATCAGTTGTGAAAGCTGCCGCTGAGTACCCCCTCCACCGTAAGGGCGAAGCTATAACAGAGGTAACTCAAACAGCATAAGATGTCCGAAAAAAAAACTTTTTTTTTTATTCCACTGGATGGCAAACGAGCAAGTGGGTCTCCTGATGGTAAGAGATCACCACCGCCCATAAACATCTGCAACACCAGGGGTATTGTAGATGCGTCGACAACCTAGAGGCCTAAGATGGGACACCTCAAGTGCCAGTAATTTCACTGCTGCTTCAGGGCAGGATTAGCGAGCAAGATGGTGGTAGCAATCCGGGCGGACCTTGCACAAGGTCCTACCACCTTGCAAATCTGCGGCAATTGCTCTATTGGCCGGGTTCAAGCTAAGTAGAAAACATCACCGTGCATGGACAAGGAACGTGCGTGATACAAATATGTTTACGATGTTTCGACGCAGTTGCATGCACCAAGGTCGCGGGTGGACTTGTTATTTTTGGTTTAATTGGCAAATAAAAATTCGTCGGTCGTTCGACAGGTAATTAAACATACAGTTGTACGAGTAATTTTCGTGTTACAGCGAACTTTTTCCAGTCAGTCGTACGTGGTTTTTGGTATTTGGATATTGTTTAACTCTACTTTAAAGCTTTGCCCGATTAAATATGTAGCCCAAATATTACCTTTATAACTATTATGGTTAATTTCTCTATGGGCGTAGTTAAGAATGATTCGTATGAGTCAATCTGTATGGATGTCGTATAACTTTGTATTGTACAATCTAGCCCGAGAAGTGTATTCAGAGCCAAGTCCTGAACATAATAAAATTTAGTTTAGACTGTCTCATATTTTATTATTATTATTTATTCACTTAATTTAATGAGATAAAATTTAGTTTTCATTTAATTAATTTGATTCATACATAAGTGAAATAAAAATAATTACTAATTATTTCGTATTTTTATTTTATTTCGTAACTAGTATTAACAGTCAAGCCGCAATATGCCAATTATATAAGGTGGCCCATTTATATCGGTCAGTATGGGAAAGTCTGAAACTATACGACATACGAAAATTTCTTCTTAGGAACCATGACATCGATTTTAATAACAAGAAAAACTGCATTCATGCATTTAAAATAACCTGTACTCAGCTCGGGAATCGAACCCGGTTGTTTTAAAAAAAAACTTACTTACACTATTTCTATTTAGATATCGACTGTGTACGTCTTAAGAAGTAAATGTGTCCAGGAAACATTATGTCTAAAATGAATAAAATGCATGCCTCTTGATTATTTCTTGTGGGGTTACGTGAAAAATGAAGTATACAAAACAAGCTATGATACCGTTGAAGACCTTAAAGCAGCCATTGAGTCAATTTTAACGCCAATTCACCATGTCAAGATACAAAATGCAAATAAGATCGTTACCTAACCGTGTTGAACAGTGTATTGAAATAGCGGTGGCCACTTCGAACACCTACTAAAATAAATTAAAGTATGGGAAAACAATGCATTTTATTCATTCCGATTCCCGAGCTGAGTACAGGTTTTTTTAAAGGCATGAATGCAGTTTTTCTTGTTATTAAAATCGATGTCATGGTTCCTCAGAAGAAATTTTCGTATGTCGTATAAGTAGTTTCAGACTTTCCCATACTGACCGATATAATTGGGCCACCCTGTATAATAATTATGAGAAGTAAATATATACAATATACATTACTATATATTACACATAACTTTCGTGTTTACGTATGAAAACATGTAGGTACGGTGTGTGTTTATAAATTTAAAGAGAGAATAATAATTATTTTAAATTAATAATTTATTAATCATAAAAAATATTTGTAATATTAATTAGACTAAATAATAAGTTAAGTACTCATTTCTTCCAGTGAACATGCTTAGTCAAAATATTAAACAAAACTAAGGTCCTTGGCCCCTCAAATGATCGAGTATCGATCGACATTGATCTAATAGCAGCCACGAGTGACCTGCGCGTGAGTGGGACGCACGACGTCCCGGACACTTGCACGAATTTCTTTAACAATATGAAAAGTTCGGTGTACCACCAGCCAAATAAGTGGTCTATCAATTTTAAAACAAGTTCCTATCAAATGTATATGTCGCTAAAGTCGAACTTTCATGTTGACAGACACGTCTATTGACATTATTGTTTTGTGACATGCAAACGATTATCAACTTTAGGGTGGTAGACCACATATTTGGCTGATAATACAGTCGATCAAATACATCATGACAAATACATATCGTCCAGTGGAATGATGACATATTTACAAGAAAACAAGTATTAGGGGCTGTTTCACCATCCATTGATTAGTGTTGACTGGCGGTTAGGTGTGATGCCATCTCTATTTGTTTTGTTCGAATAGACGGAGACGGCATCACATTTAACCGTCGGTTAACGCTAATCAATGGATGGTGAAACAGCCCATTTTCAATTTACGGTTTGATTCTTTAAATCACTTTCTTATGTAGGTAATCGTCACAAAACAATGGTGTCGGAGTTCTGTTGGATGAACGAACATTTTTGCCAGAACAATAGTCGATACAAAAGGTCTTAGTGGTGTCTACACTAACTGGACGAGCCAATTAAAATATTTTTTTGTCAGAATTTTATACAAAAATTCAAACACAAAATGACAGCGACATATCTTTGACCTCGACGTACCTACTGCTACAATATTATTTGGGAGGGTAGAGGGTAGTTACGGCAAACGATATATTTGACTAAATACCATCCCAGCCTATATTACGTCCCAATGCTGGGCACAGGCCTCCTCTCAGAACAAGAGGGCTTGGGCCATAGTTCCCACGCGGGCCCAGTGCGTATTGGGAACTTCACACGCACCATTGAATTGCTTCGCAGGTTTGTGCAGGTTTCCTCACGATGTTTTCCTTCACCGCAAAGCTCGTGGTAAATTTCAAATGTAATTCCGTACATGAATTTCGAAAAACTCAGAGGGGCAAGCCGGGGTTTGAACCCACGACCCTCTGCTTGAGAGGCGATGGGTCAAACCAGTAGGCCACCACGGCTTCCGCTTTGCCTAAACGCTATAATAAAACTTGGTAAAAGGAAACATGATCCGTGACGCGAGGCCGTCGTTTTTGTAAAAAAGTGACGTCACGTGGATCTTTAATTGGCTACATCTTCATAATATTTTGTTTAATTGTCAAAAGAAAAAAATACGTCGTCAATATTTTCTGATGATCTAACTATAACAATAATTCATCAATACCTAAGTACATAGCCTTTAAAAACACAAATTTATCTCCGAAAAACTACCATATTATAAATACAAACCACAATTTAATCTGTCCTAGAAAATGACAGCTACAGGATATACTGGGATAGAACCATTATAACGGACAAAACAGTGGGTACACTAAAACAGACCAGATATAACAATATTAGACAAACATAACAAATCAGTAACCCTCATAGACGTTGCCATATGTAAACCCACAACTTACTAACCACACATACAGATAAGACTACCAAATACACAGATCTTTGAGTTGAGATTAAAACACAGTGGCAGGTCCATTGCGTAATAGTATTTTATGCAACTGTATCGTAATCCGAGTTTCATAAAAGGGTCACATGAGTGTTTTAAGGCCTAATTACGTACAGAGCCAAGAGAGTGTCGGACACGCCTGAAATAGGGTTCCGTATCCATTGAGCAAAATAATTGATATTTTTTCTAAGGATTTCGTATTTTGTACGGAATATTCCAAGTTTAGGTATATTTTATACCTTAGGCTGCTATTTACTCTTAAATTACCTAATAATTCTCAAGACAAGATATAGTTATCCTTGTAAGTTTGGTATACTTACTACCATCCTGAATTTTTTCAAATTTTTCCGCCCACCGGATTTTAATAAATCGAGCGAATATTTTGCAAACATATCGAAAAATCGTTTTAGGAACCCCCTAATGGTTTTAAAAGACCTATCCAACGATACCCCACACTACAAGATTAGGTAAGAAAAAAAAATCATCCCCACTTTACGTCTAAGGGAGGTACTCCTAAAAAAATTTTTTTTAATTTTTATTGTTCCATTTTGTTGGCATGGAACCCTAAAAAACACTTTGCTTGGGCCCGTGCAATATTTTATCTCCTACTTATGAGATATATTGTTAGCAATAAGAATAATAATATCTTAGGAATAATAACAACGGACTAATTACAATTTTCAGGACATTAGCCTATATTTTATACATACAACTAGCTGTTACCCGCGACTCCGTCCGCGTAGAAGTATGAAAAATAGTTTGCGTCCTATTCCCAGATCTACTGAATATACACAAAAAAAATCATCAAAATCGGTAGAGCCGTTTCGGAGGATTTTTGTGACACTTTGACACGAGTTTTGTGACACTTTGACACGAGAATTTTATAATACATACAATAAATAACGTTAAATTGTAGAACCCGAAGGTTAAAGTAGGACTCAGGCCACGCGAAGTGGCAATAAAAAGACAGCCAATTGATGCCAGTAGGTACTTATAAACAATATAACAATGTATTTATTTAAGTACGGGTCAGTTCAACCTTGTTGCCTATAATTATGTATAATCCACGCCGGGCTAGAAAAATTACATAAGCGGGTGTGTAATAATCATTAGCAATACATGACGTATTTTCATTTGGCATAACTTTTTGAAATATTTTTTATCTAGGTAATATATATAAAATGACCTCTGCTTGAGAGGCGATAGGTCAAACCACTATAATAATCATAGGCATTATTCTGTGTCATATTAGTTATTCTGTGTTATAGGCCACCACGGCTTCCCACTACCATGATTGTATGTATGTGCATGTGTATTTGAATGCGCGGGTTGCAGCAGCCGCCGAGTCGCGTTGCTCCTAAGAAGAAGGGCTACGGATTAGCCTGAAACATGTCGAGCTAAACTCGATTTAAGGCGTGAGTTATCCGGGTTAATATCATTTAATATGAGTGAGATTCATGTTCAAAATTAGAAAAAAAACCGATAAATTGGGAACCTACTTCTTTTTCAAAGTTAATTAAATAATGTTTGCATGCAAATGTATCTGTTCAGATATGTCACGGCACATTAGCGCAATTCATAAGTCATTTTTACCGCGTCTAAATCCATGCAGGCATCTAGCTCAAAAATAAAAATAAATCTAGTCTCGCATTATGAAATAGGGTTATAAAATTCTAAAGGTCGCCCACCCGTCTTATTATAATTATTGGCGTTATTATTTATAACAAAACATATAAATCATAGAATTATAATATTTAACGAAGTATCGCTTTTTTTTATCGTTTCCTCGAAGATAAAAAATAAACCTCATAATCTAATATATAAAATTCTCGGATCAAAACTTTTTGTGAGCAAACTCCTTCGAAACGGTTAGACCTAGCTCTGTAGCTCTGGGAGTAGGATGTACTTAAACTATTTTTCATACTTCTACTCGGACAGAGTCGCGGGCAACAGCTTGTAATTTAATAAAAGTCTAACTTTAGTGGTTAACCCTGGCTTAAACCACAGAATAGATAATAATACAAGTAAACTTGACATTTATACACATTTTTACACTATTTACTGATTGTTATCAACTTACTTAACTAAAACTCAACTCGTGTTGTCGTGACCGTGACGCATCAGAACGGTATCGGTTTCGTACATTTTACCTATATCGTTGCGTTCACATTTATCTGATGCACTGTGTTGTGACGGCTTGTGTTGTGTCGCATCAAAGCTATGTGGCTACCGACACTTTTATAGACGTGTGAAAATCATTGAATAAAATGTCGGTGAACCCTTAACTGTAACTTGATAATTCCATCATTTCCGTAGTTACCGGACTTTTCATGAAAACTGGCTAAGGCTCCGTATCCACCAGAGATGTGCGAGGATGTGTTGCGAGGAATGTGTTTTTCATTAACCAATAGAAACACTTCATTTACCTCGCCTCGCTTCGCTCCGCTGTTTTAATTTAATTTTTTTTCGACTGATGGCAAACGAGCAAGTATGGTAAGTGATTAATAAATTTCAATTCTCGTCTCGCCTCGTTTCGCCTGGAAAATCACCTGATTAGTGGCTATACTAGTTGTTTGCACTTGCGCAAGTTGTGCAAAGTTTTGCGGATTAGGCAAAGACGCAGCAAGTGAAGCGTTTCTACCTCGATGGTAATGGTGATTTTGATGAGACGAGGCGAGACGAGAATTGAAATTGGCGCCGCGGACGCCGCCATATAAATTTCAATTCTCGTCTCGCCTCGTTTCGCCTCGCCGGTGGAAAATCACCTGAATAGTGGCTATACTAGTCTTGTTTGCACTTGTGCAAGTTGTGCAAGCTAGTTTTGCGCACCTACGTAATAATAAACATTAACAAAAATAGATTTCTAGGCCGTCTAGCCTGTGTAAAACCGATTTTATGCTCCAAGGCACCTTGTGGCGTGTCGTAAATTCAAATTTGACTGACTTGATTGACTTTGATTTGGCTTTTTAATTAAACATCTAATGTATAATGCGTATATTTGACAACTTCATCAAAATATAGTCAATTAAAAACAACCGGACAAATATATAGGTAGTATCGGGTCACGCGTACCGAAAGGTTCCGTGGTAGAGATTAGAAATAGAAAAAAATATTGAATCGGGCGTTACTTTGCGGAGGTTCATATCAAAACACTGAAACAATTTCTTTGCTCACCCACGACCTTATAATGATAGCTACGTATGCAAGAAATATGTGTTCATACAGTTCGCCCACCTCCACACTATAAGAGTACACACAAATTACTCGAACCCGTCTATCACTACCACACAACACTGACTCATCTTCAGAGTAACACAATTTCACCATGCTACCAGATGTTAGACTAGGTAACTGGTGTTAACTCTAACATCTGGTTGGTAGGTTATGAACGGTTGTACAGTCAACTACAAAGAGATGTATCCAAGTTAATCTTACAAAATGATGTATCCCTGCGGATGCCATAATTAAGTAGCCATAGAATGTGACAAACATGGTATCCACCGAACCTGACAAAAACATGTATGCCTCTAATGTGCAATATTTATGTATCCTGCTACATTTCCTCTGAAATGTATACTGACAACCTTAATCTAATATCTATCCACAAATAACTACCATGTTTGTCACATTCTATGGCTACTTAATTATGGCATCCGCAGGGATACATCATTTTGTAAGATTAACTTGGATACATCTCTTTGTAGTTGACTGTACCTACTCTTTTAATTTCAGATCCATAATACCTTTGGTCTAAAAATACTGTAAATCATGCTTTAATGATAAACCGAATGGTCTCCCTGACTACTTTCATCATCAGATTCTGCCACCAGTCTTGTAGGTATTGTAGTCCGAGTTCAAATTACTCTCAAATTATGCTCAATTATGTTGTGACCGCAGGGCGAAATTTAGCGGGGAAGGAGGGGGAGGAGGGGGGGACATTTGATACCAACCATCACGTTACATGTCCTAGCCACGCCTGTTTAATTGGTACTTATTGAAAATTTTCGTCTGATCTAGTGATTGGGAGTATGATTTATTATTAGGGGCGTTGCTACCGCAGAAGAAATATTAGTACAGTCACAATTACCAATATTTGACACAGCGAAGTGTTCAATATCTGATACGACTCTATTTCTAAGACTGGTAGGACGTGATGGACATTTTTGCACGCCTTGCTGTGGCTGTATGAAATGCGAGTGACTGTACGACTCGGGTTTGGATTGTCTAAACAATAATCTTTATAGATGTTTGCAGAACAACCTGCCAAAGCTTCGCACTCGAATGAACTGTATGGCTGCACGCACAAAAAACAAAAATCTTACTTACCTATATGATTGATGTGAAATTTGGTAGTGTCTGTTCATAAATAAATGAATTAAAAAATAATGAAGCAGTTATTTATCTATCTATTTTCTATCTTCTTCTATCTTCTCTTTTAAATGTATGTACGCGCATAACTTTCGAACGATGGCACCGAATTAAATAAGTATGTAATTATTTTTTTGCTGTGTTCGTTATTGTCAGGACAAGGTTTGTACGTAACAAAAAAAATAAAAAATAACAAAAAATGGAACCGACTACAAAACCCTTGAAAATATTTTTCTAGGTACCTACTAGCTCGAAGTCGGTGACTCAGCACGAGCCAGCAGGAGTGGAATAATAGTCGTCTACCTCACCTACATACTAGGGTTTCAATCCCTCCTGCTGGGTGGTGCTGTCACTGACTTCGAGCTAGTTGTACCTAGAAAATTTTTTTCAAGGGTTTTAAACGTTTAAACGTCACGACTGTTGGTGGAGCGCAAGCGGTAAAGGTTTACGGCACGTTACTGCGAATCCGCACCGTTTGCGTATTTTGAGCAGCGGTGTGGACGCTCCTTAAGCTGCTTCTGACTGCATCAATTGAGATTAGGCGACCTAAAATGCGCCGTAAGCCTTGCGCTCACTTCCGACGCTCAAGGCGACTGCCGCTGCCGGCAAATTGCAAGTACCTACAGCATCATTAAAGTTTTTATGAATTGGATACATGAGGTTGTATGGAACTACAAACAATAACTTTGCTCACAGACCTTATGATAGCTTCGTCTGTGCAACAAATGGGTGTTCATGCAGCTTATTCACATCCACTCTGTAAGAATAATAACACATACAAATTGCACAAATCCAAAACACCACCACCAAAGTTTTTTATCTATCTATCTATCACCACACTACACTGATGCGTTTCGAACGCAACCAGAGTTCAACCTGAGAGCAACACAACTGGCTCACTACGCTTCCAGAAGTTAGTTATTTATTCTGGAGGTGGAGGAGCTGTATGAATACATTCTTAGTCCCAGTGAAGGCCTGCGCCTGGCAGTGGGATGTATACAAGGTGTTAAGTAAATAACTGAAAACCAGAAAGTAGTTAACTCAGAATCAAGAGTAGAATCGATTACACTATATGTTTTAAATTAGGTTGTGTTAGTGTTTTAAAATCTTTTTTATTGCGCCCAGTTTAAAGCAGTGCGTCCACCAGAGATGTGCGAGGTAGCTAAGCGGTGCGAGGATGTGTAGCGAGGATGTGGAACGGTGTGACTGTTTCCACCAGAGATGTGCGAGGAAACTAAGTGGTGCGAAGATACGTAGCGAGGATGTGTAGCGGGCTCTTTTCAAATAAGCGAGCGGGGTGGGGGAGGCGGGAGCGGAGTAACATGTCCTCGCAACACATCCCCGTAACACATCCTCGTAACACATCCTCGTAACACATCCCTCGCACACATCCTTCTTTTGTTTTGTATGTACAAAAACCTCGCTTCGCTGAGTTGTTTCCATCAGAGATGTGCTAAGCCAGGTTGGTTTATTGAAGCGTTTCTATTGGTTGATGAAAAACATATTCCTCGCAACACATCCTCGCACATCTCTGGTGGAAACGCAGCTTTAAAGTTACGACTGCAACAAGCGCCAATAAAATATTTTAGCGAGGTTGCATACTATTTCGATAGGTAATTTAATACTGGCCATTTTGCTGCCACTGTGTGATTTTATTCTAAAAACGTCAAAGCGCAACTGACAAGTACAAATTATAAGTGTAGTTAGAAATGAAGTAGAACTATTGACTGACTAAGGGGCTGTTTCATCATCCATTGATTAGTGTTAACTGACGGTTAAATGTGATGCCGTCTCAGTCTATTCGAACAAAACAAATAGAGACGGCATCAAATTTAACCGACAGTTAAGACTAATCAACGGATGGTGAAACAGCCCCTAAGCAAAACACATTATGAATATCTTTTAAAATAATGATGGTACTCAAATATAAATGCAATCAACTGACTTCAAATGTAAAAATATTTTTGGGGTGTCTGAGGTTTTCAGTTGTTTAATTAACACCTTTTATAGGCTGGGATGATGGTAATGATTATTAGAGACAGCCAATGTCAAACCAGTCGTCAAAATTGCAGTTAAATAAATTATTGCTCGCAAAAAAAAAATTACCGGAGATTTTAACGACTGGTTTGACATTGGCTTTCGTGGAAGTAACTCACACATACTTGTAAAATGAAAAAAATCTAATACATGGCAGTCAAACTTATAACACCCCTCTTTTTGCGTCGGGAGTTAAAAATAGCAATAGTTGGAAAACCCCCGACATTGTCACTTTAAAGTTCAATATCTCAAAAACGGCTGAATATATTTTCATAAAACATGTCTAAGAACCACCGCTAGAAAAACCTGCTTTAAAAAAAACACTTTCAAATCGGTTCACCCGACTAAGAGCTACGGTGCCACAGACTTACACACATTACGTTCAAACATAAGTCTTATAACATTCCTCTTTTTGCATCGGGTGTTAAAAATACTAAAGCAACATAATTGGGTAGTTCCTGGCTAAAAAAATTCAATATTTAGTCCGTCAGTTACAGTTTCGGAAAATAAGTAAATGCTAACAACCAATAAATAATACCCTGCTGTCAACTCTATTGCTAATGACATAAAATTAAAGAGGGCTACTGTTGGGACAGTGACGAGAATTTGTACGTTTACCCTATTGGACACGGGGACAACAATGGAAATAGAAAATGCCGAAGTAATATTGTTTAAAAGATCCTATCTACAATGATCTTGAACTCACTTAGGACCTTGTTCTGAGTTTACCTTCAGAGGTTTCGGGTGAACGCAATGCGTGCAATATGGATTGAGGTTCTCTTACAACCAATATAAAGAGACCCCTCTTCTTCAATAACTCATTTAAGTACATAAGGCCATGTTAAAATGGTTTTGTACTGTTTGATATTGCGTGTGCATGCGTAGTGTATTAAGTAATTGAATGAGTCATACGCTCGTAATATCTTTTGTTTTGGTTTTAAACTAGGCAATTGGGATTCTAAAGTTGTTTTAGTCAATTTTAATCTATCTAATTATTTTTATCCGTTGTCTAGTACCCATAGTAAAAGCTTTGCTTAGTTTGAGACTAGGTCAATTTATTATTTTATTTGATTTTGATACTGACAATTTCAGTTGACGCGTTGAAGTCTTTTATATTGGAATCGGCAATGTCATATCAAGGTCGATGATTGAACTTAGCATATTGACTAAGGTATACAAACCAAATTAGAAACTTTAATGTCATTTTTAATCGCACACAGTAATGTGTACGTATTTAAATTATTAAGTACTTAATGCTATTTAATTGACATTTTAGTTTTTCGTACAAAGAATTCCTAAACTTACGGATGCTAAAATTTGGAAGTGATTGTCCAATTATAAGAATTTGCTAAATAAAACATGACCCTTCCTATTATATTTTGTTAATTCCACCTTATAAAGAAAGAAACAAAATACATTTATTTAACGCCATTAAAACAAGCAAGACATACATGACGCTAAACAGGTCCCCACTCAGCATAATGCCACGGCAAGCCGTGGCGCTGATTTTCAGTGAGGACCTTCTAAAAACTAACTTTAAAAAATATATTATTAAATTGTACGGCAACACCGGCTTAAACAGTTCAATCGTGTGCAGTTGAATTGTTTTAAGTTTCTATGTTGAATTGTTATCTCGTGGAACATGTAGAACCACTTTGACTACTTTCTAGTTTTAACATCAAAATGTCAACGAAAAGTATCGGGCTGAGTTTATTACAGATTTTTAGCACTTCCTGTATCGCGTTGTGATGGCTTAATTAATTGGTTGGGTCATGGTCGGTCGGCGCCTGGCCTAGCCCAACATGTAGTTGAACAGCAATTGGAAGTTACGAGCATAAACTACCTGTTGAGTCTGCGTTCCCACCAGAGGCCGTATTGCCTAACGTTTCTGATTTATTTAAATGACACATTCCGCATACAAAAACTGTCATTTGATTGCGATTGCGAGCGTTAGAAACGTTAGGCAATACGGCATCAGGGCTGTGCTGTGCGAAGACAGGTAAATGAAGCACAGGGACATGTGTGCGAAGACAGGTAAATGATGACAGTTGTTTAATATGTATGTACTTGTATGTACTTGAGTCTTGGATGTTTGTATGTTGTTTGATATGAGTCTCACGGTAGTTTCATATTAAAATTTAAGTATATACTTATCTATATAGCTTACTAGCGACCCGCCCCGGCTAAAAGAACCGGCCAAGCGCGAGTCGGACTTCCGTACCTATACAACATTAGACATTAGCAAAAATGGACAAAAAATCTTAAATATTTATTTTATTCTGTTTTTGCGGCAAATATTAAATAGATAGATAGACATTTTGAAAATGAAACTACCGTAAGACTCACTCATATTAAATGATATTGTAACGGATAACTCACGTCTTAAACTGAGTTTAGCTCGACATGTTTCGGGCTATTTCGTAGCCCTTCTTCTCAGGAGCACGCGACTCGGCGGCTGCCGCAACACGCACACGCACCCTGAGCTAAACTCGGTTTAAGACGTGAGTTATCCGTTACAATATCATTTAATAGATAGATAGAAACTTTAATCTTCATAACAAAATCACACTTTTTATTAAATTTTTATAAATTTATTAAGTTATAAATGATTATTCGTTATACGTCGTGTCTTTTTTATTTTTAGACGTCGTCAGAAGGTTTAGTTCATTAATGCATCCTACTTGGTAATTAACTTTTTACCCGAATGCACGGCGGAGGGTTTTTGGCCAAATTGGTAAAAATATAATCATTTATAATGTTTATAACTCCACAGTCACTGTTAAAGGTGCATTTTTTTGTAAAATTCATAAGCTTTGTTGATTGCCATTGTCGTGAAGTACATATAAGAGAGACACCAAAAAAAACTCAGATTCATAACTTGCTTTTGCTAAATTTGCGAAAAAAACCGGCCAAGAGCGTGTCGGACACGCCTGAAATAGAGTCCCGTAGCCATTACGAAGAAATTAAGTAATATTTTTCTAAGGATTTCGTATTACGGAATCTTCCAAGTTTAAACTAGCACTCGGACGTCTAAAAGTAATTAATCACAGATCGCCATTCTTACTGCAATCGCAGTTTGCATCTCGGTTATTTTCAGCTGTTATTGTTAACCTTGCTGGTTCCGCTCACCGCTTATTGAACACTAATTTTAACCTCAAGGCGGACTTTTTGTTACCCACCAGTTAAGTTTAAAATGTAACGGTCAAGTGTATTCAAGGATTTGTTCAAGCGTAATCTAACGGGTTGTACCTATAATAATAATATATTTATTGTATGACTAGCGTTTCCCCGCGGCTTTGCACGCGTAAATCATTAGATACAGCAGTTGAATTGAAATTCTGGGAATTTATTAAATTCTCGTGGGAATTCCCTAAAATTACATCGTGGTTTTCATTGACAGAATTAAAACACCCATGCCAAATTTTATGACTCTAAACCCAGCGGTTGTTATTTCGAGATTTTATCCCTATCCCGTGGGAACATCGGGTTAAAAATTAGCATATGTATTATTCCAGATGTCCAGCTACCTCATACCAAATTTTATGACTCTAATTCCAGCGGTTGTTATTTAGAAATTTTATCCCTATCCCGTGGGAATATCTGGATAAAAAATATCCTATGTTTTAATCCAGGTTATAAACTAACTTTTTGCCAAATTTCATCCAAATCCGTCCAGCCGTTTCAGCGTGTAAAAGTAACAAACAAACATACTCACTCACTCACTCACAAACTTTCACATTTATAATATTAGTAGGATAGGATACGGTATACACGTTGGTGAAGTTGTTACAAGTTTGATAGTGAGTTGCACATAATCAGCCCCATGCATGCATGGTAAGTAATAAACAAGATTTACTTTATTGATGAACTAAAAGAATTTCTTTGCTCACCCGCGACCTTATGATAGCTAAGTTTATGCAAGATATGCGTGTTCATGCAGTTCCTCCACCTCCACACTGTAAGAACACACACACACATCAACACTAATCCATCTATCACAACCACCACACTACACTGACGCGTTTCGAATGCAACGTGAGCTCATCTTCAGAGCAAAACAACCGTACATCATGCTACCAGATGTTAGACGGTTGTTTAAATTCTTTTAGTTCATAGGTATGGTCCTCCGCAAAGTAACGCCTGATTCAATAAATTATTTACTTGATTTAGCCTAAAGGGCTTCTAATAGATGTGCCTAGGTACCTAAGAGGTGTGTAAAAAAAACACTTCTCCCGTTGTTTGTGCCATCTAATACAGAATGTCTTAACTAAGATGATACGAATAACCCAAAAGTTTTTTTTTCAGATTTCTCCTTTTGATTTAACCTCGTAAAGCCCACGTCAAATGGTCATCATTAGAATTTGAAACTTTATGTCAATAAGTGAAGTTTAACAATAGCTTTGACGAATGTCATCAATTTAGGACGTTGAGCCTTACGAGGTTAAGAGGGCTACTGCGTTTTAGCGCGTGCAGCACACGGCCGTTTACCTTACCTGAGTTGGCTTGAGTTGGTCCTAATCACATCCAGAATTACCCTTACTAGGGTATTGGTTGTTTTATGTGTATTCGAGTATGTATCTATCTATTTAGGTATATTTACCCATGTGACTCGTGGTTATTAATCATTTATTTATTGGTAGTCTAGCGTAAATTGGTGATGGATAATAAAGCAGGTTGGTCGACGTTGGTCCAACATGTTGGGCCAGCCACGAACAGCCAACATACCAACATTGAACAGTAGCTTACCGCAGGCAATGGATTGTAACAGAGTGATATAGGAGCTGACTTTTGCGGTCGCACTGCAAAACTTTTTAACCCCAAGGTGTCATTTTGTGAATGGTTATTTGAGGTAGGTAAAATTTTATATCAATTACTGAAACGGGGATTACGGTGAAATTACTGGCACTTGAGGTATCCCATCTTAGGCCTCTAGGTTGGTAACGCATCTGGAATGCCCCTGGTGTTGCAGATGTTTATGGGCGGTGGTGATCTCTTACCATCAGGAGACTTAATTGCTCGTTTCCCATCCAGTCGAATAAAAAAATATATTTATCCATTCATGTGCAAATAAAGAATAATTTGAAACTGAAATCCCATCCATTGGCATTTATTTTTTTCTTTATTTGCGGTTAATTACATTTATCTAAAGAAACCAATTGATACATAGCTTTAATTAGATGATAAATTTAGCTAATTTCTGTTATCTTTTTTGAGAATATTTTCATCATAATTTATGGCTAGCTTGCGTCGTGACTATTTTTAAAATTATATTACAACCAAATTTATTAATTACATGTACTTAGTTAGAATGATGCATTAGTATTTATAAAGTACTAGCTTTTGCCCGCGGCAACGATTCGGTTATCGCGCGCTGTTCCCTCGGGAACTGTGCATTTTTCCGGGATAAAAAGTAGCCTTTGTCACTCTCGGACCCATAAACTATCTATATGCTAAAAATCACGTCGATCCGATGCTCCGTTACGGCGTGAAAGACGGACAACACACACAAACACACTTTCGCATTTATAATATTATAAGTAAGTATGACATCACTTTAATCACATCCTTCACTCCAACCGTTAATTGATAATAAAATAAATGTGGAACATTATTTCATAAAGTCATTTTACAACAGTTAATTAATTAGTTGACGCACTATAAATAACATATAAAACGCTATGAATGAAATAAGTACATACAAGCCCAAAAACAGAGGTAATTAAATCATGAACTTTGGTTTTTAAAAATTCGGATTAACTTGACAAAAAGGTGAAACTACTTAGTGCAATTTCCTGATTTTTCAAGATTTTACCAAGTGATTTACATGTAAAGTTTGTAATCAAGGTTCTACTAATACCAACTAATACTTACAAATACTACAAGTAGGTACATAAAAATCCTTATGTTTAAGGAGTTTTTTTTTCCAAGACATGCTTAAGTTTATATTATTGTGACTGTGTCTGAGAAAATAAAATATAAGTAGTCACACGAATCTCAGTTTGTCCACATTCTACTGTTGAAATAAAAAAAATGTGAGTATGCGCTTACGTGCGTATATACGCATATATATACGTTTATTTGTTACTAGCTTTTGCCCGCGGCTTCGCCCACGTGGAGTTCGGTTATCACGCGCTGTTCCCTGGGGCTGTCACTCTTTGGCCCATAAACTATCTCTATGCCAAAAATCACGTCGATCCCTTGCTCCGTTTCGACGTGAAAGACGGACAAACATACAAACACACAGACACACTTTCCCATTTATAATATTAGTTTAGTTCTTTCACGCTAAAACGGTTGGAAGGATTGGGATGGAATTTACTTATGTAGATAGCTGGACGTCTCAATAAAACAATAGTAGTCTATTTCTATGCCTTTTCTTCTTTTTTAACCTTTTTCGATTCTTACCCTTGCACTCCCATCCCGGCGCACTGGGTGAATTGTATTCTGTTTTAAGGAAATAAATGTCTCAAACCATATTACAAAAGTATACGAGCAAATTGCAATTCCGGAAGCTCAGCAGGCGGCCGGAGCGAAGTTCATCCGTCAAGGGACTGCTTTTCCCGTATGTATGACAGTTTACTTCACGCAGTTTCCTCGAACGCAGCTTTTGCATGGCCAGTCCTACAAGTTACATTCACATTTACGTCACTTCCGCATGTCCGCTTGATTAAATGATGATCTTACGCAGTTAATGATTTATTAACCGACTCCAAAAATGGAGTTTCTATGTTCCAATGTTTGTATTTTTTTTATGTATGTTCGCCGATTACTCAGCCAATTGTGGACAGATTTTCAAAATTCTTTTTTTATTCGAAAGGATACTCTTCTGAGGTGGTCCCATTGTCACCAAGTCAAGATCTAATGATGGGATCCTAGGAAAGAGAGGGCAAACCTCAAATTTTATAGGCACGCCTATAGCGATTTTGGCATTTTTAGCATTAAGATAAGCATTTACATTCAGAAAGTATCATTTGGTAAACTGGACCTGATGAGGACGACCGTAGATGACCAATGGAACTCGTCAAAGCTGAGTAATGCTCGCTTGTCTATAAACGATCATTATTAATATACCTAGATATGCGACTAAGAAGGAGTTTAAAGTTAATGATTCTTTCGAACTGATCTGATGCTGAAGCCGGAAGGTAGGCAACGGAACTCTGTTATAAAACAACGTAACTAAGCCGTGTTTGGGCTTCATGGAATCGTTGTGAGATGTTCTTTGGCTACGCCTCCAGCGTCAGGCTTCTAATAGACTCTCGTTAGTAATCCCCTTCTTACGCCCCTTAATGCACAATGTCAATGTAATTTGTCTACAATCACACAAATACATGTATATTCGCTCAAAGCGTGTTCGCTCGCCCTTTATTATCCGGCTAGCTAAGGAGTCGAATGCTCTGCCAGCTTCTGTGTTCCCAGATCGCTACAATCTGGCCGTCTTCAAGTCTAGGGTGAATGGGTATTTATTAGGCAAGCGTGATCTTACTCCACATCTTTGCTTACCACCAGGCGTGATTGTGATCAAACGCAAGCTTATTTTAGTGTAAAAAAAAACTGTTTCGAGATCGAGATCGAAGCATTGTTTGTAGTTTTCCGAACTTCCGATCAATTCTAGATCGAATTAGTCATTCGTTTACACGTAGCGTTGGGCAAGCGCCGAACGAAGGCCGAGCGCGGCCCGACGCGCCTGCGCCTTGCGAAATCACCCCAGCCCACGGTTACAGACAGATACAAAACTGCATGATAAGAAGAATAGTTTGTTTGTTTATTTATATACTCTTTATTGTCCAAAAAAGAAAATATAAAAAGGTTTAAAATAATGTTATCACTATTATGTCATTATATTGTTGTGTTGTGTTTGTTATTAAGTAATGTTGTGTTGTTCGCGGTGTTGGTAGTATAGTAATGTTATTGTGTGTATTTCCTTCCTCAGTTAGTATCACTTCGTCTAAAAAGCAGCTGATCTACTTAGCAGTAGCCTAAGAAGCACCTGGCCTATACTTGGTTTGGATAGGTATTTAACTGAATGTAAACAAAACAACGTCAATTTGTGTCTTAAACATCGAAATTCCCCCATTAAAGTATCTAAACATTTACATTTCTGTATTGAAATACACTAGTTTCGTTTGTATTGCAATGATAGATAAGTAAGTAAAATGTTTTAAATCCTTGAATGTACCAAATCTAGCAGCTCAAGTTTGTTGACATTTAGTTTAATACCTATCCAAACCAAGTATAAGTAGCAAGTGGTCTAAAAAGTTCCCCGAATGTCTAGTCTAGTCGATCTCCGTTCACACGTCTTAACACGATTTGTAATTAGTGTACCTACGTTAAGCAAGAAAGCGTTACAAACATACAAACAAAAAATATATTTACTTTCACACCAATGCATATAATAAAGCAATAGAAACCGTGTGTAAAACATTGAATACACAAATTTATCAAATCATTTGTGTGGGTGAATAGGACAAAAGAAAGCATTTTAGGTACCTACCTATACAATTTTTGTCCGTCTGTCTGACTTTATATACACGTTAATTAATTATAAGGGAATTGGTTACCACGGAATCATTTATTTATATAAAATACTAGCTGTAGCCCGCGACTCCGTCCGCGTAGAAGTACGAAAAACAGTTTACATCCTATTCTCAGACCTACCGAATATACACAAAAAAAAACATAAAAATCGGTCAAGCCGTTTCGAAGGAGTTTGGTCACAAACATTTTTGACCCGAGAATTTTATATATTAGAAAAGATTAGTATGGATAGTACGATGGGATAGCTTTTGGATACATAGCTATATCATTTAGAATGTATCAAATAATGGCCAAGTTTAGCCTTGGGTTTCAAATGGTTTTACTACTGCAGAAACTGGGACGCTTATAAAACACTATTATGGACGAAACTAGCACCTCTCATACCATTTGTATAACCTATAGTCTAGAATAAGTTTATGGCGTACGAAAAATGTCTGGCAAGTGATTGCTCAAACATTATTTATTGTGGGAAAATGGCCACCCTTAATAATAATAAATATCACGGGACAATTCACACCAATTGACCTAGTCCCAAAGTAGGCTTAGCTTGTGTTATGGGTACTAAGCAACGGATAAATATAATTATATCGATAGATACATACATAAATACATATTAAACACCCAAGACCCGAGAACAAACATTCGTATTTTTCATACAAATATCTGCCCCGACACGGGAATCGAACCCTCAAGCTTCGTAGTCAGGTTCTCTAACCACTAGGCCATCTGGTCGTCAACCCTTGTTTTCATAGTAGGTACTCGTGGGTAAATAACACACGCACATTGTAGTCATTTGTTACCTACATTTGTTACGAAGAAGCTAGGGCTCCGTACGCCAAATTAAAAACGTTATTAGTTCACAAAGTGTCAAATTTGAAACTAACACTGACGTTCGAGATACTCAATACCCAATACTCAATACTCAATACTCAATATTTTATTGCTTTTCCACAATGTATGGTTACAGATGTTACAAAGAGATTATGTGATCAAGGTTAATCGCCGCATAAAACACTATCAAAATTATACTTAACAGTGAACAGTGATCACAAAATTCTATATTGCTCTCGTGTCTGACATTTTTTAATGCGCAAGTTGTCTCCACGTGGTTTCTGGAATTTTACTATCAAGTTGCAAAAACTACAATCACCGTTCAACGTCCCTCTCAAAGAGAGTTTACCTTGACACTGGCGAAATTGTCCTAATAATTAGGACAGAAAAGCCATATTTTAAAAGAGAAGAAGAGAGTGACGTGGCATCACTGATGCCATGATTTATAGGTACTTAACTAGTTTTAAGTGGCGACTTCATTACCAAGAATATAAAATAACATAAAATTGGTTAGCATAGGAGCTAACCAATTTTATATTTTTATATTTGATGACCATGAACCATAATTTTAACGCAACAATAAAACTCGAGCCGAGTCAATCCCAATGGCGAAAGCCAACCTTCAGGGTCAACCAAAGTAACCAGACTTTACTTTAACCTTCCTTCTTATTATACCTTCTTAATTATTAATGATCGAGCTGTTGCAAGCAACGCGTCTTTGTTTGAAAATTCGTTAATCACGCTTCCAAACAATTAATTTTTCGGGATGAAAGAACCATTTATTTATTCTGGCTTTCTATTAAGTACTTAACTAAAACTAACTAATTTGGCTCAGGGACCCAAAGAGGGTCTTGGCCTCCGAAACGAGAGCACGCCCGTATTTTCTCTTTATTCGGTTTCGTAACTTGTTTAGTTTTTCCGTGGGAGGGGTGTTAACCCGCCGCACAACCCCCGATTTGTTGGAGGACCACATCCAAATTAAGTACTGCAAAATTTCATAGCAATCGAACGGCCAAACAAACTCACTTTCGCATTTGTAAGTAAGGATTACAACGTTGTTTCTATCTATTCCGCTATTATAAATAATAAATATCATGGGACACTTGACACAATTGACCTAGTCCCAAACTAAGCAAAGCTTACTAGGCAACGGATAACATACATAAATACACATTAAACATCCACGACCCGAGAACATTTTATATTCATACAAATCTACCCCGGCCGGGAATCGAACCCTCAACCTTCGTAGTCAGGTTTTCTAACCACACTTCCGCGATCTGGTCGTCAAATCAACAATACTTTTTGCGGCAGTTCTAACTTGTGTGCCGATCGGTCTCTGACATACATAATTAATGTCTAAATATAGTTTTAAATTGCACGATATCAATCTATGTGTATAGTGGCGCTTGACAATTGATTCTAACAACACCTAAGTACCTAATTATCTTGTACAATTAGTATGTAAGTGGGACAGCACGCTTCGCGAATTACGTCTTTTGATAATTCGTCGGTGAATGACCTAGGGTGGATTAAAGAAAACTGTAGAGTAGTTTTTGGTTTACCTTTTTTTTAACTCATAGCTGTGAAAAAGAGCATTATGATTTGATTCAAAAGCTAGTTGATCAAATTGTATTATCATAATGATTATCTCTAAATTATAATTGATTAAAACTTATTGAGTGATATTTTGACTTTCAGAAATATTTGTTTTGAACTTATAATTGTAAGAAAGTGTCAATAACTAACATTACTGATTTATAGGTACCTATAATGTAACTAGGGTAGCTACTTAAAGTTAAAATAAAATGATAATTTAATACCTTAAAATATTTTACCGCTTGTTGATTCTTATTGAAATATTATTCATAAGTTTGATAATAGTGATAACCTTGAATACTTTAATTGTAGTTCACGGAAGATAACAATTACCTCAACGCAATGTAAGTCAGTCAATTAAAGGATAAGAATACAAATACTTGTATTTATCAAATCTAAATCACGTCTGGTAATTAAAACTGTAACAAAAACATCGGAAATCACCAAAAACGGAACAACATATTTTTATCAACAAAACCTTAATTGAATTAAGTAATTATGTACATCTTTGAAATTGTTATTCTGAATAGGAGTTTATTTATTAGCTGTCTTTTAAAAGTTACACATTTGTAATAAATTAAAAGAGACCTTCGAGAAAGAAAAAAAATCTTGAACTTTCGTCTATGGTACACATTAATATAAATAATTTCAACATGGCAACAGCTAGCGTTCTTGAATCTTCATAAATAAACAAACATCGTGGGACAATTTACAAACACCTACTGATCTACTCTCAAATACCGCAAAGCTTGTACTACGAACCTAGTCAGTAGGTAGATATCCAAGCAAAGGATAAAGATAATAATTAAGCTGCGGATCCGTCTTTCTGCAGTAACTTTTTACAAGGCCGGCAACGCACCAGCAGTCCCAAAGGTTGTAGATGTCCATGGGTGATGTTAGATTAACATTAGCATAACCGAATGCCCTTTTGTTGACATTCATATAAAAATAGCTTTTGCCCGCGGCTTCGCCCGCGTGGAATTCGGTTATCACGCGCTGTTCCCTCGAAAACTGTGCATTTTACTGGTATAAAAAGTAGCCTGTGTCGCTCTGTGGCCCATAAGCTATCTCTATGCCAAAAATCATGTCGATCCGTCGCTCCATTTCGACGTGAAAGACGGACAAACATATAAACACACACACTTTCGCATTTATATTATTAGTATGGATAATGATTATCTACATAGAGCATCCTTGACTCGGGTACAAACTACAAACCTTTGTATTCGTTATACAAGTGGTTCTCCTTATCGGGTAATTCCTACCGGGATTCGAACTAGGCACCTCTAGCTTCATATGCTGCGGTTAGTAATCCAGTGGTCTAAAACGAATTCTAAAATTACTCTGGAATTAAACTTTGCGTAATTTTAAAAAACCTTTGACAGCTCTACTTAATTCTCTGTTCCGCAAAATGCATGTCGTCGTGCACTCCAGTTCTTTGTCAGTGTTTTTTAGTCCCGATTGTAACTGGGTCAGGTTTAAAATTCGTTTTTAAGCGCGTTGTGGGTCAAGAGCGAGTAATTGGAAGCACGCGGACCGTGCGAGGTGACTGATGCCGCAATTGTCTTACATAAAACCGATTCACACAATTCGGAGGTTAAGTATTGTACTACGTTAAATGAACTAAAACCACTTTGCTCACCAGCGACCTTATCCTCGTTATGCCCAACGTCCTAAATTTAGGACATACGTCAAGCTAATGTCAAACTTCACTAATTGACATTAAGTTTCAAATTCTAATGATCGTTGATGCAAGAAATGTGTTCATGCAGTTCCTCCACCTCCACACTGTAAGTACACACAAAACGCACAAACCCATGTGTCACCGCCACACTACACTGACGCGTTTCGAACTCAACCAGAGTTCATCTTCAGAGCAACACAACCGTTCACCATGCTACCAGATTTACAATCAATATCCTCTCAACCACATCTCTCATAATTCATCATGTCATTAGTACTACCCACAAAATTTGTACGGAACCCTCCGACTAGCACTTATTTCTAGTCCGAGTGTCAATTACTTTTTTAATGTAATGGCAGACGTTATTTTATAATCTGTACTAATTTTAATAATTAAGTAGTATTTATAAACAACTAGCTTTTGCTCGCGGAACTCGGAATTCGAGTATCGCGCGCTGTTCCCTCGGGACGGGAACTGTGCATTTTCCGGGATAAAAAGTAGCCTATGTCACTCACTGGTCCATAAACTATCTCTATGCCAAAAATCACGTCGAGCCGTCGCTCCGTTTCGACGTGAAAGACGGACAAACATACAAACACATTTATGATATTAGTATGGATAGTTAATTTATTAAGCCACACCAATTATTTCGTGTCTACAATAATTGAATGATTTAATGAGTGCCTGACCTACTAATAAGTAAGTGATTATTTTAGCACGCTATTGATTAGTCATAAAAAAACATAGCACTAGAGGAGGCATTTTAATATACTAGTATCCGTACTAAGTATTTATAAATTACCTAGTATTTTAACCCGTTTTATCGAAATAATGTAATATCAAAATTAAATCAATCTTAATTTGCCCATATTGCGTAAAAAAATGACTGTTTAAAATTTAGAAAAAAATATTAAGTATTATATTCCCAAAATATGCCGAGGTAATGTACAAAATATTTATATAATATTCAATATTACTTACTTTATTTAAAACATATTGGCTTTTGTACATTCGGCCATATACCTATAATACCTAACGTACATCACCTATTAATAAGTATGAAGTAAAAATACTAAGTATAAATACTTTCTTCTGACAACTTGAAAATTAATTGTTTTTTTGGCAACGTTACCAACTGACGTGCCCGCCCAATGCCTCCTCTAGTGCTATGTTTGGTCATAAAGCTAATTTCACAGTGTTATTGTTTATAGTTATTGCTTGACGACCGGGGACCCCTTAGAGGCAGTTTCTCTGACTATATAGCTAGAGGTTACCACTCCCAATTCGGATGTCGATAGGGGCAGCCGCCTTTAGCGCTCGTTTCTTTTATGCGATAAACGCTTAAACGCAATGCGTTTGACGCACATCAATGAGGGCTATCGCGTGTGAATTCGCCACTAGAGGCGCTAGTGTAGCGTGAGGTCTCCGAAATGTCAAATCTCATAGTTTTTGGGTGAGCTACGCGGGTTTATTTATAATTAGAATAAATTTGTGAATATTTTGCAATATCTGAAATTAATTATAGCAAATATGCGTTCCGGAGCAATGAATGTCTGTGTTTTGGGACAGTTTTATCTTTCGGAAACCTTTGTCCTCCTTTGTTTCCGAACAAAACGGGGACTATGCAACACTGTGGCATGCTCGATATTTTTATGGTACGGTTTTAAGGTGTATTAAATATGATTTTAATCTAAACTATGTTTTCACGCCCGTAATAACAGACTTTGAAAGCCATACTTAAAAACCTCACGCTACAGTGCGCCATCTAGTGAGACAAAAAACGATAGCCCTCATTCTGCATGAGATAATCTATGCGCTTGCCGCTGCGCTCACCGCTTAAGACAATGTTTGGTAATAAGATTATCTGATGCCAAATTGGTGTGCGTCAAACGCATTGCGTTTAAGCGTTTATCGCATAAAATAACCGAGTGTTTTATGATTAATGCAAAGGTTGCACCTAGGTAAGAATGTTCTATGTATTTATCTATTTCAGTATGTTTAATATTTTATGTAAATGTTAATTAATGTAATGTAACTTAACAAATAATTTATGTTGTTAACTAACTAAAAAACCGGCTAAGAACGTGTCGGACACGCCCGAAATAGAATTCCTTAGCCATTACGAAAAAAAAAAGTAATATTCCAAGTTTAGGTATATTTTATACCTTAGGCTAATTTACTCTTAAACTACAAATAATTCTCAAGAAAACTTAATCGTTATAGTTTTCCTTGTAAGTTTGATATACTTACTACCATCCTGATTTTTTTCAAATTTACGCGCTCAATTTTAATGAAAATTTGCACTTTAATGTTGAATATTTTGCAAACACATCACTGAATCGAAAAATCGTTTTAGCAACCCCCTTATTAAAAGACCTATCCAACGATATCCCACACTATAAGATTGGATGATAAAAAAAAATCACTCCCACTTTACGTCTATGGGAGGTACTCTAATAAATTATTTTTGAATTTTTGTACCATTTTGTCGGCATAGTTTACATATATATTCGTGCAAAATTACAGCTTTCTAGCATTGATAGTCTCTGAGCAAAGCCGCGGACGGACGGACAGACAGACAGACAGACATGGCGAAACTATAAGGGTTCCGTTTTTGCCATTTTGGCTCCGGAACCCTAAAAATTGGTTTAAGGTTTAGTTTTGCAGTGATCACTTATTACCTCCGATTGGTAATTAAGGGGGACCTGATTGCAAAAATCCTACTAAGTTATACTGATGATATCGCCACTGTTGCGGGCAACCGATGTGGTGTCAAATTGACATTGTGACGTTCTATAGGAGGCGGTATTTGTTCAACAGTGGACGTCTTCCGGCTGATGATGATGTGATGATTTCTAAAAAACCATCCCCCAGAAACGGCCCGAGAAATAGTCGTATCAGATATTTATGGACGCTTTGTTGTGTCAGATATTGGTGCTGGTGACTGTACAGTACCGTCGCGATTTCACGCAAGTCAGTTTACTTCTGTTTTTTTTTTTTGAGTATTTTGTATTTTTATTTCAACTCCAAATTTGTTACTTTTACGGGTATCCCGTGAAACCATAAAATAGAAACTGAGACATGGATGAACAGAAAAACCAGAAAAAGACCAAAATAAATAATTTGATTGCTTAGTAGCGACATCTCTTGTCTGGGTGAGCGGTTGGTTCCGAAAGAGTGTGACGTCTGTAGACGCAACATAGATGTCGCTAGTGCTGCTGCTGAAGTAGCAAAGTAGAAATAAGCAACCTGAGATGTATGCATAGGAAAAAATCGTGTCTAGATTCCTGTCCAGCAGTGGTGTAGGGGTTATAGCACGCATCACGGAATGCTGAGGACCTGGGTTCGATTCTCAGTGCTGGTCTCTTTTTCTGGTTTTTCTGTGCATCCATGTCTCAGTTTGTATTTTCGACAAGTCAGTTTACATTGTGAATCTAGCTTTAAATAAATCTTTTGTCTTTCTTATTATAATGAGATAGGAAAAGGACGCTGCATTTAGCTATTATGCATTCAGGACTGTACAGTGAATATTTAATTATTGATGGTATAAAATATTACGATTTAAGTGCTATTGCAATGGGAAACAGGTTCCTAATTATTATTTTTTGTGCGCGAGATAAATTGATAATGGCCCTCGAGCCTATACCTTTTTTACTTTTTGTCAAACCGACAATGTATTCAGTTATGCAAATAATGCGAATAAACAATATTATAAGTGGCCTAATATTGTCTTAAACGGCTAATTTATATGATTTGCTTGTCTTTTCCTGGAACTCGGTAGGAGTTGGTTAGAATTTGAGATGTTTGGTTTTACGTTTGCAAAAATCTTTGTTTACATTTTTGCTAATAAAAATAATTAAAATCAAGTCGAGTGCAAAAATATGGACTTAAGTATTAAGGTGTCTAACTTTTGAAAATATTTAGGTACAGTCAGAATTAAAAGTAGCGCACCACTTTTTGGCTTTGTCGTTTTAACACATTTGTCAAATTTGTATGGTGTTAAGTACGTTGCTGTAAAACGACAAAGCACAAAAGCTACTTTTGATGGTGACCGTACCACAGACTCTTGTTTCGACGTAATATAAGGCCGTGGTAACATATTTTTGAGTAGTTTGAATAGATACATATTTTTGTACTTCACTGTACGCTTCTTTTACCTTTTAATAACGCAACCAGGCCGTGATTTCTGTGGTTTCAGTAGGGGAGAGTCGGGTAGCCCCGGACGGCGGGTAGCCACGGTCACTGTCGATTCTAGGCAATCACGCACACATAGATAAATTGTGCACACCTTAAAATGTTTCTATGTGTGCGTGATTGCCTAGAATCGACAGTGACCGGGGCTACCCGACTCTCCCCTACTTATTTATACTATTGGTTTAATGGAACATTATGGTGTCCCACTCTTGGGCAAAGGCCTCCGCTACTCTCGTTCTGGCGCTATATATTCGCCCAATCTTATCGACATAGGTACGTCTAAACCGTCCAGCCATCTTCTTCTCGGTCTGTTTACATATATTGACCAACAATCGGTCAAACTGATTTATGTACAGTCAGCAGCAGAAGTGGGTGAGCAGTTACGGTGCTTAAAATGATCTACAATGACACTACTGCCAAGGTAATAAAGAGTGTGTAGATCTTTTTGAGCACCACAACTGCTCATCTATTTCTGCTGCTGACTGTACCAGGGTGGAATCTTTGTGCTACTAATATCATGTTGACATCACACACTTTTGTCAAGGCATAGTGAAATTGATTATTAAAAGGTTCCTTTAATGATTAGATTCTTTTAGTAATCGATTTCACTATGTCCTTGACAAAAGTATGAGATGTCAACATGATATTAGTAGCACAAAGATTCCACTCTGGTACAATCAGCAGCAGAAGTAGATGTGCAGTTGTGGTGCACAAAACGATCTATACACTCAAAGTCAAAGTCAAAGTCAAAATATCTTTATTCAATTTAGGCTATAACAAGCACTTCGGAAAAACCTCTGTTGAGAAGAATCCGGCAAGAAACACAACGAGGTATTTTTTTTTAAACAGATTTACAATATTATTAAATGATATGTATACATCACATGTATTTAACACAACTTTATTTTTAACACAGTAGGATCGCTATTTGAAGGGATCGCTAATGCGGATCGGAATTACTTATTTCCAAATATCCCTGTCCATGATATAATCATTAACTTTATAATACGCCTTTGATATTAATGTCTTCTTGACAATAGATCTGAATTTTGTATCCGTTTCATTTATAATATTTTATACCTTGGCAGTAGAGTCATATGTAGATCATTTCGAGTACCGTAACTGCTCATCAACTTCTGCTGCTGACTGTACATGATTCAGTTTGTTCCACTGTACCTAAATAAATTGTCTAGATTAAGAAAAATCCAAGGTAACTTCAACCAAAAAAAACAGCTAATTTTTCATCGGATTACCGTCGCAAGCAAGAAAGGCTTGTTAAAAATAAACGTTTCTTAAAACCGGGAAATAATTAACTCTTGAAATACTGACATTTAATTTAGCTAATGCACTTTTTATTACCGAAATCCCCATCAAGGCTGCGGTAGAAAAACCAGTACTTTAACTTTTTACAGCTTAAGTAGTTTTTGCAATTATTTATCCTGAAATTGGTAATTTTATAACTTAAATAATATCATAATCGATTGATGTATACATATACATATATGGATTGATGTGTATACATTTTTAATTCCACTTATCATCCACCGCTCAACGTCATAAACCAAACAGTGCTAATAAATAACTTTTTGGTGAAAAATCATTTTTAATACAAGCTTTTTAGGGTTCCGTAGCCAAACTGGCAAAAACGGAACCCTAATAGTTTCGCCATGTCTGTCTGTCTGTCCGTCCACGGCTTTGCTCAGGGACTATCAATGCTAGAAAGCTGTAAGTTTGCACGAATATATATGTAAACTATGCCGACAAAATGGTACAATAACAAATTAAAAAAAAAACTTTTTTTTAGAGTACCTCCCATAGGCTTAAAGTGGGGGTGATTTTTTTTCTCATTCAACCTTGTAGTGTGAGGTATCGTTGGATAGGTCTAAACCCATTAGGGGGTTGCAAAAACGATTTTTCGATTCAGTGATTTGTTCGCAAAATATTCCACTTTAAAGTGCAAATTTTCATTAAAATCGAGCGTCCCCCCCCCCCCATTAAAAGCTAAACCGGTGGGTTAAAAATTAAAAAAAAAATCAAGATGCTAGTAAGTATCAAACTTACAAGTAAAACTATAACGGCTATGTTTTCTTGAGAATAACAAATACAAATTGCACACCATAAATTGTTAGTAGAAATATTAAAAAATAAAATTAATATATTATATTATTTTTCGGACAATTATTAGTAGTTTAAGAGTAGATAGCAGCCTAAGGTATTTACCTAAACTTGGAATATTCCGTACAAAATACGAAATCCTTAGAAAAGTATTACTTATTTTTTCCGTGATGCCTACGGAACCCTATTTCGGGCGTGTCCGACACGCTCTTGGCTGTTTTTTTGCTAACTGTACTTGTGCTGTCACCCAAACTACATTTGCATACCAAATTTCAAGTCGATGCCATTATCATTGTCGATGTCAACCGTTGAAGAGTTCCGTCCTGTGGAGATGATCCTGGCCGGACTACCAGGATGTCACTCACTACCAGATTATTGTATTGTCACGCAATTTACATAAGTATATCAAACAACTGGAAGTGGGTCGAATTGAACTTGCAAGATTTGATTACAGACAAACAGACAGATAGACATAGACAGACAGACAGACAACGGGACAGGTGAAACTAAATAAGAGCTTGTAAAAAACCGCATTCCTTGGGTCAACTATTAAAAAAAAACATAAAAGAAAGCTCGCAAGAAAATTTCTCGTTGTCTGTTTATGAAAGCAAGTCCGGACATAATACCTTTGTTGTTGTAGTAAACGTATTCGTATGAAGGTCTTAGTATGTGACATTCTAATGCCCAATAAATGACACTGATGTCACCTCTACTGCTAATGACATAATATTAAAGATGGCAACTACTGGGACAGTGACGAGCACTGGGACGTTTACCTTGTTTACTTTTATTCATTAAACGTAATAATTATCTAATTATCTAACTGATGTTAAGTATGAAGTTTTATTCATGAGAGTTTTTCTAAGAAAAAATATTTACATTATAATTGTAAAATACTTTACGGAATGTATTATTAATTATTGAATATATTTGATAGCATACTTGGTTAATTATGTATATAAAGAACAAGCCGTTCCACGTAATTTTGTCTGCGTTTTGTCGGTATTTTGCATTACCTTAGGATAAAAAGTGACGTAAAAGCATGAACTACATAATTTTTACCGACAAAAATACAGACATTTCGTCCCGCCACCTTCTTTAGGCCTACCTCTGCTCTGATGCCCGTCGCTGGAACCCATCGGTGATTTTGGTCCAACGATCCGGATGCATCCGGCAGACATGTCCTGCCCAGTCCCACTTAAGTTTGGCGGTCTGTATCCCCACACCAACAATTCGGGTTTTTGAGCGCAGTTCAGTGTTTTTGCTTCTGATATATATGTTTTTTTTATGTATAACCGCGCATAACTTTTTACAGAGTAGTCCGATTTTGATTTATTTTATTGGAACGGGTATACCCCGAAGTTGGTCCCATATAAATTTGAAAAAATACCACTAGGGGGGAAGGAAAACAGGTGATGATTGATTGTTCACTCAGTGATTGTAATGTATGACCACGCATACTAACTTTTTACAGAGTAGTCCGATTTTCATAATTCTTTTTTTATTGGATACCTACCTTGAAGTTGGTCCCATATAAGTTTGGGAAAAAAAATCTTACCCTAAGGGTGGGAAAAAATAATAAAATAACAAAAAATTAAACCGCCAAAAAAACTGAAAAGCATAAAATGTAACAAACCTTTTTAATGAAATAAAATAGTTTATCTGGCCCTCGACCTTATGATAGCTAAGTTTATGCAAGATATGCATGTTCATGCAAGTTCCTCCACCTCCAATTTGTATGTAAGAACACACACAAATCCATCTATCACCACCATCACAATACACTGACGTGTTTCGAACTCAACCAGAGCTCATCTTCAGAGCAACAGAACCGTACACAATAATACCAGATGTAAGACCAACTAATAGAAAACAGACAAACAAATAGAATAAATAAAAAAGAATAAAGAGAAAGGTTCCACCCTGGTACGTGATTCAGTTTCCTTGACTGGACAGTAATAAAAGCAAACAGTTCCAAACACAAGTTCCAAATATAACCAAATTCTGACGCGTAGATAAAACAGGAAACAAGTTTAAGCAATAAACAGCTTTTGATTTGACAGCTTTTGAATTGATAAAACAGGAAACAAGTTTAAACAATAAACAGCTTTTGATTTGACAGCTTTTGATTTGATAAAACAGGAAACAAGTTTAAACAATGAACAGCTTTTGATTTGATGATGGTCGAACGAATCTGGACGTATCGAAACCCTTATTCAAAGGCTTATGTGATGACAAGCCGGTAGCTGGTTGCGTCATATGTAAAAATAAGTGACTATTGTATAGTTACTATATATTATATACAACGTACGAACACATTAGATGTAAGGAAGTGAACTTGCGTTTTATAAAGTGTAAAAACCGTTTGCCATTTTTAACTGATTTCAAGAAACCGCATGCGGCAAATAATAAATAATAAGTTTTGAATAACTATTACTCGATAACTTGGGAATAAACCTTTCTAGGCTTTGATAGTTTTCCTTTTATAAATTATCATCTGACAAATGGGCCAAATTATTTCCTAACTTAAATTAGGTCCTGCCTGGCGCTCCGCCGGCCGCTGCCGCAAAACACTCGCTTCGCTCGTTCTGCTCGCCCGTTGCGATCGCGATTGTAACATTCCGCGCTTCGCTCGTCGTGGTACCTAATTTTCAATAACTTAAATTGATAGTAAAAGTGACCAATTACATCACCGAAACCTCTTTGATGTTCCACCTAATTAAGTACTTAGTTATAGTTATCCAAGTTGGTTATTGGTGGTATCTGGGTAGAACTAACCGTTGCTTGAGGTCACCGCATGCGGCCATCGACAAAATGTAATTGCCGCTTGATAAAAATACCACAAACCGCAGTGGCTCGGAAGTAATGGATAACTCCATCCACTTTATGAATGGAATAGTGAATAAAGCACGCGATTTTACGAGTCAATGAATAACAATGAATGAAATGTCATCGAAGGCACGCGAAGTTTAATGAATGCGTGAAAACGCCATGGCGAGTCAATCGGATACTTAATTAGGAGTATTTTATTACTATGGAAATTCCATTCGTGACATCCCTACTAATATTATAAATGCGAAAGTAACTCTGTCTGTCTGTCTGTCTGTCTGTCTGTCTGTCTGTCTGACTTCACGTCGAAACCACTGAACGATTTTGATGAAATTTGTATATAGGTAGTTTGAACCCAAGGATCAACATAGATACCTTTTATTCGGATCCAGCGATAACCTAGATCAGACGAAGTCGGCTTAAGCTATTTCTGATAAATACGAACTCGTGACTCAACTCGGACTAGTCCATATTGACATTGTACACAGTATATCAACTGAAGTTATATTTATCATTTTAAACCCGTGTAAATAATTGATTATTTTTAAAGAAACCATATAATATATACTTACCTACTGGGCCGTCACAGTTTTTTTGCAAAGAAGCAATAATAAAGCGCAGAAATCCGATGGAAAAACTTAGTGAAGGAAGCTTTAGCAGAAAAAAAAAACAAAATAAGTAGGTACTTATAAGCATCTTTTAATAGTAATCTGCTGCTGTAAATTGCACCACCTGCTGTAGTCCATAATTCATCCTGTTGAAAAAGGTTGTGTGGAAGAGTTCGCTTTGAAGTGATAAGACTGTCTATTGTTACCTTGCAATTTTCTCTCTGTGTACCGTTTTCTGTACAGTACGATTACTTGGAGTTAACACTTGACAGATGGGCGTGCCTTTAGTCAATTTTCAACTTTGAGGTCATACAAATAAAGCCATTTTTAGTATACCGCTATCCACGTTTACAGATTATGTAAAAACCATTTTATTTGTATGACCTCAAAGTTGAAAACTGACTGAAGGCACGCCCATCTGTCAAGTGTTAACTCCAAGTAATCATACTGTATCGCTTAGGCTGTTTCACCATCCATTGATTAGTGTTAACTGGCGGTTAGTGTGATGCCGTCTCAATTTTTTTTGTTCGAATAGACGGAGACGGCATCACATTTAACCGTCGGTTAACGCTAATCAATGGATGGTGAAACAGCCCGCTACAATAAGGTGTAGGTACAATAAAAAGTCATTATATTGTATTGTACTTGTACCTAATAGACAAAGTTGGTGGAAATCAAATCATTTAGGTAATTGTGTAATGAATTTTGGTTTCAGCTGGAATTAATTTGGCTGTAACGTAATTATTCAGGGAACTGATCAACTGAAGGTAAAATTGAATCAAAGAAAATGCATTTAAATGTAACTAGATCGCGTAAACAAATTAATCCATCACTTAGATTAATTGAGGCGGCTAAAAAGGCGCGGCTGCGTTTGGACCAGTTGCATTAATTGGTTTACCTAATTGAAAGTTCTCGTAGGTTATTTGAATGACAAGGTAAATGGACGCAGGCCAGGCGAAAACTTGACCGTGTGTTTGGATACAATGAAAGGCACGTTTTACTTTTCTTGAAAATGGCACTGACTTAATACGTGAACCTAATTCTTACACAACCAGCTTTGGAAGAGGCCAAATATTTCCTATATCAAAGAGATTTCGATAACGTAATTGGTTATACTTATGTCAATTTAGGTTCCAAAAATTAGTTACGATGACGAGTGAAGCGAGGAGTGTTAGAGACACAATTCCTGCCACAACCGCACCCCACTCGCTCATTTGAAACTAGCCTAACCACCAAAAAGTTGGAAAACCCCTGTCTTTATCGCTTCAAAGTTTAATATCTCAAAAACGGCTGAACCGATTTTCTTAAAACATGTCTAAGAACCATCGCTACAAAACCTGCATTAAAATCGGTCCACCCGTTTAAGTGCTATATACGGTGCCACAGACTGACACATAGACACACATAGCGGTCAAACTTATAACACCCCTCTTTTTGCGACGGGAGTTAAAAAAGCCCGCTACACGCACCCTCGCACCGCTCAGCGCTCTGCTACCTCGTACATCTGTAGAAAACGCAGCTTTGGCAGCGCACTTAGTTACTATAATTAAATGTATTAACTAACACATAATGTTAGTAAACATTAGTTTTATGTTTTCCTGTCCAGCAATTACATCGCGCTACTGATGTCTACGTCAGTCAACCCTTAATGGCTGGCGTCTAACCGCTGCTTAACATTTACAAGCAATATTTATAATCAAGCTTAATTGTAACCATTACGATAATAGTCGTATTAACCGCTGCTAAGTTTCTTTATAAGCATACGTATGTATAGATTATGTAGTAGTTATACAGTAAATACAGTCTACAATGTAACGCATGAATAACATATGAAATTCTGGTGCGTTTTGGAGGATAAATAGACTTCTGGAATCTTGAATTCTCGTTTTAGGGCGTTACCATTTCTTCCGAGATATACTTAGGTAGAAAAAAGCCGTGGTGGCCTAGTGGTTTGACCTGTCGCCTCTCAAACAGAGGGTCGTGGGTTCAAACCCCGGCTCGCACCTCTGAGTTTTTCGAAATTCATGTGCGGAATTACATTTGAAATTCACCACGAGCTTTGCGGTGAAGGAAAACATCGTGAGGAAACCTGCACAAACCTGCGAAGCAATTCAATGGTGCGTGTGAAGTTCCCAATCCGCACTGGGCCCGCGTGGGAACTATGGCCCAAGCCCTCTTGCTCTGAGAGGAGGCCTGTGCCCAGCAGTGGGACGTATATAGGCTGGGATGATGATACTTAGGTATACAATTGGAAAACAAACAAGGCCATACGTAATCACATTTTTAGGGTTCCGTACCTCGAAAGGAAAAAACGGAACCCTTATAGGATCACTTTGTTGTCCGTCCGTCTATCTGTCAAGACCCTTTTTCTCAGGAACGGCGTGGACGTATCAAGCTGAAATTGATATCGAATAGGTAAGTACTCAAATCTGCGATCCCTTGAAGCCCTGAAAAAATCAAACTTTTAAGTCAACGCAATCAAAAGTTACAGGCATTAAACAACGTGTTTCCATACAAATGCAGTGCAATGAAAAGCTATAGGGCACTTCCAGTTGTCCTAGAAACTTTAAATTTGGTATAAAGGTAGCTATTATAACACAACCAACTAGAAAATTCTGAAAATCTTGATTTTTTATGTCTGTCTGTAAATATTAATGACCAATTTAAGCTGACCCCACACTGCATACATTGTGCACTTCACTACATTGATCACTTGGAAAAATCGAGAAATATCTTCAAGACACGATTCCCGTTTATATACCTATAAATGTGCACGGAACCCTCGGTGCGCGAGTCCGACTCGCACTTGCCCGGTTTTTTTTATAAACAAACAGGAAGATTTGCGGTCGAAGATGTACACTAAGATGGAACACGTTTGCCAAATAAGTACCCATTCACTCTAGATTTGAAGATTGTAGCGATCTGGGAACACAGACTCAGGCAGGGAATTCCACTGTTCAGCTGTCCAGATAGTAAATAACAAGCGAAATTCTTTGTGTAAATTTCATTGACATCACAATATTTGGTCCACCTCTTCGTCTGTCCACATCTTTTACAGCTTGCCCATAAAGAGTACTAGAAATTAAAAAGTGGCAACACTGTAGTGTCATCCCTTTCAAACCAGGGAGCAAAAAAAGGGAGGACACTACAGTGTTGCCACTTTTTAATTTCTACTCTTTATGGGCAAGCTGTAGTTCTGCTTGAAGGTAAACGTCCCGGTACTCAACACGCTAATGTCCAATAGACGACACCCTGCTGTCATCAATAGAGATTGATAATGACATAAGATTAAAGGTGCCAACTATTGGAACAGTGAAAAGCACTCGTACGTTTACCTTAGTTCTGTCTAGCTCGACTGCACAGTCACCAAGACGTGTCTGTTTTTTTTGCACGCTCCGCTGTGGCAGATATCAATGCAGTTGACTGTATTGAGGACAAAGCGCGTCGCGTTTATTTATTGCCGTGTCGGACGTCCATTGAAATCTCCATCCAATAACGGTGGCCTAATCATCGGAGCTTACGTAGAAGGTCGGCAATTGCTCAATTACTGACGCGCGTGGCGTGACAGTTGACATTCCTTAGTTAGATTTTATGTTTTTTTTTTTTTTTATAAATCTGTGTGATTTGTAGGGCCCGGAATTTTGCGTGCGGCTATTGACAGATTGTAGGGAGAGAGCACCGCTTTTTATCGATGTTATCGACAAATCGACAGTTTTTATAAAAAAAAATGTTTTATTGTATAAAACCTCAAACTTTCCGATGATACGTATTTTCAGAGGTCAATGATGAAAAAAGTTTAAAATATTGGAAAGTTTAATCTATTTCAATTGCTTTATTGAAATCACTATAATTACGAATACCTTTAAATTTTATAACATGAGAAAAGATCCCTCGGAGACCGTTACCCTTTGATAAAATCAAAGAGAAAATATTATTTTGTATTCCCTTCAGTTCTTACCGCGAATGTAATGTATTTTATAATAATATTCCAAGCAAAAATATATTTACAATTATGTATTAAAGTTACAACTCAATTTACAGTTGTCGATTTCGTATTCAAAGTCTATTTCATTGTTAATTTCAGTATCGATACTATCGATAAAAAGCGATGCTTTCTCCCTACAATCTGTCAATAGCCGCACGCAAAATTCCGGGCCTTACTGATTAGGCATGCTGAAAGTTACTGTGGATGACCCCACAATGCATCGCATATGAACAGGGTGTTACAATATTTTCAAATTATGTACTTATCTATATTTTTCCTTTACTTCCAGGTACGATGGGTTCCCTGCCTCGAGTTTCAGTAGTGTCAGGTGCGCGCAGAGCGGTGCCCGCCGCCCCGCTTACTACGCACCTGGCGCGCCTGGCATCTAGCGACACCACTGCGCTGCTCTGTGCTGGTAAGCTGCAGGGCCACTACGAAACTCGAAGTTTGTGTCGTGCGGTCCCTCTGACACTTATACTATTTAATACGAGAGCGATATAGACCGCACGACACGAACTTCGAGTTTCGTGTTTCGTAGTAGTCCTGCTGTGCCCGCTAATTGGTAAGCTGTGCCCACAAACAGAAATAAAGAAGAAAGACTAATACTACTTTCCTTCGTGTTGTCTATTTGTGCTTAATACTATTGTGTCTTGTTTTGTTAATAAATTTAGTTTCTTTCTTTCTATCCTAGTAATGTAATAAATACACATAAATCTTATTAGAAAATTCAAGCGCCTGGTATTTAAGATGGCAAAATACGTTTATTTATGCCTTCCAAGTAATTCAGACCAGGCACATGTAGGGACAAATTCGTTTTTTGGTAATAATTAAACCTCCTGGCCATTCTGCAAGAATAATGCATGCATTTACTTGTGACCACTTTCTTTTAAATGAATCCATCTAAACCACATACTTTCAGACGAGACGTACGCGGTGTGCATAAGCTACGCTGAGCTGAGCGCGCGCACCAATGCGCTAGCGCGTGCGCTGGCAACGCGCGCGCGGCCGACCGGCGCAAATCGCGACGGCGATTTCGTTGTGGCTGTCTGTATGCAGCCTACGCACAAGTGAGTAAACTTCTTTATTTATTACGTATTTAAGTATTTAAGGTCTTAAAATTAATTTGGAATTTTTAGCAAATAGTTGGGTTAGTTTCACTGAACACCCTGTGAATGGTTTTCAGGAGATTCCGGTTTGGGGATAGACGTTCATAGTTGCACCCATTTCATTAATAATAATTGCAATACCTACTTACCTACATACAATCGTCTAAATTTTACATACCTAATATAAAGTTTTAAATATTGTACCCACGGGGTAGGTGCAAGTACACACACAGACACACACAAATGGTTCAGTGTACAAGTCCGACTCGCATTTGGCCGATTTTTGACTTTATGAATCTCCTCGTGGTTCCAGATCGGTATTTTTTGAGGTTGAGTCTCCTTAGACACTAGGTTTTACTTATTTTTAGTTTTTACATTTTATGTGCGGTGTCCAGACAGGTACCTACTAAGTGTCTCATAAGAAGCATTAATCTCAATAACCTTCACAGCACGGTGATGGCTCTATTGGCTACGTGGAAGGCTGGGGCGGCCTACGTACCCATGGAACCGAGCTTCCCCCAGCAACGTATCAACCACATCCTGGCAGACTCGCAGCCGGCTCTTGTGGTGTACGATGACCGATGTAAGTTAATTGTTCTTGTGCGTTTGTTTGTAGGTCTTAACGTCCTACTCAAATGTAACCAACGATGATGCCATTAGCCCATTTATTCATTATCAATCATCATTATACTCGTCCGAAAAAGTAGTCCACACAGGAATTATTCGGCTTATTCCGTCATTGTTCTATAATTAGTGTATATAATAGGTTTCGAATGTCTCTGCTTGTGGAAGAACGAGACGAAATACCCTCTATTCAAGGAAAGTCTCGTCCAAACCAAATGCGTAAATTAAAATACTTGCCTGCATACTCCTTGCCACGCAAATAATAACACTTACGGTGAAGAACCAACAAGTATTTGCTACCACTCATTCTTAACTACCTACCTAAGGAATTGTTGAGTGAAATCTTGAACATTATTAATAACCCCAATAAATTTAAGTTGCTGTTGAAGAAACACTACATGGCTTGTGAACCATGAGACCAGAGGTTGTATTATAAAATGTATAGATTGGACTGTTACATATATATATACTACATATATTACTACATTATATATTGCTACATATATTATATTTAATAATTAATAAAGTAAAAAGCATCGATCTGCGTGATCTCGCCAACTATTACTAAAACCCTAGAGGTTTCCAATAGTGGCCCAACTTTGTAAAACCTAAAGTAAAACTGTACCTAAATAAATAAATTAAAAAAAAAAATTACCATTTACTATAAAATCTCAATAAAAGTCGATTTTGTAATCCCTGCGCAGAAGTAGCACTTATGTATGAATGTTATTTCCACGGGATCGATCCTTAAAACTACTTATTGACGAGGGGGCGGAAGTCCATAATATATTTATATACAGCAATTTTAATAGCATTAAACAACTGCGCTTACCGATTTATAAATTGATACTGACCATACGATTATTCTCTCTCCTACACTTCATTTAGTATTTTAAGTAACATTAAGTATTTATCAACACATTAATACGAATATACAATAAATAGCCATATGCTTCCTCATCGGCACTCATCATCAGGCGAGATAGAAGTCAATCGCTAATCAGTTTTAAACATAAAAATGTGCCAGGATATTTACGAACTCATCCACCTTACAGGCAATCCCTCCATGTTCAAACCGAGCGGTGTTCCCTCCGTTTCCTTCGAGGAGTTGGCTCTGGAGGCCAGTGGACTGTCGGCAGACACGTTGCAGCAACAGGAGCTGCTGGCCGACTCGCGAGCTGATAGCATTGCCATCGTGCTGTATACGTCTGGCAGCACTGGCGTACCGAAAGGTAGGTTCTTTCTTCATCAGTGGTCTTGGCTTGCTAGTTTAGAGCGCTCGATTGTTTTATAGGATAAACGCAATGCGTTTGACGCACACCGATTTGCATCAGATAATGATATGTTTGGTAATTAGATTATCAGATAATCTAATTACCAAACATTATCTTACGGGATGAGCGCAGCGCAGCGGCCAGCGCATAATTTGGTAATTAGATTATATATGGATGATTTTCGTCTGCTGTTACCGCTAGTGTTACTGCAATGTGTCACACACAATAGCATTAGTTACGCGACAAATATTTATGGTTCATTCAGACCTATTATGTAATTGCATCATGTACCCATCTAAATATGTGGATTCTACTTCTTTTAAAACAGGTTACTAACCTAACCACACATTTTGCAGTCAAACTGCTTTTTTTTAGCTTCCCAGCCCAGCATAGTGCTGTTTATACGATATGCATGTTTCCCTGTCCACTTGTAAAACCCTCAATTCTAGTGCTTCCTCTAAATTAAATTCTTGTAATTCTAATAAATTACAGGAGTGCGTCTTCCCTATTCGGCCATCTGCAATCGTCTCTGGTGGCAGTTCCACACCTTCCCATTCTCTGACACTGAGTCTGTGTGCGTGTGGAAAACCGCTCTTACCTTCGTGGACTCAGTTTGTGAGATCTGGGGGCCGCTGCTCCACGGCCGTTCGCTGCTGATCCTGTCGCGAGAGACTACGAGGGATCCGCAAAAACTGGTCAAAGTGCTGGCTGACAATCAGGTAATGATTGGCGCAATGGCGGCGTTAAAATAAGTAAAAGCAGCGAACTAACTATTTTTGCATCCCTATTTTCAAGCAACACCCAAAGAAAAACGAACAGGGTTTAAATTAGCTGCAAGTTAGATCGGTCTTTCAGAAAAGGTTGAAATAGAAGAAACAGTTATTTTGGATGTGCTTAGTATATCAGTAGACGCCATATAGACAATTCAGCCACAAGAGTCTATTTTGTGTGGCAAGTAGAGCCGGTAACAATTTTTGTAGCTGTTTTAAGATGGTACCTAGTAGCACCATTGCGCAATGTATATTCAATGCACCATTTGTCTTCGCAGGTCCAAAGGCTGGTCTTAGTCCCCACCCTCCTGCGTTCTATCCTCATGTACCTCTCCCTCAACCGGTCGGAGCGACCCCTCCAGAATCTGAAGCTCTGGGTCTGCTCCGGGGAAACCCTTAGCAAGGAATTAGCTGCACAGTTCTTCCAGTACTTCGGAGACCACAGTGGTTACAAGTTGGCTAACTTCTACGGAAGCACCGAAGTTATGGGAGATGTGACGTTCCATGTCTTGGAGAATGCGGGTCAGGTGGAGATGTATAATACTATTCCTATTGGTAAGTCTGAACTAAGAAGATTGTTGAGTGATTTTAGCTTTTAAAATGGATTTTGCTGGATTCTAATAGGTTTACTACATGTATAGGTTTCCTATTATACCGGGAATACAAGAGTAAAAATGTAATAATGGCGTCACTCTCTTCGTTAGTGGATTTTTCGAGAGAGAGGACAAACCGAGAGACATTTATTGTAAATTTTTGAGATAAAGTGCTTGAATATAATGATTTTGTAAGGCAAATTCTAGTTCCTATTTGTACATTTTCCACTGTTTCTTATTGATATTGATGTGATTTTAATAGACAAAACATTTCTTAAAATCGTCCTCATCAACAGTACCTATTCGCATGATAGCATTATTAAATGGTCAAATAGAGAGATTTCATAGAACAATCTGAAATGAAGTCCATCCTTGACTTAGAAGTTTTTTTTATCCAGGGTCCCCACTGGACAACTGCGCAGTATATTTACTGGATGAGGAGATGAATCCAGCGCGAGAGGATGAAGTCGGCGAGGTGTGGGTGGCGGGGGCCAACCTCGCCTCGGGGTATGTGGGGGCGCAGGGACAGGACAAGTTCCAGGACAACCCACACGCGAAAAATGCTGGTAAGTTTGTATGAGTAATTTTATCTAATATACATACCGGGTGTGGCCTGTAATATGAGCAAATAATTAAAACATAGATCGTACTCGTCAAACTGAACAACATTAGTTCAGCAACTTTTAAAAATAAATAGTTTTTAATTTTTATTACACTTTAAAGTTTATTCGAAGAAGCAATGTAAAGCAAAATGTTTGTAGCGTGACAGGCGACGTCAGTTGGGTTCTAGGATGCCGTGCATTGATTACAGTATTTAATTTGTGTGAAAAAAGGAAAAATCGAAAGACTCCATTATTTTTAAAAGTCGCTGAACTAATGTTCTTCAGTTTGACGAGTATGATCTATGTTGTGTATCTACTGTACTGTATATACTCCGTTGGGGATAGAACCTCTAGGTCCATTACCTAACCAACAAAAAGTTGGAAAACCCCCGACTTTGTCAAAGTCAATGTCTCAAAAACGGCTAAACCGATTTTGATAAAACATGTCTAAGAACCATCGCTAGAAAACCTGCTATCAAATAAAAAACCGCATTCAAATCGGTCCACCTGCTTAAGAGCTACGGTGCCACAGACAGACAGACACACACACAGACACACATAGCGGTCAAACTTATAACACCCCTCTTTTTGCTTCGGGGGTTAATGAGGTCTAGGCGTGAACGAACGCGTAAAAGTCTGTATAGGTAATGTTGCAAATGGGGTCCCAAAATTATTTAATTTAATAACTACTTATTGATTAAAAGGTGTTTTTTAGCGTCAGAATTAAATGGCACATAAGATCAGTTAAGACTGTTGGCAATTGTACATCTATCTTATAATGTCTTTAACCCTAAACTTGGCAAGGTGAGTCAAGTGTACTGAATACAAGCCTCGTTGGATTCTTGTAGAGAGAGCTAACAAAATTAAGTAATATAGAAATATTATTTAAGTTAGCTAGTAGATTTATTATTTAGTAGTATTTAGCTCTTAGCTATATGATTGTATTTTCTATAAGTTTATATTCTTAAATAAATTTATTCGTCCTTTCAAAAAAAAAGAACTCACTTAAAAAAAATACAAAAAGATGATCTAAAATTATGTATCTTATAAGATACACTTCCAAGTTTAGGGCTAAATGTACAATGGTTAGAGTAAACTGTTTCATGCGCAGATTTTAAGCGTCTGTACCGCACTGGCGACTTTGGGACGTTGCACAAAGGCGTGATCTTGTACGCTGGACGCACTGACTCGCAGATAAAGATACGTGGGCACAGAGTGGACTTGCAAGAGGTGGAACGCGCCGTAGCTGCTGTTTCGGGGGTAGAGAAAGGTAAGTGGGATACACTTTCGATCCTAGGCACAGGATTATGAAGGCTTGGAATGTAGTTTCCAAGCAGGTCCTGTGCGGATCGGGTTTACACACACATTGGCGTGCAGTGGGTCGATTCCAGGGTAGGCAGCTGCTAGTTTGCGCCTGCGGCAGCGCTTTATAGCACATACGCCATTGGATTTCGCAGATGTTAGTTCCTTCACGATGTTTTTCTTAGTCGAAAAAGTTGAAGTAGAAAAAGGAAGTTACACAGATGATACGGATAAAGCAGAGAGTAAAAATGTTGATGAAAGTGATAATATGACTGTAGAAGAAAATGACGAGGCGACAGAAGTGCTTAATGATGCAGAATAAAGTAACGCTGTAAAAGGAATTGATTTTTTAGAGTCTGTTTGACGGAGAAACGTAAATTCTGGATTATAGTAGTCTTACAAAGGACAGTAACGTTCACCTGATCCCAAAGTTTGACATAAGAAAGCAACATTTACGTAGGGCAAAAAAAGAGCGTTAAAAAAAGGCAAATGGTTCAGACGCGAATACTTAGTATGAGAAAGTGAATTTCTTACAGAATTTTAATGAAATTTATCCTAAGTGTATGCATTTATCAATACTGCATTTCCAGCTGTCGTGCTCTGCTACGGTCTGGCGACCGGCAACCCTGAGATCTTAGCGTTCGTGACCATCGAGCCATCAGCCAAGCTCGCTGCTCACCACATCGAAGGTGCTCTCAAGAGCGCACTCACCAATTATATGCTACCGCAGGTACAGTTCCTCCTAGCTAATACGTTTGACATATCGTCACTACTTTGAAAAAATCTCGTATCTGAAATCAATATGTCAACAAAATTGAACCTTGACGTAATATTCATAAAGTTCACTCAGAAAATTATTTATTTTGAGGTACGAGTTTTTTTTAAAGTAGTGACGATATTTAGCTTTGAATTAGAATGAAGCTTACAATTTCTTAAACAAGAGGAAACTTTTGCCTTGTCCATGATTACACGAATATCCCTTGTGTCACTTAAGCTGTTTACAATTGAATCATACTGGGACTCACTATATTATTCAGCCACCTTTTTAATAAATTACGGCAATCATTAAAAAAAATATATATATAAAATAAATATCATGGAACACTTGACACCAATTGACCTAGTCCCAAACTAAGCAAAGCTTGTACTATGGATACTAGGCAACGGATAAACATACTTATATAGATAAATACATACTTAAATACATATTAAACATCCAAGACCCGAGAACAAACATTCGTGTTATTCACACAAATATCTGCCCCGGCCGGGATTCGAACCCAGGACCTCAAGCTTCATAGTCAGGTTCTCTAACCACTTACCCATCCGGTCGTCAAATTTTAAAATAAAGGCCAACAAATATTTCGGATTTTAAAGGCTTTGTTACTGGACGCGTTCTGCGTTGAATCAATAATTCAGTTATTCCAGAGCTATTTTATAAAGCTGATCGAACCACAAAATCTATAATGCATCCTCGGGATTCTCATCTCACACTGAAAAATTATTACAAATATATCACTTGGACATTATATTTAGTAGGTTGATCATATTGATTTTGATGTTACAGGTCATTGTGATTGAGAGCATCCCGCTGCTTGTTAATGGCAAAGTCGATAGACAAGCACTGCTGAAGATGTACGAGAACACAAATAATAACGGTAAGAGATATTATGGATATACCCATGTAGACTTTTATCTGTAAACAAAATACGCATTGCATTCGCATTTTAGTTCATTTAAATAGGCGTTGGTTAAACGTGATAAAGTTGACTAACAAAAATACTTTATCTAAAAAGGTCTCACTTGTACAGTTACCAGCACCAATATCTGGCACAACAAGCGTGCATAAATATCTGATACAACTCTATTTCTAGAGCCGGAAGGACGTGTCAGATATATTTTTGCACGCTCCGCTGAATGCTGTGGCAGATTATTATGTATTAATGCTGGTACTGTACCTATACGAGTACAGGAGTCATCTTTGCCATGTAACTTTTAAGTAATCTACGTCCCGATTCGTCGATACAATACAATACAATAACTCTTTATTGAACACCAACACATAAACAGTACAGATGATAATGTGCAAAATGCTAAATATTAACGAAAGTACACTTCCTTTTTCCACACGTCATTGGCTCCAGCTCACAACTGACTACACCACTTTGCTTTACAGACGATTCTGAAATCCCGCTAGATATTGATTATACTGGCGTTGAGTGCGAAGACAAGGAGAAAGCCACAGTCTTGTTCTCAACAATAGGCGAAGTCCTAGGCCGCGCTGCCAGAGGGGCCCTCTCCGTTCGAGCGGGCTTCTTCGAACTTGGGGGGAATTCTTTGAACTCCATCTACACCATCACTCGGCTGCGTGATAGGGGATATTATATTGGTAAGATAATATTTCATTTTAAGTGCATTATTCAGCTAACCCCACTAAATGGAGCGACGACAACGTGAGAGTTGCGGAAAATCGTTGGATGCAAGTGGCGAGTTGTAAGGGGGGGTTCATTGTTCAATAATGGACGGACCTGTTCCGGCTGATGATAATGGTGACCCCTTTATTTCGTAACCGGACCACTGATTTCTAATAGATTTTTAATGATTTTTCATCACTTAAAAATCCCAGAGCTAGAACAGATGGCGCTACAAGCATTATGTACAGTCACGATCTTTAATTTGGGACCCACTCAAAATCGAATATCCGATAGGCGTCATCTTGTGTGACAATTTCAAAGTTTATTTTACAAAATGGATCCCTAATCAAAGATCGTGACCGTATTAGACGGTTTTCTCAAAGCAGTTCGTTTTTACAGAGATCAGCGACTTTTTGGAGGCCGTGAACCTCGGCGAGGTTCTCAGCAAGTTGTCAAGCAGCCCCGACTGCCAGAGCGATGGCAGCGCACCCAAGTTTATAGCTGAGCCTATGAGGGATGAGCACAAGCAAGACGTCATCGAGTAAGTTGAAACAAACCTTTATTGAAGAGATATTCATTCATTGCAAATAGATTATAGGAGTTACAGAAAGATTTCATTAACATTACGAAGGGCTCTGCTATAAAATCAATGCAATCAGTCTTTAACATTACAGATTTGTGGATTAGCGCGTAAGGAAATGGCACTTCATTTCGTTTGTCCAAATCTATACATATAATAAAGCTGAAGAGGGTCGAAAGTCTGTACATGGAAGATATCCGAAAAAAAGTTGGCTGGCCATACTTAGTACCTAATATTACAAATGCGAAAGTGTGTGTGTTTGTGTGTTTGTCCGTCTTTCACGTCGAAACAGAGCGAGCGTGTTTTTTGGCATAGAGATAGTTTATGGGCCAGAGAGTGACATAGCCTAGGTACTTTTTATCTTGGAAAAATGCACAGTTCCCGAGGGAACAGCGTGCGATTACCGAATTCCACGCGGGCGATACCGGGGGCAAAAACTAGTAGATACATACGCATTGGCCCCCGTATTTGGATTTACCTGCACCCGCAGGTGTGCGCCAGTTAGCGTAGGCCCTAAGATGCCCTAACGTGCCCTCGTTGTTCCAGCATGATAGTATCCTCGTTCTACGAGAAGGCGGAGTTGGAGCAGTTCCTGCGCAGCGAGATCGAGCCTCGCGACTACGCGCATTGCATCAGCGCGTGCTGGCCGGCGCTGCTGCGCGCGCGCCTCAGCGTCCTACTACGGGATGGTACGTTCATTCATTTTAGGAGGGAGGACACTGCTCAGCTCAGGCTCTGCACATCTATTTAGTACATGCACTTACATTACGCCCTTGGGTGTAGGTAATACGCAAAAAAGGCCCTCGGGTTTTAATTATGGGGTTGTAAACAATTTAGTTAACATGTTACGACACTGCTGCATGCACGAGGAAGTGTGTTAAAAAAACAAGACACAAGGACTCTAGTCCAGGCGTTAGTAAAAAACTTTAGAAATATGGTCCCATACAAACAGAAAGAAAATGAGAAGAAAACCCAAATTTGTTCGAAAATGTTCGCAAAATTAATATACCTACACCCATACAAAATTACAGCTTCTTAGCACTTACAATTTCTAAACTAAGCTACAGACATACTTAGTGAAACTACAAGAATTCCTTTTACAACTACGTTACCTAAAAACCAAAACGATTTAACTGTCTTCACCAGCCGTTCCACTGTTCCTATAGATAGCGGCTCCCCGGTAGCAGTGGCCCTGAACTTCGACGCGCGCGACGAGCCAGAGATCGAGCTGAGCGGCGGGCTTGCCAAGATCATGGCGTTCCTGGAGTTTGTGGAGGGCTCTGTGAGAGACTCTGTGCTGCCTGAAGGGAAAGGTAAGTTTAAAATAAACAGATTGTTTGTACAGTGAACTTAAACCATTACTTTCCTTTCCTCACCCGCGACCTTATAGCTACGCCTACTCGTATGCAACATCCAGCTCTTCACCTCCACACGTAAGAACTGAGAACACACACATCACACAAACCCAACTATAACTATCACCACACTACGTTTCCGACTCGGCCAGAGTTCATCATCAGAGCAACACAATTGTTCACCATGCTACCAGATGTTAATTTGTTACAGGTTGTCCCTAGGTTGTACGGAATAAATAAATAAATACCCTAAGGGGCTGTTTCGCCATCCATTGATTAGTGTTAACTGACGGTTAAATGTGATGCCGTCTCCGTCTATTCGAACAAAATAAATAGAGACGGCATCACATTTAACCGTCAGTTAACACTAATCAATGGATGGTGAAACAGCCCCTAAATGTCACACACACTTGACCAACACATTTAGGGTTCAATCAAACTCTTCCTAATAGGTACCACATCCTGAAAATGCTATATCGTTATTCCGTACATCCTTAGAACAACAGTATGAGAGCGGAACGAGAAGAGCATAAGACTACAAAGAGCTGTAAATGTTTCGGTCTCATTTCGGTTACTTCAAACACAGCTAACGTTAGTAAATTCCAAATCTATGGCGCTTATCGGGCTTGTAGGTTTCCTAATGTTCCTTTTTTGTTTAAAGGCACAATCCTCCACTCATTCATGATGGCTACAGCGGAGCGTTTGAGCGCGCGCGACAATGTCGCGGCGATCCGCGGACTCGAACAGGCCACCATGCGTGTCGCGCGCGACAAACGGTTCCTTGGCGTGTTCACCACAAACACCAGCCCGCTCACACAGGTAATAATCATGTCATCAATGTATTTTCAAAATCAAAAGTGGAGAACTTTCAAATGTTTGCCAACATCTGTTGACCATGTAACCTACTTTTTTAATAAATAAACCTTTGACTTTGACTGAATTAATCAATCAACACGTCCTACGGCTGATATGATGATGATGATAGTTAATGTGCGGTTTGTACATAGCCTTGGAATAAACCTATTGATTACAGATGATTACTTACCAATTTATATAATAGCCGATATTTCGAAAATATGGGGAGGCTTATATCCTACAATGGATGGATAGTGATGATGATGTTAAGGTGGGGTTTGTACATAGCCTTAGAATGAGCCTATTGATAACAGATGATTACTTACCAATTTATATAATAGCCGATATTTCGAAAATATGGGGGAGGCTTATATCCTACAGTGGATGGATAATGATGATGATTTTAAGGTGGGGTTTGTACATAGCCTTAGAATGAGCCTATTGATTACAGATGATTACTTACCAATTTATATAATAGCCGATATTTCGAAAATATGGGGAGGCCTATATCCTACAGTGGATGGATGATGATGATGATAGTTAATGTAGGGTTTGTACATAGCCTTGAAATGAGCCTATTGATTACAGATGACTACTTACCAATTTGTATGTATCTAAACTCTTTATTGTACAAAATAAATATCAAACACAAACGACAAACAATGAAATATATGTACAAAGGCGAACTTATCCCTTTAAGGGATCTCTACCAGTCAACCTTTCAGTGGATGAGAGGAGCATTCAGTCAGGGACAGACAAAAAGTGAGTTTAAATAATAGCCGATATTTCGAAAATATGGGGGAGGGGTATATCCTACAGTGACTGGATAATGATGATGATGTTAAGGTGGGGTTTGTACATAGCCTTAGAATGAGCCTATTGATTACAGATGATTACTTACTAATTTATATAATAGCCAATATTTCGAAAATATGGGGAGGCCTATATCCTGCAGTAGATGGATGATGATGATGATAGTTAATATAGGGTTTGTACATAGCCTTGGAATGAGCCTATTGATTACAGATGATGAGGCCTATGTCCAACAGTAGATGTTCTGGCTGATGTGATAATGATGATGATGATTTCGAAAATAATGATGGGAAATCATTAAAATGAGAAGCGTAGCGTGGGATGTTCTGCGCTTCGTGAGCGAGGACCCTATACCCCATTAGTGTCTAGATGAAGGAAGTCTCAAATAGGATTTTGAGGCGTAAATATTCAGCAGTGGACGTCTTTCGGCTGAAGATAATATCTTTTCCACCTTACCTATTTCCACAAATATTTACAAAAGACCTAAACATGTACCAGTGCAGAACACTTACATCTAACAAGCATTCTTTGTTTACAGCAACTCGGTAGCGACGTGCTCGGTTTCCAGACGCTTCTGGACTACCAAATCAACCAATACGTGGACAGCAATGGCGACCGCATCTTTGGAGATGCACCTGACAGCATGAGAGCCATTGTCTGTTGGAAGACTGTAGAGTAGAGTAACAAAACAACCAGTAAGATAAGAGCTGTAGTTCTCCTACTAAGTATAGTTAAGTTATTTTATTTCACGTTATAACCCCAAGGGCTCCCAGTCTTTTTAAACTGCGACCGTCTTTAATTCGCGACGCCTTTTACAAGACAATATCTTCTTGTTTTTTAGCTCTAGATGCTATGCAGGTGACCTAAGTGTAGTTTCACGACGCCCCTTGGATAGTGCCGTGAAGCCCTAAGTCATTGTGATCCGGGACTCATACGATACACCAATAAAAACAATTAAGAGACCAATGTAACCCAGTATTTCGCTTATAGAGTTTCAACTTTGCAAGGAAATTATATTGGTAGAGCAGTAATTTAAGCGTTGGCAGGAGACTGTTAAGTGTTAATTGTATTTTTTTTTATTGGTTCTACTATAATTTGATCGACTCATATATTACGGAAGTATAATTAATTAATTTAACCAATAAAGTATCGGAAGTTTTTCTTCAAACACTTCATAGCGGTATTTTTTGGTTTAGGCAATTTTTTGTATATAAATCCCATACACTCACTTCATTTTAAGTATAAAGTTGTTTCATTAAATCTCCATCATTAAACTGTTTCAAAAATAACTAAATTAATATTGTTTTCACTTCTCATGCTCTTAAAATGTTACTTTAGTCTTTGCATATCGGGACTAAAGCTCCTTTTTATTCTCTAGGGATTAAAGTTTTTTTTTTTAATTTACGTTGGAAACCTCTAAACAGCCAACACGGTGTTTGTGAATAGCTGATTTTTAGGGCGTGGAAATAGCCTTAAAATGAGAACTGTGCAAAAATATAAAAAAATACACGATTTAATTTCGTGAAACAATTATGATTACGAATATGAGTCTATTCAATTATATTTAGGATTAATTCATTTTATTATGCATAGTCCAATTAGTTTTAAAATAGTTTTCAATTTTGAAACTGTTGGCTAAATATGCAAGCTTTTAAAGGTCACTTCATAATCATAAACAATAAAAGAAAAGAAAAAACCGCGCAACAATTTTTTTTTGCTATTTGAATTTTAAACCGGTGGCCTATCCATTAGTAGAGCGTACGTTTTTGAAAAAGTAGGTAATATTGTAATTTTGAACAGAACATTGTTTTTTTTCCTCACATTCAAAGTGAAAAGTAGTGTTTAACGCGAGACTAAACAACCATAATGCCACTCGAACTCTCGCTCTGCTCGGGTGGCTAAACATCTCGTGTCATTATGGCTTGTTTTAGTCCCTTGTTGAACAATCTACTATTAGTTATAGAATTTTGTGATACAGTCGCCATCAGATTTTTCGGAACGGCCAAGGTGATCAATCAATCGATACTTGAACTCTAAAATACCTTAATAATTATGATAGAGAGTGCATGTGCCGATATTTTTGACCACCTTGTCCGCTCTGATTTATCATGGCGACGTAAATACCTACTATATTTGTTAAATTTAGGTAAGTGTTCTATTGTTAGTTTAAGTCATTGTTTAAATATAGTAACAAAATCCTTTAGATCTTAGATGTTTAAAAACGCATTATTACTTGCCACGAGAAGAAGAAAAATGTAGCCCTAAGAAAGAGCTTACTGGGGGCATAGCAACATTATAATTATTATATATACAATTATATAAAACAAATTCGTTTTAGTTCCACCATTTATAGCTCAAAATGGGCTGGAAAGATTTTTATAATATTTGCTTCTTTGGAATTGAAAACTCCCAAAAAATGTTTTGATTTGGTCATACATTTTTGAATAGCAAGTTTTTTTTATCTCAAGAACGAATCAGCTAGCAACTAATAAAACCAAAACCCATAAAGCTCACACACAATCAACACTACAAATATTTTTGTATGTAAGTATAGTCATAGGCACACATAAAACTATCATAGTACATAATTGTATTGTATACACGTCGTATAGCTATTTTTCTTGATTTCCGTGAACTTCCATAGATGGATTAATTCATTGACAGAAACAACTTGGCAATTAAATTTTTGCCGAAATAAATTTTTCATGTATTGTGGAATTGTATCCATTTTTATAGAAGAGCTATAAATTGGTTAGAACATTCTAACTATAATTTTTACTTTTTAGTTATAAGCTTTTTCGGAAAATACAGGTAAAATTGCGTGACATTGTAAAAACCTGTGCCATTGTTAATGACAGTATTTTTTTACTTATCAAGGAGCAATGATATCATATTCTATCATACATATATTTTTACCTACCTATTTACTCACGCTTGCCTTGTACTGCGAATTTCAAAATTCGAATTTCGTATCAGTTGTCCAACTCACGCTAATAGTATTTAACAGGAGAGTGAGAGGGATGATATGACACGAACTTCGAATTTCGGAGTAGTCACAAATGAAATCGTGAGATGGCATGTTTTTATTGATGCAAAGCATATTGATTTCAAAATGTTATATTGTATTACGTTCATTGGCACGGGTTTAATTGGCTTGCCATAATGTTTTAAAAAATGTAATAAGTTTCCACTTAGATTAATGATTATTAGCGATTTGGGCGTTAAAAGAAATGCTTTACTAATTAGGTGAGAATAAGCCGATTTGCGTTAAAGGAAGTGAGAATGAGTAACCTCGAATCTTTGCTAAAAAGTCAGTGTTATGTAATAAGTACTAATATTTTGCTGACGTTAAGTTAGCTTAGAAAGCATTTTGCTGAATGTAAAGCGGGCTGATTCTACTGAAATTAAACTGAACCACAACCCTTTTATATTCTTCTTCCGCTACCTCTCGTGCTCGCCTCTTGTATGACACCAACTTATATTTTATGTGATCATTCAAAACCTGCCCCGACTATGGTTTTTGACAGGCCAAATATCGCTAGATGGCGTTAGCATCGTGAGGTCCGTTTCACGTTACAGTCTTGCTTGCGATTGGCTCATTTACCTAATTCTTTAACCAAACGTGACACATTATGTCAAATAAGCCTTGCGATACTAGCGCCAAACTAGCCTGTCACAGAGGCTACTACGAAATTCGAAAATCGAAGTTTGTATCGTACAGTCCCGCAGACGCTAATATTATTTAATATGAGAGAGAGGGATGGTACGATACGAACTTCGGTTTTCGAATTTCGTAGTACTTAGCCCTTCAGAAACCTTAACTATTGTTTGATTAAAGTGAGGTAGAGAAAATAGGTACAGTTACCTGCATTAATATCTCTGCCACAGCAGAGCGTGCTCAAAGACCATCCTACGCCGGCCTAATAGAGTCGTCAGATATTTATGCACGCTTTATTGTGTCAGATATTGGTGCTGGTGACTGTACCAGTGTACCTACAAGAACTGAAGAACATTATACGGTAATTTTACAATAAAGTTAGGTGTCGAAATAATCTTTGGAACGATAACAGCGAAGTTAGACAACCCAATCACAGAAAAAACTATGAAATATGTGAAAGTGTAGTAAGTAAAAAATAATTTATTGTATTATTTATAGAAATATTGCTAGATCTCTCTAGTTGAGCAGTTGTGATAAATAACATGTAAGTAGAAAAGCAGTTAGTCTGTTTAATAACTAAATGTTACATGTAATAAAATGAATATTGTACGAACTTGTTTTATTTCCTACAGCCTTTTTCAAACAGCCTTACTTTTTATGTGCTAGCAATTTTTTTTGGTGCCTCTTATGGTGCCCCCCAAGACGTGATGCTCTAAGCAATTGCTTAATTTGCTTATGGGTTAATCCGGCACTGGTTTTGCACGAAATTTGAATGTAGATAGCTGGATGTCTGGAAAAGTCAATATCAAGTAATAATAGCGAACGACTCAGAGACGTGGATATTTTTAATTGTACTTGTGCATTTCTGAAAAATAGCGTTCAAATAGACCTAAGAGAGTACATCGCAGGTTAACACTCACAATAGTGATAAGGATAGGTACTTACCTATAATAAAGCTATTTTGTGTGTCTGTCACGTTTTCTTATAAGACTCATTAAGGGAACTATAGGTCTGTTTAAATTTCTTTGTCTTCAATTTCATGTTTATATATGACTGTTTGTTTCTCAATAAATAAATAAAAAAAGCCATTGTCTGCTCCTCTTCAAATTTCAAAAACATAATCGTTGTGTGTAAAGACAAGAAATTTTGCACGAGTTTGTGCCATAGAGGTGGGTATTACAACGAAAATGAAGATCATCAACGTAATTTTGGGAATTTCCATAGAAATTTTGTAGAATCCCAGTATTTAAATTCAACTGCCAGTGCCCCTAGTACAAGTTTTCGTTTACAAAATACGTCTCGATCGCGTTCGCGTTAAAATCTCAATTTATATGGAAACACGAACAGCGCCTCTAGCGGAACGTTTGCGATGGTCGTGTTTCCATACAAATTGAGATTTTAACGCGAACGCGATCGAGACGTATTTTGTAACCGAAAACATACACTAGGGGCACAGATAAAGTGGTGTAAGTAGGTGAGCAAAGCTGCGGGCAAGAGGTACATAAAAATAAAAATACTTATTTGACTAGACAGATATGTTTATTTGTGTGACTAGGAAGTTATTGCTTACACTTATCTCTACATAAGTTGCCTACCAATTCTCTACTTTTCTCAAAAATGTCGTCGCACTAAAAATGTTGAGTAAGTACGGCTGGTTTAACCTTTTCGCCGCCACGTCAAATACAAAAGACATCACTCATACGCCATTGTCTACATTGCAATTTCTGGAATTGAACCTTAACATAATTAAACGAAGGTTGCTTTTGCATTGAAGTTATAGACATATATATAGGTCGTTGCCATGGTACCGGCGGTGCACATATGAGTCGTTGGCGTGGAAAAGGTTAAACTATAGAAATTTCCAGGTCTAGGCAATAATGTTCAGTCGAAGAAACAGAATCACGTATCTGAAGAAACCTTTGTGGTACTAATTTCATGTTAACCATACATCTCCCAAAGGAATTATAGCGAATTTGATTATGAAAAGGTTCCCTGGTACGAGATTCAGTTTCCTCGGCTGCTTCTATTAAACGAGAGTTGGGATGTAAGTTCCTTAGTAAATAACCGACACTTTTTACTGCTTTAGGGGCTGTTTCACCACCCATTGATTAATTTTAATTGACAGATAAATGTGATGCCGTCTCCGCCTATTCGAACAAAACAAACAGAGACGGCATCACATTTATCCGTCAAATAAATTAAATCAATGGATAGTGAAATAGCGGGCTAGTCTATCCGTAAATATCATATTAAGTAGGTACTTATACTTACCCAGTACGTAGGGCTTTCAATGTCGTTATTATAATCAAAAAATGTTGACAGACCAAGTAATTCTATAGTTTAAATACTTACGGCACATAAGTACATAATTAATTAACCAGTGAATTATTATTATTGTATTATTGACTAGATGGCGCTAGAACTCGCTACACATTATTATCAAAACAAAATAATGCACACATCTAATAATTTTTCATGATTGTGTCATGGAAAAAAACTTGTAAGCTCGACTACGAGTACGTAGTTCTAATCTAATCGTAAGTGAAGGTTTTTGCAAAATTTTAAGCATTTTAACAGGAGTTTACCTAACACTGAAGAGTGGCCGTCCATTAAATGACAGAAAGTGTGTCCTGTGTTTGTAAATAAGAAAGTGTGTGTGTTTGTATATTTGTCCGACTTTCACGTCGAAACGGAGCGACGCATCGATGTGATTTTTGGCATAGAGATAGTTTATGGGCCAGAGAGTGACTAGAGAGAGTGCCTAATTTTTATCCTTTCCACTTTTGCTTTTCCCGTAATGTTGTCAAGGCTTGCCTAACAAAACCATGTTTTGACTGGCGGCTCGCCTTCGCAAACCTCATGTCAAATACCATACTTACCCAAATCCGGTACATCAATGTCATCCAAATTCTTCATAGACACATATCCGTCCGGTTTGATAGGAACGTAGTCGTCAGCACCGTCTTTCAGATCAACGATCGGGTCTTTCAGATTGTCAAAGATTGAATTAGCTATGTTCGCTTCGTTTAGTAATTTAAGTGAGTCTTCTAACGCTAGATGGCGGTGTTCGGGCGTGTGGCCGGAGGTTGAAGGGGTTTTGTCGGCCGCAGATTTTCGGTGGTGGAGCGAGTTGGTCGCGGAGCCGAGGTAGGGCGGCGGTTGCGGACGGTTGTAGTTGGCTGCGAGGTTGGTGGTTGATTTCGGGCTGTACGGGCGGGCTAGGCTGTTGTTGGGGCTGGAAAAGAGTTGTTCAATTTTTAGTTTTACGATACGGTATACATTATTATAGTTACACAATGCCGTACCTAATTCTTTTGCTGTTGTTAAGTGATCGTTCTCTCAAATACGCGAACGACTATCCCGAATCCCGATTATCTAGTCCAACATCTAACATCTAGGGTAGCATGGTGAACGGTCGCCTTGCTGTGAAGATGACTTCCGGTTGAGTTCGAAACGCGTCACTGTAGTGTGGTGATGGTGATAGATGGACTTGTGTGTGTTCTTACAGTGTGGACGTGGAGGAACTGCATAAACACGCATTTCTTGCATAAACGTAGCTATCATAAGGTCGAGGGTGAGCAAAATAATAGTTTATAGTTCACTTTTTATTTACCTGACACCGACGCTCCTGTTGCTAGTGTTGTCAGCCTGGGTTTGCTCGGTGTTGCCAGTGCCGTAGCGACATAGTTCCACTTTGCCGGATTTGTGCCCTCTGGAATATATATTTACCTTTATTGAATGAATAAGAATTATGTATCAATTATAAATCAAAAGTAATGAAGTATTCAAAAATGTAAGAGATATACATTTGCAGGTGGTAGGACCTTGTGCAAGGCCCGCCCAGATTGCTACCACCATCTTGCTCGCTAATCCTGCCGTGAAGCAGCAGTGCTTGCACTGTTGTGTTTCGGCGTGGAGAGTAAGACAGCGGGTGAAATTACTGGCACTTGAGGTATCCCATCTTAGGCCTCTAGGTTGGCAACGCATCTGCAATACCCCTGGTGTTGCAGATGTTTATGGGCGGTGGTGATCTTTTACCATCAGGAGACCCACTTGCTCGTATGCCATCCAGTCGAATAAAAAAAAATACATAATGCAAATTATACATGTATAGGTGGGGACGTAAGTCGACGGTCAAAATATCGAAATTAGGTTAGGTTAGATTAGGTTCGATATTTCAATTTTCGGTACACAAGGAATCCCAAATATTGAATTTGGACAGGTTAGTGAGGTTAATAAATAGATATTGAATTTATTATAACATTTCATGCATATTTCCCGCGGGATAGCGACAAACGAATTGGCAGACGAAGTCACGGGCAAAAGCTATAGTTATTAAAAAGTAACCATTAGAGTAAATTTCACAGCTAATTCAAGCAATGTAACATTCTATGCTTTGAGAATGTCACTATAACTTTTTCTGTGCAAGGGTTCCAAGTGAGTCACAACTCAGTGCAGTACCTATTATAGGGATCTAGATGTCATTTTAGGCTTGTTAGTAATTGCACACATGTAAATTATGTATCTAATGTTTCGAACCTCCTTCGTCTGTAATCAGTACAGATATGGAAGATTGTTTCTAAAAAGTATTCAGAATCACGGTCACGCCTGAAAAAATAAATAAAACACGGTTCACTTCAAATTGACAGAAAAAACAATAAAAGTAGGTAATTAAAATAATGCAAAAACAAGTGATAGTAAAATAAATTTTTCAAGAACAACAGAAACATACATTGTATTCTGTCTTTGTTGTAGTTATACATAGCTAATTCTCGATAGTTCATGCATCGTGATTCTCTGGATATAAAACGCAGAAAAAAAGAATAAATTCTGCGGTACTGCTATCGAATCGAGTTGTTCCGAGATCATTATAGTAACTGTGCTGCCATCTATCCTTAGATTAAATTAAACAGAGCTTTCGTAAAGCCCAGTTTAGACTAGTAAGAAAAATCGTGGAAGTTAGATTACATCACATTGCGAGGCCGTAAAACCAACGATTCTGAATTGGTAAATGGAGCGCGGCAATGTAATGCAACTTGCACGATTTTTCTCGCAGGTCTAACTAAACTGAGCTTTTAAACAAGATACTTCCCATTGAGGTCGCATTGACGAAAATGATGAACGATCAAAGTAAGTTGTGTCGCTCCCCATATTGCCAACAGATGGCAGCGTATGTGCTACAACACGACGATTATTTTTAAGTATTTGTTGTAAGATCCCACACTAAAAGTCTGCACCTATTTGGTATTTGATCGTAATGTAACTTCAATGAAAGATTACACATAATGAAATCTGTAGCTACTAATACTCACATAGCAGCCAGCAGCATAGTAGGAGCACACCACAGTGTCAGCGCAGCACTGCCAAGTGCCAACAACACACGGCGCCCGCACAGACCATGCTGCGTGAGAGAAGCTGTGGAAAGCTTTGACCTTACTTGTTGTATTTGTAGCTATGGATACCTACTTACGTGGCAGCATAATGGAAGCACACCACAGCAGTCAGTGCAGCCACTGTCAACAACAGCAGCAGTAGCGTCTGCCGTAGCCTTTCGCTGGCGCAAACTATGCTGCGTGACAGACGCTCCAGGAAGCCTTGACCTTACTTGATGTATTTGTAGCTATGGATACTTACATGGCAGCATAATGGAAGCACACGACAGCAGTCAGTGCAGCCACTGCCAATAGCAGCAGCAGCAGCGGGGCTGCCGCAGCAGCAGCCAGCTGTCTGCCGTAACCCCTCGCAGGCAGCGACCGCCGCGCCGGCGCAGACCACGCCGCGTGAGGCACGGTGCGGGAAGCTTTGACCTTGCTTGAAGGTATGGTGGTCAAGTATTCGATATGCTCGGTAGAACGATCGCGGTAGACTGTGTTGTACTAGAAAGCAACAAGTAAAGGAGTTAAAATTGTTTTTTTTGCTGTTTTCGTTTTTTATTAATTTTTATATAAAGTTGTTATGTTGTACAAGTATATCTAGGTACCATCGGCCAAATACGTGGTCTACCACCCGAACGTTGACAATCGTTTGCATGTCAAAAAACAATAATGCCAATAGACGTGTCTGTCAACTTGAAAGTTCGACTTTAGCGACATATTCGTTTGATAGGAACTTGTTTAAAAATTGATTGACCACTTATTTGGCTGATGGTACTATAAGATATCGATATCGTCCGACTTCTGTGTCCTAGACACATGTCCTTTATTCAGGAATTGAGTACCTAACTATTGAGTTCATTGAGTTTAATTCATGACAATGAAAGGCTACGATTGGCAACTTTACTTACAGATATCGCGCGAGTTGAATGCAGTCGGGGCCTGAGGTGAAGAGTGGAGCCTCTCCCCCCGCTATCCACACGCCTCGCCTCAGTCGTCTCACGCCTTTAGTTTAGTGCTGTCCTTGATAGTGTAAAACTCATGTTGCACCCCGTATTATTTTTTTTTAATGATGACTGATCCGAGACCATCTTAGCTCTCGTTCTTCGTTTACGTTTTTTTTTGTTGACGGTTTAAGAGAGTTACATACATCGTGTTGAGTCACGTTGCGACCACGATGGGTGAAACAAATAAAAAGTTAGGTGCTAAGTCCTGGTTATATACATAAGTAATTATGTGTTTAAAGCGCGAAAGTAAAAAAAAATGTGAAATTTAAAATAAAAATTATTAAAAAAAATTATCAACATATCATAAATTCGTCATCTTTAATTCTAATAAGGTCGCAACACTATCGCATTCCTGAGCTCTGCATTCAACTCGCGCGCTATCTGTAGAACAATAATGAATAAAGTAAACGTCTCACCAGTTCAAAGTTACACCAGTCCAGTGTTAAACCAGCTTCCCTGAAGAGTCTCTCCACCGTAGTCCTCTTGTACTCTCGCGGACAGCTGGTCAGCTTGGATAAGGGCCGAACTTCTTCTCGAAGGTTCTTCAGCTCTGTAGAGAAAGGCTTGCTGCTTCCTAAGCGAACGACTAACCTGCAATATGAGATAAAAAAAAAACAAATGTATGACAATCCAGGAGTGTAGTAGTCATCAATAAAATGTTTTTTGAATCGGTTCAGTAGTAGCAGATTTTTTCCAAGTTAAAATACATACAAACAAAATTTACCTTTATACACAAAATTAATATATAAATTACCCCTCTCCATCGCTAGGTTTTAGCGGCAAGCGAGCTCCCAAGTCGATAGCCGAGGCGAGAAAGGTCGCATACATGTCGTGGCTGCTCTCGAGCCACAGTTTACTTCGAAATATATCTTTCAAACGCGTCATCCTGCAAAAATGATGATTATTTTAAGTCATCATTATCATATCAGCCGTGCGACGTCCACTGTTGGACATAAGCCTCCCCTATGGACCTCCAATTGCTTCAATGAGGGCTATCGTTTTTTGTCTCTAGATGGCGCCACTGTTGCGTGAGGTTTTTAAGTGTGGCTTTCAAAGTCTATTATAACGGGCGTGAAAACAAACTTTAGATTAAAATCATATTTAATACACCTTAAAACCGTTCCATACAAATATCGAGCAACCACAGTGTTGCGTAGTCCCGTTTTGTTCGGAAAAAAGGGAGGACAAAAGTTTCCGAAAGACAAAACTATCTCAAAACACAGACATTCATTGCCTCGTAACGCATAATTGCCATGATTAATATCAGGTAATGCAAAATATTCACAAAATTATTCTAATTATAAATAAACCCGCGTAGATCACCAAAAAAATGTGATTTGACATTTCGGAGACTTCACATAAAGTACTCTGTGGACTTCACGCTACACTAGCGCCTCTAGCGGCGAATTCATACGCGATAGCCCTCATTGGAAGCGGCCTGCATTCACCTTGAACCCGCGGCTTCAGGTCATCCGTCGCATCTCATCCATTATTTAAAAATACCATTTACAAAAAATTACACTCAGCAAAACGGCAATTTACAGTTGTCTGTTGCACTATACTAGATATTAAGTCTGTAAAACAACAAAGAGGGTTTCTGTGTGACAGGCTAGTTGGCGCCAGTAGGTACCTATGCGAGGTTCCTTTGACAACTTTGTCATTTGTGTCACGTTTGCGATTGGTTGAATAACTAAATGAGCTAATCACAAGTAAGCAAGGAAATGAAACTTCAAAGAGACCGACCTCGCGATACTGTTAGTTAAGTTTTATGTCGCGCAAGCTAGATGGCGCTGTAGTCAATACCTGTGCTCATCAAGCAAGTCTTCAACATTTAGATTGTCTATCTTCAGCTCGACTTCATGACGAGCCATCATCTCCCGTCGGTGAACCTTCAGTGTCAGCAACACGCGACGAGTTTCGTAGTCCTGACGGTTGAGACCTATAACTTCCAACTGTAAAATAATGGGAGCGGGCTTTAAAGTCAGATCTGTTCTTACAACAAAATCTCTGTCGCGTAAATTTAATATAGGTACCTAAATTGTATTAAAACAAGTTTCATATTGATGTTATGCTTCGTTTCCAAAGCCAATTTATACAGTTTTAAAGTCCAATGTAGTTTTCTCATTAATAGTTTAAAATAGGAACAGGAGAATGATTTAAGAAAAATAATTTCCAGCCAAGGTCAGTTGGCCAATAGGAATTTCTCATTTCTGTTTACATTGGCCAACCTTGATACCAACATTGGGCTAAAAATACAGATTATAAACATACGGTGATTGGCGACTTGGTGCCTCTTGGTGGGGTTCCGAAAATAAACCCGGAGTGATGTCGTCCACTGTAAATATATCGAAGCCACGACGGCAACTCCGGCTTGCCCAGTAAAGCTGCATGGAATCTGTACTGCTGGTCGAATTCTATGAAAAAAATAAATTTAGTGACCATAAAATAAAATACCTAAATATTTGAAACTGGCTGGAAACAGTGGCAACGTCAACCACTAAGAAATGAAAACTAAATATTTTAAACATAAGAAATTGATGTTAGATAATGATCTTTATGGCAATCATTATAAGGTTGATAATAGTGACAATGCAATTTACAATAGTTCTTAAACAACACTTCACAAAGGTTACCAACCTTGGTAAGTCCAGTTAAATAAATTAGGGCTGATTGGTATTGCAAACATTTCAGTTTCGACCGCATTGTGAACGTGGCCGGATGTTATAACTGTCAACAGGCCCAACAGGAACACCTGTGCCTTCATATTGTTCTGAAAAAGAAATATGTACATTGTAAAAAAAAAAACATTGACAGCTTGTTTAAAAAATATAAAGGCCCCGCCCAAACTGTAGTTATAAATTAAACTGTCAGAGATGCGACTTTACCTCATTCATGGCCGAATGGGCACGTGCGATGAAAAAACCCGACCTAATTCACGAGAATAGAAACAAAGCAATCGATTTCCATTTTGCTGTTTACAGGCGGTGCACTGAATACAGATCGCACATGTGCAGAAGGAAAGGAACGAGTCAGGGAGGGATTTGCGGATGATGAAAATTATATTCTGTCCTGCTCGCACTTATTTGTAATAAAATGTTTTTGACAAATATTTCAAAATTATTTTTTCTGTTTAGTAACTAATGCGTGCAGTACCTAATAAATTAAATTCTGATTGGTTCTCAACATGTTGCTATTGATTGAATACCTATAGGTATTGTACTAACAATAAATTTAGTTGCTCGTGACATAAATGACACAACAAAATAAAGCGCTTACCCACGTCATAAGCCTATTTATTTTCTTCCCGGTTTAACATCTTTTTATAATAATTACGTTAACGACAAAAATAAGCAAGTACGTCCCTGAAAACGGGGCGGTGACGTAAAACAAGACTTTGACGTCATTGGTTACAATCCTGACAAATCGAAGTGGTTTCGGCTACGTTCCGTTTCACTCTCCACAGTTTACCATTTTCGGAATATCAAAAAACTGATAAATTTAACGCCAAAAAGAAGTTTTCAGGTGTCTTCGCGTCTATAATACGATTTAAAAGTACTAGTTAAATACATTAAAAACTCTTTTTTTGTACAATTTTAAAGAAATAACCAATGATCAACACAATTTAATCGAACTGTACACTGTTACGTTCGTACGGAAATGGGTGTAAAAAAATGACATTCATTTCGTTCCATTCATTCATTTACAAATGTCAGAAAGGGCTAGGCGAATTTGCAATATTGTGAAGAAAATCGTTGTTTACGACTGAAAATAACAAATGTAACCACTAAAATGTTATCAGCGGTGTACGAAGATAGGGCGTGTGCGCGCCAAAATCGCGTGGTATCGAAATAACGTCGCTTGAACAGCAAATAGGGCGTTTATCATACCTCTTGCGAGGAAAATAATTTTCGCCCAATTCTGTTTTCGGGATCATGTTAAAGTTCAAAAAGATGGGATCGGATAAAGTGCCACTGCTACTGGTGACCGCCAACGTCGGATCTATCTTCGAAGACGTAAGTTTTCCTTGTTTCATTGATTTTCCCGTCATATATTGTTAACGCCTACCTACCTTTGAGTAATTAAATTAATTAAATGCTTTGATGATGTACTGGGACGAGTTCCGGTTATTAAATTGGCACTGGCTGACTCACTGTCATTTTATGTCACTGGCCAGTTATTTTCATAGTGCAAAAATACTTTTTTAAATATTAAATAAAAATGTTTTTTTTTATTTGTCACTGCATGGTATTGGCAGAAAATAACGTAGAGGCCCTGATATCTGACAGTAAAATGAAACAAATGCAAATTTATTTTTTTGTATTAAAGCTGTTCAAACAAATTATGTACATGATGAATTAAAAATTGTATGGTGTTGAGAAACACTAAAGTCACTGCAGATGGTTATAACACAAAGATACAGTTATTTCACTCCATTAAACGTGAAATACGTCACAAATAATACAAGCTGAGTAGCAATGTGATATAGTTTGCCTCTAACATCCAGGATACAAATTTTTAACATAATGTCTAACTAACTAACTAATGTCCCTAATTTAATTTAATGAATGATTGTGATATTTATTTAATGGAAACAAACACACTGGCAGAAACGGCATCACATTTATCCATAATAATATAAATAATTTTAATCAATGGCTGGTGAAGCAGGGGGTAAATGTCAATTTTTCTTGATTGCCGTTAAGTTAAAAATGCATTTGACGTGGGGTCTCAGGAGGTTATTACGGACACACACACACACAAACACACACACACATGCAAGTTAATAATCAAAATTTTTTTGCTTGTACTGTCAGTTGCCTAACCTATGTAACCAAATAGAAAAGAGGAAATGTATGTTAGGAAGTTAATTCACCTAGTGGGCCTTCCACTCCCGGTGGATACAAGTTGTCAGCTTAGTGATTGAACCTACTTAATTCATTCCAAAAATGATTCCATTTAAAATTTAATTACATCTCTCCGTAAGTTTAAAATTGGATATTGGTAAATATTTAAAGTAACAGGTTTTTTTAAAGCCCTCACTCCAACGAATTTTCCTTATCTCCTTCTGGCTTTTTCCACGCATCACAACATTAGCCATCCAGGCATCTTGATAGACCGTGAAAGTGTGTTGTTATAAGTCTATTAGGGTCGTGGGCAAGGACAGGCGTGGACAGGTGGCAAGTTGCATATGATAATGTTATTGATTGTACTTTCAGCATGGAGAGTAAAACAGCCGGTGAAATTACTGGCACTTGAGGTATCCCATCTTAGGCCTCTAGGTTGGCAACGCGTCTGCAATACCCCTGGTGTTGCAGATGTTTATGGGCGGTAGTGATCTCTTACCATCAGGAGAATTACTTGTTTGCCATCCAGTCAAAAAAAAAACATCACTCAGTTTTTAATGAACTTTTGTGATAAAGTATAAACTTGAAGGTTTAAGTTATATCCAAACAGAATACCTAAAGCTCTTTAACTATATGTATTTAATTGTCACTAATTGGTGATCAGATATTTAGAAATATTAATAACCATCCAAAATTTTATTGAATAGACAGGTCTCATGTAATTAGCTTGCTATTTAATTTAATTTAATGATAATTATATTGTTAAAACCAATAACCACATGGTCATCATACACTTATTTATGCTAATTAATAACATATTTGCTTATAGGTCATTAAGCTAATAGGTCAATTTGCTTAAGCGAAGGGAAATTCAAATAAAGTGAGGAATTCCCCACAAGTCTTAAGCCGAGTTTAGACTTATAAGAAAAATTGTGCAAGTTGCATTACATTGAGAGGCCGTAAAGCCAACGAGTTTGTAGTGGTCAATTAAGTGTCACAGTTTAATGCAACTTGCACGATTTTTCTTGCAAGTCTAAACTTGGCTTTAGACTTAATACTAGCTGTTGCCTGCAACTTTGTCTGTGAATAATTCATTTATCGCTCGCCTGGAGGCGGAACTATACAACTTGATGATGATGATGATGATGTGATCCTGTTATCCCTCACTAGGGACATAGGGGCTCATAGAAGAGTTTTCCATTTGGTTCAATTTGTGGACAGTTGTAGTTAAGCTACAAACTTTGATTGTGTAGTATAAATGTATCAATTACAATAGTATCTGTTTGTAATTTGTAACTGTTCCTAATAAATAAATAAATGTCTTTGGCAAATGTATGGGATAATGATAATGTCAACATGACATTAGTAGCACGAATGTTACACCCGGGTATGTGATTCAGTTTCCTTAACTGTACTTACTTGTATACGTAGTTGTATATGTACAGTCTGATAAATTGGATTTGTTCGTTTATTGATTGACCTCGATTAGGTTTTGGTGCCTTGTTGTGGCTATTACTAATTGAATTAGGATGCTTGCTAGAAATAGACTTTTTTAGAGTTCCATACAGTTTAACAAACTAAATCACCAGTGGCGTAGCTAGGTAACCTAGGGCCCTGGGGCAAATAAAAAAATGGGGCCCACTGCTATCAAAACTGGTAATGTTTTTTGAAGTAAAATCATTATATATACAAATACTTTAAAAATGCTAAGCAACTTTATCATCAGCTATAAAGCAGAATTTCGAGGGCCCCCTGAGCTTGAGGGCCCCGGGGCACTGCCCCGCCTAGCCCCTTGGTAGCTACGCCACTGTAAATCACGTACCGGGTGGAACCTTTGCGCTACCACACGGCGGCCACGCCGTACAAAATACGCGTTCTTGAATCTACATAGGCACGACGATGTCTGTACACGCGTCAATGTGTGCGTAAGACACACAGGGCTGACTATCGCAAAACCCTAATAAGTGCTACCAATGACAGAAAATAATAATAATAAAGAAATCAGAAATCATTATTTATTTAGAAAAAGGAAGTAGGTAGGGTACCGTTACCATTTCGCAAAATAATTGCTCCCGAACCCAGTGCCGTGCGGCCGACATACATCGCGTTGCGCACCCGATTACTGTGATCGCACCGATTATGAGTTCCATTTGAGCATGACGCTAATGGGACTTTTGGGACAATAATATGATAAAAATATTAGTGCCACTTGTCCCATGGGACTACTGGGACGTAATCGTCTCAGTTGTCCCATCAATGGGACAACTCAATGGGACTAGTGGGATACAAGGGATTTCTTTCCTTTTTCTTGCAATGGCTGCGCTTGAGAGGTGGGGTAACTCGAACCGGTGCGGGGCGGAGCGTGGCCATTCTGTACGTTAGTACTATTATATATTCTGTGGCGCTACTAATGTTATGTTGACATCTCATACATCTGCCAAAAAAACCATTAATTATGATAAGGTTTCACCCTGGTAGGGGATTCAGTTTCTTTGACTGTAAGTACTTCAGTCAGCAATAACCTATCCAAATTAGAAATGTTGAAAAATCTCTGACTACGATTGAAATGTATGGGCAGTGGACAGTTGGAGTTTTGTTGCATGCAGTCCGTCTGAACGAGCCCGAGCTAGAAGTACCGGTTATAATATTCGAGCTAAAGTGAAAGAGGCCACACAGAATACCGTGCCATGCTTATTTTCCGCGCGGTATTCTGTGTGGCCTGTTTCATGTTAGCTCGAATATTACAATCGGTACCGCCTCTGCGCCGCAACACCGCCCCGCCACCGCCCTGTGTGTTTCAAGCTTAAGAGTCCACATAATATGCGTCATCTCTTTGATCATGAATGAAGTATGATTGGAAACAATGAGAAAAAGCTGCAACCCGTCGCCGTATTGTTTAACACTGGCGTTCGCTATCACATTCACCGTCTCTTTCTATCCTCATCTTATACTGTGTGATAGAAAGAAGTGCTGAAAACGATTGTGATTCCAAGTGCGTCAGACAATAAGGGCCGCCACATACACTCGGAATTCCGTTTTCGGAATTTCGGAATTTCGATTCGAAACTCCGAAACGGAATTCCGTAAATACATAAATAAGAATGAGAATAAAAAACATTTATTGCCCATAAAAAATACATATTCGTGAGAAGGTACATACATGCTCAGCTACATATGTGGCAAAAGGTTTAGGCTGCAGGTGCGGTCAGGACTATGCTTCACCGCGCTGATTTTCAGCCTGCACCTCTCTCTACACAGCGTACAGACATTACACGAGACGGGTAGCACTTTACTTAAATAGTTACATTGACAAGGTGAAGCTAACAAATGCATGCAAAAAGAAACATTCCATCGATAGTTAAAGAAAAAGAGAAAATACTTAAACATATATAAATTTGAAGTTTTGGAACATGGCCTTACATATATACACATTCACACTCATACGTTTATTTCAATTCTGAAGGCACATGCCACCATGCGAAATTCCGAAACAGAAAAAAGTTCGAACGGAAAACTGTCCGTGTGTGGCAGGTCCATAGATTTCCGAAACGGAATTCCGAGTTTATGTGGCAACCCTAAGGCGTCTGATATTTTTTTACGACACATAATTTTTAACCACCTACGCAAATACAGGGGTGTTATGAGTTTGTCGCCAATGTCTGTCTGCGACATTGTAGCTCTCAAGCGGCTGGCTCGATTGCGAAGGGGTTTTTTTTTACGTAAAAGCGAGTGTCATCGCAGTGGTTCGTAGCTAACAGTTCACCTGTTTTTAAGATATCGAACTTTGAAATGACAATATCCGCGTGTTTCTCAACTTTTTGTACCTAAGTTAAAAAAATAAATATCAGGGGACACTTTACACCAATTGACCTAGTCCCAAACTAAGCAAAGCTTGTACCTACTATGGATACTAGGGAACGGATAAACATACTTATATAGATAAATACATACTTAAATACAAATTAAACATCACAGACCCGAGAACAAACATTCGTATTATTCATACGCTATATGCCAAGGCCGGGAGGGAATCGAACCCGGGACCTCAAGCTTCGCAGTCAGTTTCTCTAACCACTTGGCCATCAAGTATTCAAAACTCAAGTTAATAACGATATTGGGTCGGGCAGTGATAAAACGTTTGCGGACAAGTGAACAAACAAAATACTAACGACTCTATTAATATAATTAATAGGTTTTTATAGGTATATGAGAAGGAAGGAGTCTGGGAAAAACAGAACTAGTTGTGTTCCTTTGTTTATGTCTTGAGTACCTAACCTATTATTGCGTTTTTATCCTCGTATGTATTACAGAAGAAGTAAATTAATTGGGTGGGGGAGGGGGAGGTTAAATATTCAGCGTTTTGAGACGTTTTTTTTCGTTCTTAACATTTCGGCAAGTATTATTAAAAAAGATGATGCTCAGGGTTAATTTTTTATGAAAACTAAAGATGATATTAAAATAAAAATAGTGTGATAAAATTTTCTTGTCTTTTCCTTTCTATGTGCTAAACTTAGGATGGTAATGACTTAACTGAGCGGTCAAACATTGCTTTCCCTTTTGTTCCTTGCCGCTTCTTCTTCTTTGGCGTTTCTGTCTTGGTGTTCATGGCCCTTCGAACCGGATCCATGTATGAGGGCAATGGAAGCCGGTAATGAGTTATTACTTACATTTTGTTATATTTGCTTCTACTCCAATTCTCAAGCATACAATCCATCCATACTAATATTATAAATGCGAAAGTGTGTGTGTTTTTATTGTGTTTGTCCGTCTTTCACGTCGAAACGGAGCAACGGATCGACGTAATTTTTGGCATAGAGATAGTTTATGGGCCAGAGAGTGACATAGGCAAATTTTTATCCCGATAAAATGCACAGTTCCCGAGGGAGCAGCGCGCGATAACCGAATTCTACGCGGGCGAAGCCGCGGGCAAAAGCTAGTTATTCATATAAAATAAATACTTTCTGACACATTCGGGTGTCGGATCCGTTTCGTGTCGGATGTCACTCATTTCTATAGAAAATCGTGTTGGGCAAGTGTGAATAGCTTCATATAAAATGTTCTGCCAATGGAACATCCGATTAAAATCCGGGCCCGACATCCGACAAGTGGAAGCCAACTCTTAATGTAAATTTCCGTCGGTGGCCTCGCTCAGGGATAGATTGAAGAAACTGTGGTAGTAGGTAATCATATTCTTTTTATTTTTATTTATTATTTATTCATAATTGTATATGTGTGTATCGTGTTCAATGTAAGTGGAAACTAAGTACCTATATTATTTATGTATATGTGTACATATATATATCATACTAATTATTGTTTATTAAGTGTTTTTATTTATATGTTATATACCTATTCCTTTCTTCTCACTGTGCATAAATTACTGTTCGCCTATCTTTAAGTTTTCCTTTCCTGTTTAGGTTAGCTTGAAAATATCCCTTTTAGGGATAAGTTCGCCTTTGTAATATTTTGTTTTGTTGTTTCTTTTTGTGTTTTATGTACAATAAAGTTTTTACATACATACATACATACATACACACAATTTGACCTAATACGAAAATGAACATCCCATAAAATCGAAATAGCGCGTAGTAATATCGAGGCGATAGTGGGTTAAAAACCTATTTATCTTTTATCCTGCGGGCAATAACATGCATGTTCGCGATAAAAAGTTGCTAAATGAATAACCTATTCATATTAATGTTTAATCAAGGTTAGTTCCCATCAACTATAGAGCTGCTACTACAGAGTTAAGGTTATTTATGTTCAAAAATACAAACTGAGACATGGATGCACAGAACAACCAGAAAAAGAGACCAGCGCTGGGAATCGAACCCAGGTCCTCAGCAATCCGTGCTGCGTGCTATAACCCCTACACCACCGCTGGACCGGAATCTAGACACGATTTTTTCCTATGCATACATATCTCACGTTGCTTATTTCTACTACGCTACTTATGAACTACTTACTTACTTTTGTATTTTCGATATGGTTTCACGGGATACCCGTAAAAGTAACAAATTTAGAGTTGAAATAAAAAATACTCCTAAAAACCAATCATAGTTATTTATGTTAGGGACTTTAGTTTATAACTATATGGAAATGGCGGGCTGCTGGGGAGTTGATGCAAAGCGTTTTGTGCGGGATTTGGGCCGTCGGCTCAGACAAAAAGGGGAGGACCCTCGAGTCATTTCTGGTGCAAAGGCTGTCCTTAGGTATTCAACGTGGTAATGCCGCGAGCGTTATGGGCACCTTTGCGCCGGGAATGGCGAGGGGCAGTTATTTTAATAAATTATATTTGCAATAATTGCTTGTTTTTAAAAAAAAATTGAATAAAGTTCGGGTTTATAACTTAGAAATTAGTAGGGATATATATAACTTTCTTTTGCATTTTGACGCATTGATGGGTAAGTTCAGAGCAAAGGGGCCATCTTTTTAGTTGCAACCCGACCCGGGAATAAATAATTTTAGTAATTAATTTTCCAAAAATTTCATTTTTCCAGCCCTCCGTGATGCTCCCAATATGGACATCCGAGTTCCTCCAAGCCGTCTCCCGTATGGACCCGAAGTTCATTGCTCTCCATCTGCAAGAAGTCGGCGGGAAGGCCTATGAGAAGTCCATGCAGTATGTCAAGGACTTTGTACAGAGGCTTTGTGACTGCCCGGAGCTCAGGCTGTATGACAAGATCAGGATATTCCTGGATGAGGACTTCAGTTCACCGGAGAAGTTCACGGTGAGTTTGTTTTGAGTATGAAGCCCGCTTTCCATCGCGAGCAGAGACTTAGTTGTATAGTCGACCAATGTATGGGAGCCCCCCTTAAATATTTATTTTATTCTGCTTTTAGTATTTTTGGGTATAGCGGCAACAGAAATATAATATAATCTGTGAAAATTTCAACTGTCTAGCTATTACGCTTCATGAGATACAGCCTGGTGACAGACGGACATCTTTGGATGCGGAACCGATTGAACAATTTGGAAAACCCCCGACTTTGCTGAACCGATTTTGATGAAACATGTCTAAGAACTATCGCTAAAAAACTTGATTTCAAATAAAAAAAAACACATTCAAATCGGTCCACCCGTTTAAGAGCTACGGTGCCACAGACAGACACACAGATATACACACGCACACAGACAGACAGACAGACACACATAGCGGTCAACTTATAACACCCCTTTTTTTCTCGAATCTACAAACCATTTAAACAAACAAAAAAAAACCTTTCTTTTTCGTAACTTATTTCAATTTGTGCCTTTTCAGGCTCTCGGAAACATGTACTTCGCTCACTCATCGCTGACCGATCTCAAGATCTGGGACTTCGAACTGAAGGCTTACGTGGAAGCTGCCGGCAAGGAGATTCACAGCGGCAACATTGAAAAGGTGACCACTAAGGAGAAGGCCAAGTTCCCGCAGCATTTCTTCCCTGAGGTGAGCTTTAAAATAATTATCTTTTAAGGAAACAAACAAGCTGAGATATGTATGCATAGGAGAAATTCGTGTCTGTACCACTGTCCAGCTGTGGTGTAGCGGTATAGCACGCGGCACGGAATGCCGAGGACCTGGGTTCGATTCCCAGCGCTGGTCTTATTTTTTGGTTTTCTATGCATCTATATTTTCAGTTTGTATTTTCGATAATAATTATCTTGTTTTCACTAGAGCCGTGGTTTTCAACCTTTTGGTTTTAATGAACACTTTTTCGTTCATCAAAGTTTCACGGTACACCAGTCAAAAATAGCCAAGTGCGAGTCGGACTGTCGCATAGAGGCTTCCACCCGCCCAGCAATTCCTTACGCTCCGTTACCATAACCTGACAACGCGAATCGCACACGCCACGCGTCAGTTGTTTTCGTACTATTTTCTCATTATAATAGCTATTCATGATTTAAATGCAGTATACACTTCGCGGCAATCGCGGCACACTTGTTGAAAACGTCTACACTACAGATCGCTAGAAATCGCCTCCTAGCGCCATCTAGTGAGCAAGTACAGAAATCCTACATCGCACCATCAAAGTTCCTCAACTCGGACGCATTATATATAATTTCCGACGCTCGTCCTTCGGACTTCGGTCCCCAGGCATAACACCTGACAGGAGAGAGATCTCTCTATTGTGGCCTATAACTTATAAAGCAAATAAATTATTTTGTTTTGATAGGTTGAAGTTGCGTCAACGCACAAAGCGCCTAAACTACGTAGAATAGGAGCTCCGCAGAGCAAATCGTCCGTGGTTTGCGAAGCAGAGGATCGTGGGTTCAACTGAACCCCGGCTTGCACCTCTGAGTTTTTCGAAATTCATGTGCGAAATTAACTTTTGAAATTTACCACGAGTTTTGAAGGAAAACATCGTGTGGAAACCTGCACAAACCTGCGAAGCAATTCAATGTTGTGTGTGAAGTTCCCAAAATTGTATTTTTATTAGTATAATACCAGTCGTCTATTGTTGCAGTGCAAATGGTCGCGCAAGGGATTCCTGCGCACGCGCTGGCAGATCCGCGGCACGGCGGTCGAGTTCGTCAACATACATCTGTTCCACGACGCGTCCAACTTGCTCGCGCTGCAGCCTTTTCCCTCGGTAAGACTACCAATTTTACCAGTACAGTCGACCAATTTGATTCCTGAGCCAGCATGGAACCTTATCATAGTAAATCATTTTGTTTTTAAACGCTTTTATTTAACTTGCAATGTATCTTGTATGTACCATCAGCCAAATATGTGGTCTACCACCCCAAAGTTGATAATCGTTTGCACGTCATAGAACAATAATGCCAATAGACGTGTCTGTCAACTTGAAAGTTCGACTTTAGCGACATATTCATTTGATAGGAACTTGTTTAAAAGTTGATAGCTTATTTAGCTGATGGTAGGTACATACATATGTGCGGGTCAAATCTTGCAAGTTAAATTTGAGCCATTTCTAGCAGTCGGATTGTCTTGAAACTTGGTATACCTATCTATGTAAATTGCGTGACAATACAATAACGTGCCAACCAGACGGTATTTTTGTGGACCTACTCTGGAGATTCTTTACTTAGAAGCAAATAAAATTAAAATATATGAATAAAATAACAGGATTTTTTTTATTTTTCTATTGTTTTTCCAAGTTTATTTCTAACAGTTATTGTTAATTTTTTGGTCCACCCGTCCGCCCCTCCCAGAAAAAAATCCTGGATCCGCCCCTGATAGGGTTTCCACAACACAAGTTATTTTTTATGACACAAAATGTTCACCACCATTTCACTGGTCACTGCACAGTTTCCTGAGTTATTTTAGCGTTTAATCTTTGTTTAAAAAAAATATAGCGTCGTTTTTTTTTTTATTCGACTGGATGGCAAACGAGCAAGTGGGTCTCCTGATGGTAAGAGATCACCACCGCCCATAAACATCTGCAACACCAGGGGTATTGCAGACGCGTTAACCAACCTAGAGTCTAAGATGGGATACCTCACGTGCCAGTAATTTCACCGGCTGTCTCACTCTCCACGCCGAAACACAGCAGTGCAAGCACTACTGCTTCACGGCAGGATTAGCGAGCAAGATGGTGGTAGCAATCCGGGCGGACCTTGCACAAGGTCGTCTCGAAGCAGGGTTTTGTTTCTTCGTTCGAGATTAGTTTCTTGTTCCTTCATTCGGTAGCTTAGGCTTTTTTGACTTAACAATAAGATTGTGCATACATATTACTGTAACTTTGGCCGTATCGATATCTTCGTAGTTGACTGTACATGTACAGTAAAGTGCCAAAATAAGTATCTATTCGAACCACTCAAAAATATGTTACTACGGCCTTATTGCGTCGGAATAAGAGTCTGTGGTACTTATTTTTGAAGCTTTGAATAAGTTCATATTTTTACACTTGACCAGGGATGGGGAAACTTTTTCCTTGGCGTGCCAATATATACTAACGAAATATATGGCGGGCCAAGTTGTTGCATTTTTGGCTATGTTATTTACTGAAATAAAAATATTGATATGTATTTTCTGAAACTAATTTATTGTGCAATATTTTCGTTTTTCACTCATCCCGTGCTCGCAAAACAATGCGTGATTGTTGTATGCAAGTCATTGCCAATGAGAATGAAATTTCTAACCATACGAAATCTTCTCTTGATTTTTGTTTGATGGTCGCAGGCCGAATTTCAAGTCTTCGCGGGCCGGAGATGGCCCGCGGGCCGCAGTTTTCCCATCCCTGCACTTGACTGTACCTAAGCGTTTGCCAATGAGCGTTTTCACAGTTCGTATCGTGAGGTCCGTTTGACGTTTGCTTGCGATTGGCTCATTTAGTTTTTTAACCAATCATGAGCAAACGTCAAACGGAACTCTGATACTAACGCCATCTAGCGATATTTCGCCTCCGTGAAAACCCTAATTATGTTAGTTTCTTTATTTTTGTACGAGTGTATGTGTTACAGGTGTACTGCCGCAGTCGGCAGCGCGCACTGCGGCACACTCTGCGGCACCTCCACTCGGACGTTAACGCTGCGCCGTATTTCATCTTCGGGGACTTCAACTTCCGGACGGACACTGGAGGCGTCGTTAAGGTATGGTTGCCTTAGTCGTTGCGAGGCACTAGTTCTTCGGGCAAACTATATCGAAAGCATAAATTTCTAACGTCAACTAGACCTTAAACAGACAGGTTTTGCTGTTCAAAAAAAGTGAGATAAATGCAATTTGGGTCTACTCACTGAATTCGAAAGATTTGAACTTCACTTTGTTCTGTCGCTTTTAATTCAACACGAGAAAAGCGAGAGATAGGATCAAATAGATTCTAAGTTTGATTTTCATATTCCGTACCTAGTTGGCTTAAGAATGAAACCTACAATTAAATGTTCAAATTATACAAATAACCGTAAAATTGCAAATCGTCTGTTGAGGTTTTAAATGTGATTACTTATTATAGTTATTTCTTAATACTCGGGTTATATATTTTTTTTTATATTGCTTGTTTTGCGGATACTACTGGTTTTATTTTTACCATGTTGTATTTTTTTAACTTTAATATGTTTTCGCTGCCGAGGTCAAAAGTGAAAAATTCTGTGTCACACCGTGACAAAGTTTTTTAAGTTTTTTATCATCTCGTGTGTTTGAATTCCTCGCTGCGCTCAGTATGCTAACGTAGAATCAATTATAGAATATTTCGCTGACTAGAGATTCAAACTCGCAGAAAAAACTGAATTTGCTCTCTTGATGCACTAATAATTATTTTCAGAAAGTGACAGAGGAGCTGGCAGCGTGTCGGCTGCAGAACGGCGGTGCAGTGGAATCGTCGCGTCTGCAGTATCGGTCGCAGACGGACGGACGGGTCGTTCTGACTGTGGGGAAGAAGGAGTTCGCTCATGTAGACCATCAGAAGATATTCCGGGAGCCCTGGGTAAGCCATCATTATCATAAATAAATAAATAAATTATTATTATTGTCACATCTCTAGTGGAAACAGCTGAGCGGAGCGAGACGAGGTAAATGAAGCGTTTCTGTTGGTTAATGAAAAACACATTCCTCGCAACATATCCTCGCTCATCTCTGGTGGAAACACGACCTTAATGTCGTACTCATATTGCACGTATTTTATTTGTTGCACCTGCAAAATTATATGTAATAATATGTATATGTATTTGAGTAATTCGAATCTAAAGTTCGGTTTTACATTGCTCTTTCAAATAACCTAATAAAGTTAATTAAAGCTAGCTTAGAAAACAAGGTAAATCCGACTTTTTCCGATAAAATTCGATGACAAAACCTTATTTACTACATCTATATTAAAATTTCAGCGGATGAATGCCGTAGGTACTGTTTTGGTTTTATGTTGACTACAATATAGTGGTTTTTTGTTAGTTATCCAAAAAAGTTTCATTCGTTGCGCGAATCCCACTTATTTGATCATGTCAGGGTCAAATCCCGACTCTAACTAAATCTTATCTTTCGACGTGTATTATAAGTGAATTCGTCATTTTTGTGTGTCCGCTCTATTAATAACATTTTTTTAATACTTCTGTCGCCTCATTCCAAATATTAATTACTAATTTATGCCTAATAACGTATCCTTGTTACAGCTGCAACGCTTCGACCGCGAGCTGGAGGCGTTACGGCCGCACTTGTACGAGTTTCCCGTCAAGTTCCCGCCGACCTACCCCTTCGAGGAGGACGTGCAACTACCCACACACTACATGAAAACCAGGTCGGTTCAGTCACCATATCTCCCACTGCTGGGCCACAACGAGACTTGAGCTCAGTCTGAGGGAATTCGTGTAACAAACATACAAAAAAACATGCTGTCGAATTGAGAACCTCCTCCTTTTTGAAGTCGGTTAAAGATGGCTTTTGGATAATAGTACATTACTGTAGAGGCCGAGAAGTAGGGGGTTGCCGGCCCAGCGTAGCGAGGCCGCATAGGGATGCGAGGCCGGCAACCCCACGTTCCGGCCGAGGCTTGTGTAGTGTTTTTGTCAATCATGACATCAAATATAATAAAAAAACAAGAAATCAAGGTGGCAATATAATTGAGAAAAGCACTATACAAGCCTCCGCCGGAATGTGAGGTTTCCGGCCTCGCATCCCTATATGGCCTCGCTACGCTCGGCTATCTATATCTGCTTGGCCGGCAACCCCCTACTTCCCGGCCTCTACAGTAATCTACTATTATAACATAAAGGAGTTGTATAAAAATACAGGTCAATTCACGAGAGCTGGCACGAATAGATTAAGTGAGTGAATAAAAGTATGTGTCTTACCTATTTGAATACACTTTACACAAATATGAAAATTTCATGCATCTGTCATTTTCCTACAAAAACATCTAAATGACATTACTTTAGTTCAATCCATTAGACTTAATAATTCTACAAGTACTTACTTATATTCTTAGGGTCTATCAACTTTTTTGCTGAACTAAAAATGAACTAAAATAATTTCCTTGCTCACCCCGCGACCTTACGATAGCTAAGCTTATGCAAAATATGCGTGTTCATGCAGTTCCTCCACCTCCACACTGCTAAGAACACACACAAATCACACAACCCATCTATCACCACACCACACTACACTGACGCGTTTCGAACTCAACCAGAGCTCATCTTCAGAGTGACACAACCGTACACCATGCTACCAGTTGTTAGACTAACGAACCACAACCACCGTTTTAACTTGTCACTGTAACTCCCCAAGTACCCACATACGTTTTATGAAACAAACAAAACTACCACAAATTATTAATAAAAAATTTTAACCGTCCTTCAAAACTACCTTGATTTTTTATTTATTTACTGTCAAGGCATGTTTTATTAACTACCAAACAAACTAACTAAACTAAACTTTTAAACTAAACTTTTAAACTAAACTTTTGCTCACTTTGTCACTCGTTGCTATAGTTACGGTCTCCTGAGCAACTCTTTAATCCATAAGTTTATAGGATAAAAATTAGCATGCATTTTCGTGGTAGTTTCAACGCCCCTTCTATAAATTGGTCATCTAATAAGCATGTTAGTATAATGTGACACAACATTTCTTCTATAAAACTGTACTACTTTAGTCCCCTTGCTAACGGCACCCCTTAAACAAAATTGTACAGTCAGAACGGTTAACTACCTTTTGTATACTACGATGGTAGTACCTACTCAAAACTCAGCGGTGTTGGGCTAGAACCCAGGACCAGCTTCAGAGACTATTAGGTGAAACCACTGGGCTACCAACTCCCATGGTAGTTGATGTTGGGCCTTACGAGGTTATTCTGTGTCAGGTGCCCGGCGTGGTGCGACCGCATCCTTCTGTCGCAGTCAGCCCGCCTGCTGGTGCAGCCTGACACCACCAGGCCTGATGCTCGGCATCTGCACACGTCCAGGTTGGTAACAGTCATAGGAATCAAGTAATGCCTCTCAGAGTCAATTTCGTTTGAAATAATTTTTGCAATAAAAATAGTATAATTTAATCAAAATGCGTTTAATACGGTATTTGACAACTCCTATATTTGCCATGTTTTATATATTATTATGAAAATATAGATGTAGACAGTGTTTAGCGAAGAGAAAACTTAAATCGGTTGAAAATTGGGTTATAATGATCAAAAAAAAAACTATGTACCTGGGCCAATCAACTTTTTTACCGACACTAATCTGTCCGCGACATTTTTCAAACAATTGCAGTTTTTTGTAAGTAAACATGTTTTTTATGTAATGTAATAGATGGTGTACGTGATACATGTCATTCTACGTAAGTTCGACCTATTAAACCGTGAAATGTCTTGTTGGAAGAACGATTTTTTGTAGCGCCAGAGACAATTTTGGTAACGCATGAGACGCCCAAAGTGTCGGTAAAATAGTTGATTGGCCCACCTGTCTCTTTCTCGAACGCTTTTCTCTGTGCAGCAAGTATGGCGCTACTTGAGTGTGACGTCACATGCAAGTATGTCTTTCTCTGTCTAATCTTGAATTTCAAACCTTTATAACTTTGTTATTTGTAAAGGTTGCTGAAAAATTGTTTCTCTATTCGATAACAGGCATCGTGAAATTTTAATTTATAAAACATTTTAAAATAGTCAAATGCCGTATTTAACTTTATTAAATTTATTCAATCATTAAAAAATTATGCAAGTAAAAAAAAAGGTTTTTTCTTTTCATTTTAATTTTTAATTTATTCAATCAGCCATTACTTCGCCGTAAGCAAAGTTACTTTGCTTACCTGTGACCTAAACTTAAGACTAGTTAAATAGTACGCGTTACTAGGCGGGCGGCGGGCGGCTGCGGGCGGTGGTGCTGGGCGTGCGAAAACAAAAGACGGTCGCATTGCGGCCAGCGGCCTGCAAGGTTGTATGAAATCTCTTTGCAGGCCGCTGGAGTGACCGCGCGCAGGCAGGCGAGCCGCAGCGCCTGCAGCGCGATACTTCTCGGCCTATTATTTGTAACACAACGCCAATATTTCATGTCATGTTTGAGAAAAACTTATTTTTACAAATACTCTATGGCAGGAAGTCGGTAGCAGAGTCAACAGACAGTAGCGGGCGGGTATCATCGTCCGACACCAGTCCGGCGCGGTCCGGTTCCCCGGCGCACAGCCATCAGGTATAGTGTTGCCGAAAAATCGATAGTTTGCAATCGATAGTGTTATTGCTTTCAGAGCATGACATGAGTGCGTGTGAGCTAACTTTGGGGGCGGCAGACGTGAACTTGCCTTCGAAATCCAAAAGCTTAATGGTTACTTGACCTGAAATGTATATTTCAGAACTAAATTATTGTTATTATTATTTTAAAATTTATGACGGTGGAAGCATTCTACACTTCCACTGAACGTAGATATAGTTTAGATATAGTTAGTGTTTAGTATTGTAACTAAGGGACCCCATACATCCTGTATTTCTTTTATTATTATTTTTTGTATTTTTTTTTTAATTGTATAATATAGTTTTTAAGTATTTTATTTGTAATTATATTTTTATGAAAAATGACTTTCTGCCAAGTTTCTTGCGGCGCATTCTTCTTGGCAATGATGGTCTTTCCGAAAGCGCTGGTAGTTTAAAAAAATGACGTGTAAAAGTGCCCATTGCGGCCTATTTACTGAATAAATCATTTGAATTTGAATTTGAATATTCGGAAAAAGGCCATACTGTCGATAGGCCTATCGATAGATTCGATATCTCTTTTCGTGCAATACTATCGATGGTATCGATATTATTGCTGTCTAATAATGCAGAACTATCGATACTATTGATACTACTATTGATATTGCTACTGATTGATAGTATTGAACAGAAAATTACGAAAACTATCGATAATGTCGATAGTATCGATATTTTTAAACAATTGTTAGTTGCAATTAAATCATCGAAGAGTGCACACGTTTGTTTCCCTGCAAAATCCCTACATTCAACTCTGAACCTTAACGTACTAAACATAATGGTCAATATCGAACCGGATTCAAGAAAGTGAAAGGAAGACTGCCCGGCCGGCGAGAACAATAGAGGACCGCATTCCTGAGCCTAATGACTTGTCGTTTGCTATCAACTTGTGAATTTTATAATAAGTTATTGATTACGGTGTGTTATTTACGAGAATTTACAAGCAAATAGTGCAATATGAGTACGTGCGAACAACTACTACGTGTTTTGGAAGATACGGCGGGATTATTAAAGAAGACGGAAATTAATTTAAAGAAATGTCCTAAGCAACGATTAACAAAAGGCTACTTAGAAGCGCGATTGCAATGTATTGAAGCGTACTGGCAGACGTTTACAGCCGCGCATCAAAAACTTGTACAAGCAACTAGCAGAGAGGAGCGCGGCGAGATGCAGTACTTTCTTAAGGAAGATTATTACGGTATAGAAGAGTTATACCTGGTTTTACAAGGCGATATTAAGGACGCGCTTACGACCGCCGTTCAAATGAGAGGATCAAGTTCGATAGATGTTACGATGGTGGATGCGGTACAACAACAAGTGAAACTACCTGCCATTCATCTTCCGGTGTTCTCCAATAATTATGAAGAGTGGCCAACCTTCCACGATTTATTTACGTCTTTGGTCCATAATAACCCAAGTCTCAGCAAGGTTCAAAAACTTCACTATTTGAAGTCAAGCATCGCTGGCGAAGCAGCTGCATTATTAAAACATGTCACCATTACTGAACAAAATTATGAGCTGGCATGGCAAACTTTAAAACAAAGGTATGGAAACAAAAGGTTAATTGTGAATTCCCTGTTGAAAAGATTGTTTAATCAAAAGAAATGCACTGCCCAAACTTCTAGCCAAATCAAAAGTATACTCGACACGACGACGCAATGTTTAAATGATTTACAAAATCTTGAAGTGAGCGTGGGAGACTGGGACCCGTTCATAGTATACCTAGTGGTGAATAGACTCGATTCTGAAACACACAAGGCATGGGAGGAACACTCCTACAAATCAACGACTGCTGACGTGTTACCGAGGTGGACAGAACTAAAGAACTACCTTGAATCGAAATTCCGCACGCTTGAATTAGTTAACCCTGTCACTGCTACGGTATCAAGAGAGACAAGACCTATTAAGGAGAAATCATTTCACGTGTCGGCGCAAGCGAAGAGTTGTGTTTTATGTAAGGATGTTCACACTTTATGTCACTGTAAAGAATTTACAAAAAGGTCACCCGGGGAAAGAATGGAGTACGTGAAGAAAATGAATCTATGTTTCAACTGTCTGCTTCCTGGACATTCTGCTTCACGATGTCGCTTACCTTTTACATGTCGAATATGCAAGAAACGGCATCACACAATGATCCATCAAGCGCAGAATAAGGAATCAAACGCAGAACAGGCTCACCACAGTCAAACAATGAACTACGTGGACGAGGACCCTAACACTGAAGAACAAGAAGAAGTCGTGGAAATTTCATCCAATTTAGCATGCAAGAAATCTACGGCCTTGCTAGCGACAGCAATGGTCTCTGTAAGGGACGATGACGGTCACACGACTACCCTGCGTGCCTTAATTGATCCAGGGTCTCAATCAAGTTTTATAAGCGAACGTGCAGCACAAGCGTTACGAGTCAAGAGATTACCAGCGAGGGGAACTGTTACTGGTGTCGGCTCGACACAGACTACAATCAGCAGCAAGGCACAACTTCAAATAATGTCAACACAAGATGACAAGGTTAAGATAAACGTAAACGTTTATATAATGTCTTCGAAGCTAACCTCAAAATTACCCTCGAACAAAATAAAATACAATCCAAAGGCCTGGCCACACATTCAAGGTCTTACCCTGGCTGATCCATGTTTCCAGCAGCCAGGGCGAGTAGACATGTTATTAGGTGTAGAAGTGTGTGCACAAATATTTAAGAGTAAGATTATCAAAGGTCCACCTGGCTCTCCATGCGCCCAAGACACAAGCCTAGGTTGGATTCTCTTTGGAACGGCAGAAGATACAGCAGACACTTATCAAGAAGATATCATCGTCATGCATCATCAAGTAAATGTGGACGACATGTTAAAGGCATTTTGGGAAATAGATACAACAGACACAAGCAAAAGATTAACGAAAGAAGAAGAAGATTGCGAAAACAAGTACAAAGAGACACATACAAGGAACGAGGAAGGAAGATACATAGTAACATTACCATTCAAGACAGAAGAACCACAATCACCAAGAGGACAGACAAGAGATATTGCACTACTCAGACTAAAGCAATTAGAAAGAAGATTCGAAAGAAACGCTAAACTAAAAAACGATTATGTTAAGGCTATGGAAGAATACATGGAACTGAACTACATTGAGGAAGTACCGGAAGAAGAAATAGCGAATTCAGCGGTATATCTCCCGCATCATGCGGTAATCAACGAAGAAAAGGAAACTACAAAGACAAGAATAGTATTCAATGCATCAGCTAAGGGAGCTAATGGCGTGTCCTTGAATGACGAGCTTCTCATAGGACCACACCTACAAGAAGATATGAGGAACCTAGTCATGAGATGGCGTTTGCGACGGATAGCTATAGTAGCGGACATAAAGAAAATGTACTTACAAATACTGATGAACCCTAAGGATACTGATTACCAGAGAATACTATGGCGCAAAAATACAAGCGATCCAGTCAAAGACTATCGTTTATTACGTGTTACCTTTGGTACAGCATCAGCGCCTTATCTTGCTGTAAGGTCCCTTCTACAAGTAGCCGAAGATGAAGGGAAAGACTATCCAATTGCATCACAGATTATACGCGAAGATTTTTTCATGGATGATCTAATGACCGGCTTAGATACCGTGCCAGAAACGGTCGAGAAGGCTAAACAGATCGTGGAGATCTTAAGAAGGGGAGGATTTACGCTTCAAAAGTGGGCATCTAATAGCTCTGAGTTTCTCAACGAATTTTCACCTTCAGAAAGAAGTGCGCATGTAAAAATAGATCTCGAACTTGATGGCACCATCAGAGCTCTTGGACTTTGCTGGAATATGAGTGAAGATACTTTCCAATACACCTTAAATCTGTCAACCCCACCTGACGTAATCACGAAAAGGAACATCTTGGCTGACATTCAACGACTTTTTGATCCACTTGGCTGGATTTCTCCTGCTTTACTACCTGCAAAGAGAATTATTCAAAAACTATGGCTATTGAATGTTGGTTGGGATGAGCAGGTCAACACGACGATAAGGGAAGAATGGCTGAACATACGGAGAGACTTACATGAGATCAAGAATATTAAATTAGACAGATGGTTGAACACGACTCAGGACTCGCTGGAAAGAGTTACTATACACGGCTACTGCGACGCCTCCAATTATGCATATGGAGCTGTAGCGTACCTACGAGTGCAGACACCGGATGGCGAATACAAAACGTTTCTTTTAGCCGCCAAGACTCGAGTTGCACCAGTTAAGCCTATGACCGTGCCTCGGCTAGAATTATGCGGTGCGGTTTTGCTATCAAAGTTACTGAAACAAATAAGCGTAGCAACCCGAATACCTACCAGTCAGATATTTGCTTGGACCGACTCCATGATAGTGTTAGCATGGCTGCACGGAGATCCCACACGATGGCAAACCTTTGTCAGAAATAGAGTTGTTACCATCAAGGACTTTATTCCAAATAGATGGTACCACGTTCGAAGCATGGAGAATCCTGCTGATATCGCATCCAGAGGTATGTCGTTGGACGAGCTGAAGAAGTGCAATATTTGGTGGCACGGACCGCAGTGGCTGAAACATAAAGAACTCAAGTTAGAATACCCGACAATTGAAGACACAGACCTGGAAATGAAAAGAAATATAATAAATGTTAATCTAAAACAAGATAAAAGTGTTGATGTATATAAAACCTTACCTGAAAAATTCGAAGAATACGATTAACTTAACCCTTACCTTGATACAAATAACATCCTCAGGGTGGGCGGTAGATTATGCCATTCTACTTTGGATGAAAACAGAAAACACCCCATAATCTTGAGTAAATGTCATCTTACGCACCTAATTATAGCGGACGCTCATCATCGGACCTTACATGGGAGATTCCAATTGACCTTAAATTACATAAGAGCTAAATATTGGATCTTAAAGGTAAAGAGACTTCTTACGACGTATCTTAGAAAATGCTTGAAATGTGCACGGCAGAACGCCTCTACGAAAGAACAGTTAATGGGAGATTTACCAAAGCAGAGAGTGACACCAGCTAAGCCATTTTTGAATAGCGGGGTTGATTTTGCCGGACCCTATCAAATATTAATGTCTAAAGGTCGAGGGGCCAAAACCAGCAAGGCTTACATTGGAATATTCGTGTGCATGGCCACAAAGGCCATTCATTTGGAACTGGTGAGCGACCTGACATCAGAAGCATTTATCGGCGCTTTCCGTAGATTTGTCGCACGACGAGGACGGTGTGCTCATCTCTGGAGTGATCAAGGCCGCAACTTTGTGGGAGCCAGTAAAGAACTTGCAGACTGTTTCCGAGAGGCAAAACTGGAACTGGACGGCGAAGTAGCTGAAAAACTGGCACTTGACGGAACGCAGTGGCATTTTATACCCGCCTATAGCCCCACCTTTGGAGGTTTGTGGGAGGCAGGCGTACGCTCGATGAAATATCACTTAAAACGAATCCTGAATACCCACTTAACATATGAAGAGATGACCACAGTTCTCTGTCAGATAGAATCCTGCCTTAACTCGCGACCTTTGTGTCCCATAAACGATAAGGATATCGATAGCATGGAAGTGCTTACACCAGGCCATTTCCTGATAACCGAAGCCCCAATTACTGTCCCTTCTCCAACTCTTAAGGACACTTGTGTTAGCAGCTTAAGTCGTTGGCGTCATACACAAAAATTAATCAACGATTTTTGGCGTCAGTGGCAACAGGAATATTTATGCAGACTGCAGCAGCGACCCAAGTGGCTCAAAAGGCAGGAGGAATTTAAAATTGGCCAAATAGTGGTTATCAAAAATGACCAATTGCCCCCCGGCAAATGGCAGCTTGGGCGCATAGTGGATAAGCATCCAGGTGCGGATAAACTCACTCGCGTTTATAGTGTTAAGAGTGGTGAAACTATTGTAAAAAGAACTGTCACGAAATTATGCCTTATGCCTGTCGATGTAGAATCTGAATAAAATTTAAAATCAATTTTGCATGTACCTAGAAATAAAAAAAAACTATTTTATAAATGGAATATTATATTATACCTAATTTAATTTCCCTCTAAATATCGTCACCTTTGTGATTTACGTTGTGTTTTTAATTATTATTGCCATTTCTTGCTATATACATTGTGCTATAGTTTGTCAATGCAATTGCATGTTGATAATTTAATCATACAATTTGTTGTAGTCAAATACTATGTACACTTTGTAGATGTATATGTACCTATGTAATGTAAGAAAAGGTCAAGCCCTTTTGGTGGGCGGTATGTTAGTTGCAATTAAATCATCGAAGAGTGCACACGTTTGTTTCCCTGCAAAATCCCTACATTCAACTCTGAACCTTAACGTACTAAACAACAATCGATTGTGACCTTTATTTCAATACTACGGTTATTATAAGCAAGATTGCAAGATGTAAAGTGGCTTTCGACTTAATTAACGATCTACCATACCTAACCAACTTAGTCTTAGAAGATTCAGTTGCTGCAACTTCTGTTCTGCCCGCCTCCCCGTGTTGCTGCACCCCCCCGTGTGATATAATTTCATGTGTTTTTATGTACAGTGTTCATAAACTTGTGAGCAAAAATGTGATCAAAAATATCTGAACACGACTCTATTGTTAAGGGCGTAGAAGCGTGTTCAGATATTTTCACAAGTTTATGAACTCGACTGTACAAAAGGTCAATATCACAAAAACGACTGAACCGATTTTGATAAAACATGTCTAAGAACCATCGCTAGAAAACCTGCTTTCCAGTAAAAGACCGCATTCAAATCGGTCCATCTGTTTAAGAGCTACAGTGCCACAGACAGACACACGTAGCGGTCAAACTTATAACACCCCTCTTTTAGCGTCGGGGGTTAAAAACACGTGAAATTATGTCACTTCTTGTTCTTCATCTGCCCTTAGTCGAGCCCCGGTAAAACGTTGGAGAAGAAATCCAGCATGGCCGACCTGGATGGCTTAACCGTGCCCGGCATCGGGGTCGCCAGGAAAAGCATCGCCGACCCGACCAGCGTGCAACAGGCCATCAACTCCAGGTAACCTTCGTTGCATTAATAGATATAATTATAGGTAGCGCCACGAGAGTTGAAGTGCATGATAATACACAGCTACACGAAGAACTGATTGCACAAAAGGAGAATGCAAAATGAACGAGTAAATAGTTTATTGAATCAGGCGTTACTTTGCGGAGGTCCATATTAATGAACTAAAAAAAAAATCTTTGCTCACCCGCGACCCTATGATAGTTAAGTTTCTGCGGATATGCGTGTTTATGCAGTTCCTCCACCTCCACACTGTAAGAACACACAGAAATCACCAGAGCTCATCTTCAACCAGAGCTCATCTTCAGAGCAAACAGAGCAGACCAGTGTTCTTACAGTGTGGAGGTGGAGGAACTGCCTGAACACGCATATTTTGTATAAACTTAACTATCATAAGGTCGCGGGGTGAGCAAAGAAATTCTTTTAGTTCATTAAATTAGCAAATGTCAAAATCACGCTGTCATTACATGACAAATAATTATGATTACATGTTCTTGTGTGCGTGACCTCAAATCTAGTGGCTCTACCTAAACCTTGGAAGAATTTTCGACCGATTCGGAACAAACAGCTTAGTGCTTAGAGAACCTGGCTTTAAAAATCTAGAACTATACTATGTAGGAATGAACTGCGATATTTAAATACTTACTTTGCCCCGCAGTGGGACACTATTGTAGGCTAGTAAAAAAAAAAAAAGTAGCAGATGATGGTTAAAATATAGTGTAGTTGAAAACTCACCCGCAACAATGTTGCCAATAAACGAGAAAGCAGGCAGTTCCACTATTTGTCGTTTATTGGTTACATTTTCTTTAATGTAATTGTACTTTTATCTATGTACAATAATGCGTGAAATTTGGGAAACACTTATTTTTCAAGAACGTTTAATAAACGTATTTAACTAACATCCTATTTTAGTTTAATTAATTTTTTCATCTGTTTATTAAAAACAACTAACTTTCCTGATTTCATTTATTGATTAACTTTTCCTGAATGATCGAACTGACTGCCGTACCCAAAATGGTCATTTAGTGTTTGATCGTTAGTAAAAAGCAATCATTTTACTATACAGGGTGGCCCATTTATATCGGTCAGTATGGGAAAGTCTGAAACTATACGACATACGAAAATTTCTTCTTAGGAACCATGACATTGATTTTAAATTTTTTTTTGTAAAAAAAAACTTACACTATTTCTATTTAGATATCGATTGTGTACGTCTTAAGAAGTAAATGTGTCCATAAAACATTATGTCTAAAATGAATAAAATGCATTGTTTTCACATACTTTAATTTATTTTAGTAGGTGTTCGAAGTTTTTTTTTTTCAAAACAACCGGGTTCGATTCCCGAGCTGAGTACAGGTTTTTTTTAAATGCATGAATGCAGTTTTTCTTGTTATTAAAATCGATGTCATGGTTCCTAAGAAGAAATTTTCGTATGTCGTACCTATAGTTTCAGACTTTCCCATACTGACCGATATAAATGGGCCACCCTGTATAATGCAATGTACATAAAGATTAACCGACGTTTTTGAGTAAGACAGTTAGAAAAATTCCTTAAAAGCTTTTAATGATCTATCTCTGTGCTTTCTGTCTAAATTTAGCTGTTTATTACTTGAATTTTTTGCTTTCCAAGGATTTTAAACTTCTTGAGCGAAGACAAGGATGGGTAATCGGATATACTGCTTGGTTGTTTTTGTGTCGTATTTGTGTCCCTGCTAACATAATATATTCGGGAGCAACAAAACGGGTCGGTTTCCTCAGAGACCTATTTTTATTGCTTCCGAGTGTACTTTTGGTGAAATTTGTCAATTCAAACACCTGATCGACCGGTTATAAAAATCATGTGGTTGTATTTGGGTCATAAACAGATGAAGATATGAAACAAAAAGGGGGGTTAAACTTGTATTATAAATCTGGTTCAAGATACCACCATTCTGGAACTAAAAAAACCCTACTAATCCCTACTTCCCTACTATCCCTACTTCCCTACTTTAATATTATAAATGCGAAAGTAACTCTGTCTGTCTGTCTGTCTGTCTGTCTGTCTGTCTGTTACGCTTTCACGTCGAAACCACTGAACCGATTTTGATGAAATTTGGTATATAGATATTTTGAACCCCAAGGATCAACATAGGATACCTTTTATTCCGGTAGAGGGCGCCACCGCGCGATAACCTAGATCCGCGCAGACGAAGTCGCGGGCTTAAGCTAGTAATATTATAAATGCGAAAGTAACTCTGTCTGTCTGTCTGTCTGTCTGTCTGTCTGTTACGCTTTCACGTCGAAACCACTGAACCGATTTTGATGAAATTTGGTATATAGATATTTTGAACCCCAAGGATCAACATAGGATACCTTTTATTCCGGTAGAGGGCGCCACCGCGCGATAACCTAGATCCGCGCAGACGAAGTCGCGGGCTTAAGCTAGTAAAATTTAAATACTTAACCTTTTTGCTTCGACTCTTGCTCCGTCTTTTTGTAAATGGACTGTTTGTCTGAAATAAAGGATTAGTTCTGTTTTATTTTGTAATACAATGCAATAATCTTTAATGTTCAGTCGAACTTTTGTCTAGGCGGTCATAGTGAAATTGATCATTAAAAGGTTGAGCTACGCAGGTTTATTTATAATTAGAATTATTAATTATGGCAAATTATGCGTTCCGGGGCAATGAATGTCTGTGTTTTGAGACAGTTTTGTCTTTCGGAACAAAACAGGGACTATGCAACACTGTGGCATGCTCGATATTTTTATGGTACGGTTTTAAGGTGTAATAAATATGATTTTAATCTAAACTTTGAAACGCCCGTAATAACAGACTTTGAAAGCCATACTTAAAAACCTCACGCAACAGTGCGCCATCTAGTGAGACAAAAAACGATAGCCCTCATTCTAGTACCGCCCATGCGACATACAATGTTTTTCATCACATTTGAGAATGAAATTGTAAATTAGTGAAAGAAAAACTATTTTTTTTTTTATTGCCGTTACCGCTGACTACGCTCTTGGCAGCGTCAGCTCCCCCCCGCCAACCCCACCCCCCTTCTCTGCAGCATGTGCCCGAAGTGCGCGCGCCGCGCTCCTGCAGGCGCTGCTGCACGCCATGCAGTATCACACTCATTTACCGACCTTGGGCTTCATGACAACAAAATTAGTACGGGCAATGACTCATTTACCGACCACAGGTTTCATGACAAACACATTAAGGTCGAGGGTTTTATTTGGGGGGTTGCAACCAAGGTAGCCTGCATGTTACGACACAGTTTACGAGCAAGTGTGATGAAAAAGCTTTTAAAAATGGTAAACTGCAATCTGATTATGACCCAATATCGTAAAAGTGTATTTATGTGTATTGTGTTATAGATTAAATTACCTATTTCACCACTCATTGATAACTGATAACTTTTACGTGACAGATAAATGATTAGATTAGATTAGATTTATTTATTACCTTTTGAAAAAATACATTATAAGCACATGTCAGTTAATTACAAGAAATTCACAAAAGGATCGTCAAATGTATACAAAAATAAATAAATCTTATTAAGTATAATAAATAGTCAGCGAGAATAAAAAATAAATAAATGAATATAAAATAAATAAATAAATGTGATGTCGTCTCTGTTTATTCGGTCAAGACAAACAGAGACGGCATCACACATATGTGTCCCATAAAATTTGACAATGAGTGGTGAAGCAGGGGGTTAGAGTACCTAATGAAATAAATTTCTGCCAGTATTAAAACCAATATTAATTACGATTTTTGTAGAATAGAGTTAAGTTTAATTTATACAGTCTATACTACACCTTACTGGCACTAACAATAAGGTCGGTGTGTACATATTTTTTACGTATATCAGCCACGCCGACAGTGTTAAAATAAAAATATAGGGTCCTCCCATAGACGTAGTGGCGTTTTTTTTGGATAGGTCTTTTAAAATCATTGGGGGGTAGCGACGATTTTTCGATTCAGTGATCTGTTTGCGAAATATTCAGCTGTAAAGTCCAAACCTCTAAAATCTAAACTGTTGGGCGAAAAAAATTTAAAAAATTCAAGATGTTAGTAAGTATAATTTACAAGGAAAATTATAGCGGCTTCTTGCTTTAGAACTAGTGGTAGTTTAAGAGTAAATAGCAGCCTATGGTATAAAATATACTTAAACTTGGAAGATTCCGTACACAATACGAAATCCTTAGAAAAATATTACTTGATTTTTTTGTAATGGCTACGGAACCCTATCTTGGGCGTGTCCGACACGCTCTTGGCCGGTATTTTTTTCAGCTTTTGGCATCCAATTCGTATAAAATGTGACCAGAAAAATGAGGCGGTTGAACGTTTGAATAATCGCCCCCCAGTCTCTGATCTAATTCTAATTCAATAAAGTATCATCCGATACTTATTTGCCGTCGCAGCCCTACCGTCCCGTTTTCTAGTTGGTCGCTCAATACATCTCTTTCCAACTAGTTTTTTTTTTATGACTAAGGAAGGTAAACGAGCAAATGGGTCACCTGATCGTAAGTGATCACCACTGCCCATGAACACCTGCAACAGCAGAGGGATTGCAGGTGCGTTACCAACCTAGAGGGCTAAGGTAAAATGCCTCTTGTGCCAGTAATTTCACCGGCTGTCTTACTCTCCTCACCGGAACACAACAGTGCAAGCACTGCTGCTTGGCGGTAGGATTAACGAGCAAGATGGTGGTAGCGATCCGGACGGACACTGCACTAGGTCCTACCACCCGCAAAGTAGAGTAGAGTAGTAGTAGTAGTAGTCGGAAGAAGACGCTGACCGGAGCTTTGACTTAACTTCAACTTTCTGATACATTTTCTAGAGTGTCAGACTCGGACGGGTCACCCGCGCGCCGCAAGCTCGTCCGCAACCAATCAGAAGGCTCGCCCAAGCCGAGCGACGTTAGCAGCGAGCTGCGGCGATTGGTGGATGCGCCCGCGCGTCGTCGCAGCGAATACGGCGCCATAGGGGACACAGCCTGCATGGGGGACCATAAGGTAATTAGACCTTGTCTAAGCTATAACCTAACCAACAAAAAGTTTTCTAACCCCCGACTTTGTCACTTCAAAGTTCAATATCTCAAAAACGGGTGAACCTATTTTGATACAACATATCTAAGAACCATCGCTAGAAAACCTGCTTTCAAATAAAAAAAAACCTGCATTCAAATCGGTCCACCCGTTAGCGGTTAAACTTATAACACCCCTCTTTTTGTGTCGGGGGTTAAAAACACAAAACACACTCCTCGCACAACTTTAGTGGAAACGCTGCCTTATGTAACTATTTTTACGTAGATGAAAATGTTTGTATTATCTCGATATTTTTTTGATAACAAACCGTTCCGTTGAATGTGTCTGTTCCTGGATCGGTGTGTTCAGATAAATAGTTATCGTGTGTTATGTTATCTGTCACTTATCCGCACTTCCGAGAACGTTTGGCTTGACATTTAATTAATTTTAGTATGAAATTAATCATATCAGCTGACGATGTAAGCATGTTTTTATTTTTAAACTCGATTCCATTAAACACGGATGAGAATGGATGTTTCATCTGTTTTGGTTTTAGGACCAGTTCTTACCGATAACAGCCAAACCCACTAGACAAAGCTATATTTTTTAACGCCCGACGCAAAAAGAAGGGTTATTTATACTCATATATAGTCGTAACATAAGTGTTGGTCATATAGTAATCATATTTAGCTTAATAAACCCTTACAATATACGTCTTCAAGCATTAACCAATTCTTTTCTTCCACAGCCGATCTACCTCCGCGTGCTGCTCCAAAGCGACCGAGGTACCCTCCAATGTTGCGAGCCTTTACTCCCCTGCGCCCTCTGCGCCTCTTTCCCTTCCACCCTCTCACTTCTACGCCCTCGCCTCTCTCGCCTCCCCACAGACCCAGACCTTTACATTAAAAAGAAATTAGACACCTCAACCAACGTAGAAAACACAGACGCGAAACGAACAAGAGCTGGCTCACTAAACGAACTCCTACATATTCCTGACGTAGAAATCACAAGCGCTGATTCCAGTTACGATGGTATATTTGTCAACGACGTAGATACAACTTTACTAACAGTAAGACACTGTGTTGACCCTTATACTCCTGAGAGCATAGATTCCCACACGCCCAACATGGACGCCGCGTCGTCAGGATCTGATGTATCCAATGAAATAGCAGATGTTATGGGCAGCGTGAAAATAGATATACCATCGTACAAGCTCACCAGAGACCGTAGTGTTTCCCCTACGCAGTTAAAAAGTAGATTAGATAGACTGTTGAATGACGAAAAGTTGGCTAAAGTTCCTGAACTGCAAAGGCTTAATAGCAGGGATTCCTGTAAATCTGATGTCAGTAGAAAGGCTGGGTTGTGTTGTTTAGCGCTGAAATGCTATGGTTTTTGTACGAAGCGAGCTCGTAAAGTGGAATGTAAATGTAGAAGCTTGAGTTGCTGCACTTGCTAATATTTTGATGTAGTATTTGGGATTGCACTGTCAAAAGAAAATCGTTGTGATACATTATATGACCGATTTTTGTAAAAAAAATGCACAGTTCTAAACGTGTGTTATGTTGATGATATTTTCATTTGACAATGTGATTCACTTTTGACTTTGAGTTGTAAATAGAACTTTTTATTTGACTAACTTGACAAATATTAAATGTTTGTCAGTTTTGATAGTGTATCGTGTTTAGTTGACCACGCATTTAACATATCTATTGATAAATTAAGAGTTAATGCAAATGCATCTGATAAATCTCCTATCAAGACAATGTGACTAAGCTACAATAAATATATATATAAACTCCTACGAAATGACTGTCTCCGTTGTAAGACAACAAAAGATTTTGACAAATTGCAAAACATATAACCTCGAATAACAGTTTTAGAAAAGTTAGTTATTTGAAACCTGGTAATCCATGTTAGCCGAATGTATATATAGTTTTCATCTAATACTTTTAAAAGTATTTTTTTCCACTGTTATTCGTTCTAACTGAAAAAAAAATGTCCAAGAGATGTTTTTTCTTTGACTGGAAATATTATTGTAGCTTCGCGGTTGTCTTTTTTTAAAACATACCTACTAAATCGCAAATAAAATCCATGTTTTAATAAGGTCAGTCTGGCTTGATTTTTAAATTTTATTTAAACGAATTATAATTTTAATAACGAATCGCCAGCTTTTATGTGTTCAATGTTAATTGACTTTTTAAAACGTTACGTTTTTAATTATTAATTAATAATACTAATTTACTTGACCTGTGTTAAAAAATCTAAGAGAGTCTTTAAACTACAAATATTTTGATATTGTTTTACAATTTATTGGGAGCGATTTTTGTATTGTATATGGTTTCATATGAACGCATTTACATTTACACTACAGCTTATATCAAATTCTGAACGCTGTTCGATTCAGTTTATTATAAAAACTCTATCTCTCAGCATGAGCGTTTTAGTATGACCTCCTTTTACAGTACAACCAGAATGTTAATGTCGCTCGGGACTCGTTGGTTTTCTTCGTTTTCCTGAAGATTCAAATGAGAAAGAAAAAGAAAAACGATCTTTTGTTTCGAGATTTAAACTACATTAGCAAACTAAGCAAGTAGTTTAAAAGAGGTAACACTAAAATGCTCACTTTCAGAAACCCAGCGAAGTTAATATTATGCAGTCCTCTGCTTTTTATTTTGAGTTCTACATATGCTAACTAAAAGTGTTTGTGATTAAAAACTCTCTTATAGTGAAAATTACCGCGGGGGTTTGGCTTTAGGGGACAGTAATGATGAAGCTAGACGAGCGTATTTTTTAGTGAGACGTAATTTCTTCTGCATTCGGTTTTAAACAAAATACCAGTTTGTGCCACACGGCGACTCGAAATGAGTTGTACGGTGTACTGCCGTTTCGGCAAAATATTTTTCGCCAAATTTCACTTCCCAAGAAACTTATCGCAGTAGTATCATTTCCCAAACAAATCTTTAGCATATTGATATTTCGCATTTTATTCATTTGGTCAAATTATCATTTGGCATAATTTTACATTGTCAAGTTTATTATGACAAACGTTTATTAAGCAAACGTTTTCTTTTGGCTAATATTATATTCCAAAAAAAATATTGTTCAAAATGACACTTCGCACACGAACCAACCACAGAAACCAACTGCTACCAGAAAAGTAGGTTAGGTTAAGTTAGAACTGCGTACCCCACAGAAACGGACTGCTACCAGAAAAGAAGGTTATTATGCCATGCAATATTTTGGGAAGAGTGCTTTATGCCAAACGATACATTTGACTAAATAATACTTGGTAGTTAATATGAAACATGACTAAGTAATTATTTTTGAAACAATAATTTGCCGAAAAAAAAATTACTAACTGTAAAATTGCGATAAGTTGTTTTAGCAAATGATTTTTTGCCAAATAATAATTTGTGTAAAATATTTTGGGAAAAAGTTGTTTGCCCATACATTAGTATTCCGAGTTGTACACATTGTATGAAACCAAAATTACGTGACCGAAAATAAGCGACTCACAACTCTAAAAATTACGCTCGTCTGGCTGCACCCTAATGACTAAATCCGAGTTGAGGAAATTACCTGTTTATCTTCGGTTGACTTTCTGGCCTCTAATGGTCTCCCGGTCCCGGATCCTTCATGGTAATCAACCGTATAGAGGTTGTACAAACCAAATAAATGGTACATTTACCATTAATTCAAAAAACTTAATTTAATTGCATGCTTGTTGTAAACTGCATGCAATGTACAATGCAATACTATAATAAAATTAAATATTTTTAATTATAACTTAGAGGGCAGGCAAGGGTGGTGACTCACCTGGTGAGTGTGCGAATTGTGAATACCGAATGCGTCTAATGGATTTTGGTTGAGTGAATATCTCAAAGAAGATATATATATATTATTTGTTTCTATAGTATTCGTTCGCTTATCCATCTGGTTAGACACTAGGCGTGTATAGCCAGGTTAAATTATAATTGGTGTGTCCTGCAATTTATGCTGAGAAAATTTCGTTTTTTTTTTTTACATAAATTTGACCTGAGATTGACTCATATAGAGATTGATTTATAATATTAATTAGATTTCTATGATGAAAGCTTATTTATTTCAACAAACATAATATAGTATAAAAAGATACGATAACAATTATTTAGATTAAAAAATATCTAAACCCTGTATCTCTCCTACCCGGGGCATCGTGCCTAGTATGCTTGCGGCATTCCCTCGCTGCACGGCTAAGCTCAGCCTCTGGGCGAAAAAAGACCCGGCCCTGGGGTCGCCAGAGACGCCAACTAGTTTATCCGACACCTCGCGAACAAATTTTTTGGTGTCGGATGACCACGGTCCCAAAGTTTCTGATGAAAGTAATTATGGAATGCTTGAAATTATTATAGGTCTGGCTAGAACAAGGGCCAGGCAGACTTTCGAGACGAAAGACTCATAACTTCATAAAAAGGTACAATGTACAAGATTTTCAAAAACGCAATAAAGTGGGTTTTTACCCTACTGGCCGAAGGAGGGCTATTTGACGAATTATTCACGTTTGTGCTATGTATTCGACTAAAACTCATGGCTGAAATTCGGTCCTCACATTTTGCAAACCCAACTACTAGCGCCTGCATTAAGATTAGTTATGTATACTTTTCCTTCGACTTAAATTACGTTGGATGAACTAATTTCAATGCGATTTCAACTAGTCGATGGCACAGCTGAGCTGAATGTTGTAATGCAATTTAAAATATGATTTTATCAGCTGTGCTTTTTATGTTAATATACCAAATGGTTTTTTAAGTCTAGTCTGTCTGCTCAAGCAAGTAAGGGCTTTATTTATAAACATTAAGGGGCTGTTTCACCACCCATTGATTAATTTTATTTGACGGGTAACTGTGATGCAGTCTCCGTCTATTCGAACAAAACAAACAAAGACTGCATCACATTTATCAATTTATAAATACTCTTAGAGTGAACGAAAAGCGGTAAATGTGAAATGGGGCCTGTTGGATGTGACATTTGAATCGTCAAGGGTCGTGACAATACTTGAGAAGTAACATCCCGACCGGGGATTGAAGCCGGGAACTCAAGCTTTGCAATTAGGTTCTCTAACCGTTTAAAAAAGAAAACTGGTCATTGTGTGTTTCTTTCATGTTTGACAAATGTATTGTTCGATCTGATTGCATAATACGATGCAATTGGACACGGTCAGTACATATATTTATGACTATTTATTTATGACTTATGGAAATAACTTATCTTAACAATATGCTTGACTTATCATTAACATAATAACTTATCACGACTGGTTCAACTGTACGTCCTAAAGACAGTTATCCCTTATCAATTTTACCCTGTAGGCCTATTGAGTATTGTTGGTTGAACAATCTTGTATTCCATAGAGAACCCAAAGGGGTTGCTATGTCTATAGACTCCTGAGCCCTGAAGTTTTTTTAACAAACTTAGTGCTTAAGACCAAGACGTGGTGGACCTGCTTTGTTATTTTGGATATTATTTCAAAATTCTTAGAATTCTTTATTTAATGAACAATTTGTACTTTATAAAGTACATTCGGCCGTTATTCTTAGTGTTAATTAGTCCTTTATAAAGTACGCGAGGATCCAGGAGGCTATAGTTATATTCTCTATAACGTTTGTGGCACACCGGGCTATAAATGTTAGAACGGGGCAGCGCTACTGCGCGCTCCTTTTCGTTTGCGGACTTTATGGGTGGGCGGAGTTATGTAAAAGAAAAAATATTTTTAACAAACAGAGACTCCATGGATTAATTTATTGAATCAGGCGTTACTTTTCGGAGGTCCATATCAATGAACTAAAAGAATTTCTTTGCTCACCCGCGACCTTCTGCTAAGCTTGCTCCATGGATTCTAATTACATGGCATTTAACCTAGACCTAGCCCTATTATTTAAGGTAACCTTTTTTAAAAAGGTATTTTTTAAATAGGTCTGGTACCTACAATTTCTATTTAACAATACAGGCTTTAAAGGAAAGAATATTCAGTTATTAATCCGCTATGTAAATATGAAGGTACGAAAGCTAAAGAGAGACCAGAATAATTTGGAAGATTGCACTTATTCAATCCCATGACCATTTTAAAATGCCCTTTTTTAAAATCGTCAGTAAACTGGTCGTTAACTGAATCACAGTGCAATCGTCCAGACTATAAAGAACTGTATCTTTTTATCGCTACCTACATAGACGCTCTTACCGGTGTATTCTGTGTGAAAGAGAGATAGGTACATAATATATGAACGCTACTTGTTAACTGTTAAATTTTTGACATAAAGTTACTTTAGTATGGCAACAGTGTTATTTGCAATGTTTTTTATCCAGTTTACTCTTTGTGTGTTAACCAATGCAAACATCCAATGCAATTAGGTTTAGTCTTAAACTCGTAGAGGAATTAACCAACAGTACTAAGGGGTCTTGCTTGAACCTTAATTATTTTATAGAGTTATGAGCTTCACCATATTTATTCTTAATTCTATAAGTAAGCATTTCTGGCACGATGAAGACTACGGCAGCCATATCACTTATATTATACCATTCTAATGTGAACACCCAAATACTCCGAAATATTTTATTCCGAATTTGCTAATTCCGATTTTCAAAACTCCGATTTTCACAATTCCTAAGACATATAATTCCGATTACTATAAAACACGATATTTATTTTTCCGAATTTCAAAATATTGTTTTTTTTTATATCGGTATTCATGGGAAAGAATAGGCTAGCAAACAAAGCTCCAATACAGCTGGCTGCAACAGTTTGTAAATACGGAACGGTTCGAGTTGAAGTGGGCGTCGGTGTCAAGTGGCGTATGTGCTTATAAATTACCTTGAATAAATTGTTATAGAAACACGCGTTTGAATGATTGTTAAGTATAAACAAATCATTAAAGTTTTAAAATTAAACGAGTACCTAGTGTTTGTTCAACAAGTTATTTTTTTAGGCAAAACCGGTTAAACGAGAGTGACGTCATTGTTTACGTTCCTCTGACTTTATACAAGTACAACGGTACAACGGAATGGTTGTACGAAAATTCGGCATATTTACTAGCAAGTACCTACTATCATCACAACTGTATTTACTAGTAAGTGTACTAGTACTGGCCTTAGGTGGAACGATATAGATAATCGTTGTGGGCGTTTAGTGGAACTACCCATTATAGTCTTTTAAATTTAAATGCATTCCCACCCACTTGCGGGACCCCCTTTATGACGTGTGCCAGACAGCCAGTGGGAATACATAAGTACGTACGTTGACTGTTGCGCCCATCTCATAGGTTTTTTCTTTTCCTAAAAAATAAATAAATTAAAACTTCACAAGGCCACGTAACCATTAAACATTTACTGTCAATACAAATATTATTTATTGCACACCGCAAATCAGTACGAAAAATTTATATAGGCACAAAATGCAGGGTAGATAATAGGTGGTCAATATCGTTTAATATTTCTGCTTGTCCAGCCAGCCGCTTAACTTTGTTGCGCAGGAGTGCAGCAAACGCCGCAATGATCTGGCGATGTTTCTAAATCAAATTGTATGACGTTTACACTCTTGGTTAATTCCTCTACGCTAAAACTATAGAACAATTTGATGACATTACGCTTTCAAAGGATATAACCAAAACACTTGATGAAATTCGTTTTGGTCTCTCGATTTCATGGCATATAGATGTTATGATGACAATTGACAGGTATTTGATCAAAAATATCTGAACACAGCTTTATGCCGTTAATAATATAGTCGTATTCAGATATTTTTGATCAAATTTTTGCTCACAAGTTTAGGAACTCGACTGTACATGACTAGCTGTGGGAACCACGGCGCAAGCTGTTTTATTCTGAAAGGACGCCTGTTCCCAGTCGGATGGGTACCGGTCAATATCTTTGAAAATGTAATGTTTTAACTATAAGATTACAGTCAATTTTTTATTGACATTTCCGATGCAGAATTACACAATACAGAGTCAGGAATTTTCGGGACACTTCTTAATTATCATAGTGGGTTCTCTTTTATCGACTTCCGATATACATTATATCAATATAATATAGGACATAATATGTTAAAGAAAACTAAAAAAGAGGTTAACAGCCGGCGGTCCTTTCGCTAAAGAGCGGTCTCAATAAAGAAAATGTGGAATAGAGCTATGAAATCAAAGTACCTAATAGTAAACAATATTTCATATTAAATCAGTTAAGTTCAGTTAATAAAATTCTTTGGCATGTTAAGTTCAGTGTTTTTTTCAATTTCATGTTTATTTTAGAGCTAACAAGTACTCCACTAGTTTCTTTATAAAATAAACATATAGTCCTATTTTTTCAATATTATCTAATTTTAAATTATTTCTTTTACAGTCAAATCCATTTACACGTACTGAAAATCTAATTTAAAGTCTAATCGATCGATATTTACATTTAAAGTCGGTAAATGAGAACTCACTATGAATGAAAAGTGCCAGAAAAATTCTGATTTCTGCTTATTTATACGTAAAGTGCACTCCGTAATGAACCTTAAATGTAAGCCACGATGTTTTATAATCGCTAGGTGCTAATTTAACTATACGAATAAACATTCCGCACTGAATTTCGTTTTTTATGTTTTATTCCTTTGGTAAATGAAAATTTAGGTGTCTTTAATCTACATGAGTGTTAAATAATGGTGTTTGTATTCATTTAAGTTTTATCTAAATCACAAAATATTTTTTGTTCTGTAAATATGTACAGTTTTTAAATATGAAGTGAAAAATTGTACATATTTTTTTAACCTTGACAATAATTAACGCACTACCTGTGTTTAAAAATAATGCCTCTTTACTCTTATTTTTATTAAAATTAAGAGCCATAAAGAAAATTGCCCACCATGTAGTTGCTAAGGATAACTATTACTAGTGAAAAAAAACAATTTGGTGGTCGAAAAAAAATTTTCTAATGTGAAAAAAAATGTACAAGTGTCGAAATTATACAAAAGTGTCTGAAGCCAAATATTGTAATTGAAATTAAAGTGAACTCTTTTTTTTGCTCACGATAAGCTACATAGTGCTAATCGAGAAAGTTATCGATTTACTAATTATAATTATAGCTTCGAACGAGATTGTTGTGTGCATGTATTTTTAGAACTTGGAAAGTGTTTTTTTTTTATTTACTAACTAAAATGCACAGTTTTGGTGTTTTCAGTTCATATGTAGATGTTACGCGTTGTTGCTTTGCTTGTAAGTAGTTTTTGTTATTTCTTTACCTTTCTACAGCTTGTTATTTGTCTCTAAATCTTGAAAGTGCCTTTTTATTTTTGTACTCAAAATAATTCCTTAAACTATTGAGGATTTCCAACCTGCTGCAAGTTATTCCCATTTATTCCTATTAGTACAGTCAAGTGCAAAAATATTGTTACTTACTACCACCTTATTACGTCGGAATAAGAGTGTGGTACATATGTATTTTTGAAAGTCTTAAGTCTATATTTTTGCACTCGACTGTATGTACTACTAAAAATTGGAATGCTCCCCCCTCCGAACTACAATTGAAAACAATTTGTTTCCTCTTTTAATTAAAATGTTTGTCAACGTAATTTTATCACCGTCCTGATGTTCCAGGCAACTTTCGCCAAGAGTTCCACACGGAGTCGTCTCCCAAGCATCCCAAGCCCGAAGACCAGGAGCATGCGGAGCCAGTTCCTGATTCACCAGCTTCCCGCTTTATTCACTTCAACCTTGACACTCAGGACAGCATTTTCAAGGAGACCGATATTTAAGAATAGCTTCTGGACATAACATCGCTGCAAGGGCAAGACTTCGATATATACTTGGTTTTCGTGGTGTGTTCAGTCAACGACAAAGAGATTAATACGGCCAAGATTAGGAAATATGTATACACGGCTTTATTGACTTAACATTAAAGTCGTGTATAGATATAACTTCGTAGTTGACTGTAACATTTAGGTTTTAGGTAGATTTTACTTCTTAATTTATAATTTTAAATTTGGTTTCCACCGTATTTCATTCATATGTAAGATATGTTTTACCAATGATTTATCATTAAAAAAAAACTTTCCAATATGGTACCTAGTTTTTAATAAAAATTATTTATTCATTGTCTTTTTGTAGAAAAACATCATGATACTCATTTACATAAAGTAACGTAAATAATTTTACTATTAGTTAATTATGGTATTTTAATTACGTACAGTCAACGGTTGATACGGTTAAAGTTACAAAAAATGTATACACTACTTTATTGACAAAATGTACCATACTGATTTATTTTATAGAAATAAAGTACATTTATATACTTAAGTAATGAACATTATTAATAATTATTATTTTTGAATTTAATATGGTATTTTCCCAAAAAAGTGTACCTCTTCTTTTTATTTCATTTTGGAAAAAATATGGTTTTTCCAACTCCAAATCAAGAGCACAATTGATTCTGTTTAAAAAAAAGTCCCAAATAATGACTGTGACTTTTTTTTTTCATACACGTATGGGCGTCACAAAACTGACTCAGGAAATTTTGTATGAAATAATAAAATACATTTTGAAATAAAAGGGTACAATTTTTTTGTAAAACGCCTATCTAACATTTTTTTGCGATACAGTACTTAATCACTGTTGTAAATTACATATAAGTACATAATATTTTGCAGTTGCACTACTACAAAAATATTATCAACTTCTATGTTTTCTTTGCGTATTACCGTCTTTTCCGCCACCTATGTTTTGTAGAAATTACTAAAAGTGTGACAGAATGTCGCACGTAAATATTATTCTAGTTTATAAGTTATAATTATTTAACAAAGTCTGTCCTGAAAGGCATAATAAGCTAATCTAGTCTTTTTAAAATTTATATACCTACTTAGTGTGTTTAGATTAAACATATTATAAACTAAAATAAATTAAGATTCAGTTCATCATTACTTCGATTAAGTTGTAAACAAAATTCCAACTGTCTTTCTTGTTGTTGGAACTAAATAGAATGATTTTCACATTTTTTGGATGGTGAACTTAGATTAGAATTTTGTTTATAACTTGACTAAGTTAACATTCTGCAGTGGTCGTCTTAGTAAACCTTTGAAAACACGTTCCTAGGAGTCTTCGATAGAGATAGCTTATCTAATCGTTAAATAGGCTTAACGCCTATTTTGCCACTCATTGTTGTATTTTTTCTAACAAATAAATGATGCTGTCTCTTGTCTATTCGGACAAAACAAACAGGAACAGCATCGCAGATATCTGTCACATAAAATTTATCATTGCGTGGTTAACCAAGGCTTTAGGATCGTATAATACACTCTTGAAATGTACCTTTCCTTAGACGGCTCACTTCCTTGGTAGAAGCACAATCTCAGAAAAACAAAACTTTCTCAGATAAAGCATTTTCTCAGAAGGTGCACTGCCATGAAAAATATTTTTTTGAGTGTTAACTAGTATGTGTTTTATTTGTATTTGTGTAGGAAGCATATCATTAACCCGTCTGTTTGTCTTCACAAATCCGCGTTAGCTCTGACTAGTTTTCAGGAAGTGTGCTATTTAAGATATTTCTTGAAACGTTTTGAAATAGTACACTTATTGGAAAATTGTTTATGGGAAAAGTAATAAAAATAGAAAAAAAAGCATTATCTTACAAGGGAAGAGGCGGCTGATGGATGATTTAAATCTAATAGTCATATAATAGTTCATTTTACAGTGATCCCTTCTGATACAATTGAATAAATCTAATGCTCTTATAGAATAATGTCAAAAAGAAAATTTTTGACAAAAGTTTACAGACCTAATGGAACCGGGATAATTGTAAACTTACTATTTTATTAAGATAAAAGCTGCCAAAACATAAATGCACCGTTCACTAGTGACGAGTGCCTTATAATTGACAAAGCTATATTCTTGCCATAATCTGAGGAAAATCTTGTTCTTGTGTTCAGTGTTTTAAAAGTTTAATTTACTATGTAGTCAGTGTATACATTATTTCACTTTATTGTCAAGGCTGAAAATATGTAGGTACCTATACATTTTTTCAAACTATGAAGTAAAGTCAAAATGGATTTACCTATTAAAAAAGTATTCTCAGTAATTCCGTAGTTTGTCGAATCTTGTAGATGAATTTAACCTTTTCCTTTTTTTAACATTGGGAACAAAATGAAACAATATTGGTCAGGTGCGAAAAAAAGAAGTAACCCGAGTCCATTTAACATCGTTTCTAAGAAATGTAAACTGAATGGGATTTGGCTTTTTGAGACCCATAGTAAATTCTTATGTATTGTAGCCAGGTATAATAAAACAGGGTAAATTATTTTGCCAATTGAGACGTTTCTTTAAATTTAGAGCGTGTTTATTTTGATAAACGTATAATATGCATCTAGGTAAATGTATACTCATAGGTAATTAGGAAATAGTTAATTGAGCCATTGCAATAATATCTTATGCATTTACTCGTACTTGTATAAGCACAAGCGGTGCAAATTATTGCTTAAACAATTTCATCTTTAAAAATTAAAGAAAACACGCCATTGACTAATCAGAAGCAGCTTCTTGCGTCGCGCTATAGCAATATAAAAAAATCTTAAAAATAGGGTTTTAGGTTTAATAAGCTCTATAAATATCCCATCAAAATATCCCTTTTCGCTAGTCATGAATTTGAATGTTTTAAATAATAAAATGAAAAATACAGTACTTTGTGTTACACTGTTATGTCGTTTGCAAGTAATAAAAATGATTTGCCCTTTATATAAGTTCAAAGGCAATCATTAATGGGGTTTATCATAAAATAAATCATGAAACCTCGCTGCAAGGTAATGCATTATCTAGTCTTGTTTAGTCTAAAATTACATCTAGTCTCATGTATTTCGACTAAGTTAATACAATACTTTAAATAACTATAGGTACTATGCAGTTACACTATTAACGTACATAATTATGTCATATTTATACATATTTTTATGTTGTTTTGTGACATATTTAATGAAAGTAGGTAGGTTTAATTGTCTTTTCCTATAGTGTATATGACAATCTATAGTTTATACTAAAATAGAATTGCAATTAATTTAACTTTGATTATAAATTACGAATGACAATTACTTAATTATGATAATTAATTAATTAAAATGTTATTCATAATTATTTATTCTTAATTTAATAGGTACTCTTAAAGCTATTTACAATGAATTTCATAAAGTACCTGCGTTAGTTAGAACATAATATATACATAGAACCACGTTAACCATATCATACAAATGTTTTAAACTTTAACAGAATGTTCGCTGTAACATTAGAATTAATTGCAAATCATTCCATAAATATCTAATAGATAGCCTATCGATCCTTGTTCAAAAATCTGTACGTTCAAGGTCATAAATATGTACCTATTTACTAATAATCTCTACACTTCTTCACTTTTATTTATTCTAAATAAGTGTTTTAAGTTATTTATAACCTTGATTGTAACATTTGTTGTGTTTATTTTACTGATGTCAGACTCGCTGCCTGCGGTGCCTTAAGTCGTTGATGGGCAGTACGTTATCTCCGAAAAAAAATTAAGAATAAGTACCTAATGAGCAGAGCATGGTCGCCTTTGTAGTCCCGCAGACAAAGAGTCTTTGATATTAGTATATATATTTAGTATAAAAATAAATATAATGCCAACAACGTTAGGGATGATGCTTTTGATCGAAACCAGATCTACACGAATTCCCAACTTTATTGCAACTTCACTCTATAAATCTTATGTAAGGTGCCATTGTAGTTAAATAAATATATTAGGTATTAAATAGTTGTAACAATTACTCTTAGTTATTTATAATTAATTTAGTAAACTTTAATTTATTTGCGACAGGACAGCGCCATCAGTATTCATGCGATATTATTAGCCAAAGGAAATATTAGTTTAGTCTTATAATATGACATAACAGTGTCATTTCTAAATGTGTACGTACAGTCGACTACAAAGTTACGGCACAGTTATAAAAATATGTATACATGACTTTATTCATCTAAAATTAAGTTCATGAATACATATTTTCCCAACTTTGTCCGTATCGATATCTTTGTAAGTTGACTGTACTATTTCGCTACTGCAACAAACTTTACATGAATTGTAGAAAGTGGCAGTGTATGAAGAGTCGTACCACAATCTATTATTCTAAATTAAATTTGACCATAGCTTTCGCTTTTTATTATATCTAGTTAGTTCATTGTCGGCTGAAACAATCATTTTTAATTATGTTGTAAAGGGGTTGAATGCTCTGGATTTAATGATAGCACCATTGAATTAGTGATAATCTATATTCTTGAGGCTCACGTCGAATTTCACTATATGAATATTACATTTTATAGTGACTTGCTATGTATGAGTGACTTCGATATCAATTTGACATACGTTCTATGTATAGGACGCTGGGCTTTAAGAAAATAAGTTATCGGATAATACACCAAATATACATATAATGAAGATATCTAAGTATTGGTAGTACCTAATTGTATTAAAAAAAAGTTAGTTATACTAGTTATATTTGCATAATTGACAATATTTCATTTTCGAATGCAACACTAATATGACTTTTCGGTGGAACTTAGGTGGACTTAAAAACTCAGAATGAAATTAAGTACTTACTAAATTTAGGAAATACAACAGCAAATGTCAACTTTTCTGGATTGATAGTAAGATTCAATTTTGCGAATGAAAATTTGACTTGTAATAAGATTCATACGAGATTACCTACAAGACAAACCATTAGATCAATTATTATGAAAACTTTGAATTTAACAATGGTACTGAAGTTAAATTGTATGCCATTACGGTACATGTTTCGTTTTTGATGTTTGGTAGTTTCTACTTCATTACATACACATTGGATAGAAATGTTGTGAAATCTTCATAACTGTATTCTGGCAAATAACTTCTTAGAGATTTCTGTTTTCGTTACTATGTTAAGTATAATGTAAAAAATGAAATTTTGTCAATTTAAGAGTTCACACGTATGTCATTCCCATTGGTGTTTAAATCTTTTAATAAATATACACATAAAAAGTGTTTTACCTATTTTTGTAATTTTAGGATAATGTTTTAATATAGAAGTTTCCTTTATTTATAGACCTTGTATATTTATGTGTATGAAAGTCGTTTTATATGCCACTTTAAAAAGTTATTGTACTTAAATGTAAAAGTAAATTATACAAATAGATAGAAATATAGTAACAAATGTTCGTACCGCCACCGTTTAATTAATACGATTCTGTTGTATTCCTTAGAATGCCTACAAGAAAGTGTTCTGAATGTCCACATGGCCCCTGTTTTATAGATGTGACAGGCGACTTGTGACTTGACAGTTTGAAATAGGATTTCAGCACAGTACCCGGCCATAAAGATTGCATATCGGTCTTTGGAAAGGAACTCTGCTAATTTCAGCTTCGTAGAGGTAGAGGGTTGTCACACACTACTTATGTGACGTTTGTCAGTCGTTGTACAGGTGCAACAGAGTACGGACGCATTTAGATGAAAATATATATTAAAAAGTTGTTGAAACCCCCGAAAACTTTAAATTGTACGATGGCATCTTATGGAAAAAGAGGGATCTATCCTTTTTCTAGTAGTTGCAACAGCTCTCTATAGATATCCGAAGTTTACGTACATGTTGCGTACATGTCATTAATTTGACGTAAACTAATTAAGTCCATAAAGATGCAGCATTTATTTGATATAAAACGTCACACGATGATTGATGGACGGTGGCCAGTGTTTGGAAGTCGTCGTGAACAGCCAATTGTCTTTTTCCGAAGACTGATGTTTGCCTTTGATTGTTTGACTGAAGCAAGTTTGGGGCGACGTGGAAATCTCGCCCAGGGCGCTGGTAGTGCTAAAACCGGCACTAGGATTTCATGGTTACGAAAAGACTTCGTCAATTCATACAATAACTTCCCCACCACTGTTCATCATCATCATATCAGCTGAAGGAAGTCCACTGTTGGACATAGCTCTCGGCCATACCTCCATAGACCCCCAGTTGCTTCTGTTGGGTCCGCCGTGAACCCGCGTCTATGAACCAGATCCGCCGTCCATCTCGTTGGTGGCAATCCTACGCTGCGCTTGCCGATCCGCGGTCTCCATCCGAGAACTTTTCGGCCCTAACAGCCATCTGTTCTCCGTGCTATATGGCGTACTTACCTATTGCCACTTCAACAGGCTAATTCGCTTGGCTATGTCGATGACCCTTTCTTGTGATCTTAAATAATTCCTATTCTTTGACGGTATAGCCACGTTTAAAATGTACCTATTCACTTTCACACTCTACTCTACTTTCATACATCGTATTTTTAACAAATCGTCAGACTCTGCCCAAAGACAGCAAAGTTTGAATCTCGAACTTCGTATGTGTCGTTCCGCTCATGCTAATAGTAAATATTTAGTACAAGAGTAAGAGGGACGATATAATACAGTGAACTTCGAACTTTATAAGATCCCCTGTGACATTTATAAAACAATAGGGCCTGCCTGTACCTACGTTAAATTTATTTAGGCGAATTGTTTGTTAATAATTATAATAAACAATTTTATTTCCAACACAACGTCCATAGGTGGTTAGTAACGTTACAGACTTTGTGATGTCTCTTACATTTTGCAGACAGAAAACTCATTTCCAAGTATATTTCTCTATTCATTTCTAAGTACTGCTATCAATAAGAATACTTTTAACTTGGTACAGATCTGTTCACTCACAAAGTCGCGCGTTTGCTATCGTTTGCCCTTATAATTATGACAAACGTTATCACAAAGGTATTATCGCAAACAAATGGCTATGGAATCCGAATTCCTCCACATTTTATGAATTTACCTAGTTGTATACGTTTTCCTATACCACGTATATGTGTACATTAACACGGCTTTAGTCGCTGTCGGTACCGCCAGTCTCGCACACTAAAACATAGTGTAAGCACTTTAGTAGTCCTTATTAAATACACATATGTATTTGTTGTAAAGCTTTAGAAGCGCCTTCGTGAGTGAAAAGACCTACATTTCTTATAATGAAGTTCAATCAGTTAATAAATAAATTAGTAAATAATACCTACGATATTATTACTATTAGGGACATGCAACTTGCAGTAAAAAAAAAACTAGTTTTAGGTATTATGCAGGTAGACATTGTAAGTACGGGATTTGATTTAGACAGCGGTTTACTTTGATGTTACACCGTTTAATTTTTGTAATGAATTTAAAGCAGGCGAAATATTGCTAGATGCTGTTAGTATAGTGTCAAACGGAACTCACTATACTAACGCCATCTAGCGATATTTAGCCTGTCGAAAACCCTAATTTCATTCAAATATGCCTCACGAAAGAGAGGCCCCATATACGGTACGATTCGTCTTTACGATCGATCTGATGAAAATCGTGACAATTGATCGTATAGAGCCATAGGTACACTGTGATTTATCGTTACGATATTCATGATTGCATGGGATTTTGTTGCGACCTCCGACATCGTCTTCGATAAAGTAAATCGTTAACGATCTTGACATACACAATCGATTCGTCGTTTCGATCGGTCTGAAGCGACGGATCGTACAGACGAATCGTACCGTGTATGGGGCCCTTAAGAGGGACGGTTCAACACGAATTTCGATTTTTTGAATTTCGGAATAGGCCCTCAGCGCTAACTGCGCGCGTCTCGTCTCGTGCTACGGATTGTAAGTCTGTTAAATGTATATTCAAACAGTTGTTTTAAAATGTGTGGAACTGTTAGACGTAAAATTAGTTTTTTTCTGCAAGCCGTCCTAAAAAGCTAAGTCAAGCTACATCAGTTTCAGTATAGCAATGTATATTACTTACCTATAGTGTAACGTTTGCAGTCTATACTTGGTTTGGATAGGTATTTGACTAAATGTAAACAAACTTCAGCCACCTTCAGCTGCCAGATTTGGTACATTCAAGGATTTAAAATATTTTACTTATAGATCTATCATTGTAATACAAACTAGACTAGTGTATTTTAATACAGAAATGTAAATGTTTAGATAGTTTAATGGGAGAATTTCAATGCTTAAGACACCAAACTGACGTTGTTTTGTTTACATTTAGTTAAATACCTATCCAAACCAAGTATAGTATCCTAACTTTTAGTGCATCTGTACCCTATAAAATCCTACTTTTAATAAGTAACTCAGGAGACACGACCATGGCAACAAGCTACACTAAATACTTAGCTTATTGACCCAATTAAATACTTATCAAATTGCAGGCCAGGTACGTTTTGTGTTATCTAATTTCAGAGTGAGTCACTGTTTGTGTGATCTGCAGCGCATATTGTTATCGTAGGTACTTCATTGAAATTGTTGAACGTATTATGCAAATAACGCGAAGCTATCCAAAGTAAAATTAAAAAAAAAAGCTATAAGTGGCTCCGAAGCAGTAACGTTTCGTGTGCTCTGCCTACCCCATTTGGGAATAAATACAGGCGTGATGTTTATGTTTGTGTGTGTATCCAAAGTACCTAATTGTAGGTAATTATTGAAACTGATTGAGCTTCCGACAATATTTCTATCTAGATCAATTTCAACTCAACCTAAATGTTGTCTGTATATCTAGTCAATATATATGTATTGTGATCAGTGTTGAGTAAAACATGTTTTCGGAAAACCATATTTGCATTTTTCTTTAGCCCTTAATCCGTAAGTATGTTTAATTAAGTATAAAACCGGGGATTCACAGTGGATGGAGTTCACTTCTAACCAAAGCAACTGGCGGTCTATAGAGCAGGCCTATGACCAACAGTGGACGTCCTGCGGTTGATATGATGATGATCCCATATGTTGTTTACATTAGACGACCGGATGGCCAAGTGGTTAGAGAACCTGACTACGAAGCTCGAGGTCCCGGGTTCGATTCCCGGAAGGGGCAGATATTTGTGTGAATAACACGGATGTTTGTTCTCGGGTCTTGGACGTTTAATATGTATTTATCTATATACGTATGTTTATCCGTAGCCCAGTATCCATATTACAAGCTTTGCTTAGTTTGGGACTAGTTCAATTGGTGTCAAGTGTCCCATTATATTTATTTATTTATTTACATTCACAGCAGTAGCGCAAACATTTTCGTTAGGCAGAGAGAGAGGTTAGTACCCACGCAAAAAGAGGTGCAAAGAGGGACGCAAAAAGAAGGGTGTTATAAGTTTGACCGAGTCTGTGGCACCGTAGCTCTTAAACGGGTGGACCGATTAGAATGCGGTTTTATCATTGTTTTCTCAAAAATGTCCGTAAAAGTTGACATTATTCTTTACATACCTATCAGAAAGTGAAGTGCATAGTTTATGGTCAGCGAAAAATTAAAAAGTTAAAAAGATTGCAGGCGCGCTAGCTCGGCAATAATAAATTAGCGCGCCTGCAATCAGTCACAACTTTTTTTAAAGTTAAAAAGGCCATGGAAATGTTGGCACAAGTCGAATACAGCCAAATCTAATGGGAGGTATCAGATATTTTGTTGGAACTTCGGACTTTTTTTATTGGATCTGAAACAGCTTGTGGTGTTTTCGGTGGAAAAATACAGCTGCAGTTTATTTTTAATGAAAAAAGGCGGGAAAACATAAGAAAAATAATTGGAATAAAATTAAATGTTATGATATATTTTGCGAAAAATTTTAGTCTTTTTCAGAATTATTCATCTTTTTTGAGAAAAGCTTTATAATAATAGTCTTGGCTGGAATAGCAATATTGCTGGCTTCGTATTAGTTAAACGGACTCGCAAGCTCGTCCGTTTAATACTCATACTCAGCCAGCAATTGGCTACTTCCAGGCCACGACAATAATCTACTATTGTTGGTTAGGTTATTCTCTTTTGTCGATTAAAGAAAAATTACAAAGATGAAGCGCGTTAAAGTTCAGGAGTGGGGGCCCATCACATCACGCCGTGCGAGTGACGTCACGTGAAACTTAAGTGGTTATATCTTCATATTTTTGTTTAGGTAATAATAATAATAATCATTACTTATCTGTCATAAGTAGTACCTACATTACTGTTGAGGCCAGGAAGTAGGGGGTTGCCGGCCAAGCAGTGAATGAAGCAAGTAGCGAGGCTGGATAGGGATGCGAGGCCGGCAACCCCACGTTTCACGACGAGCGAAACGAGGAGTGGTTAGTATGAATTGTGACCACAACGCACGAGCCGAGCAAGCGAAGCGAGCGTGCCACGGCAGCGGCCGGTGAAGTGCCAGAACAAAACCTTAGAGCTGTAACGAGGTGTCATACAGGTCGTTTCATCCTAACTCTGTACTGTCTGGTTTAGCACATATTCGAAAAAATAACATTTAAATTCAAATTTCCCTTTCTAAATTCCACACCTCTTCAATTTACGTCAAGTAGCCATTCTATTCAGAGCCTCCGAGCTGAACACTTACCTTCCTTTATCCTAGATCCTATTAATCTCATAATAAGCTCATAATTTACTACTTCCTATACGAGGGAAGTTTTTATAATTGTACTGTGCATGTGCATTTGTGAAGTTTCATAATATCATTAGATAATAATACTACTGGACTTCAGTTCCATTGATTTATATAAATAAAGAACTGGGCACGGAAACGTAAGTTGATTAACTATGTATTTTATAATTGTTGATACAGTGTCAAAGCATACCTTTTAGATACTTAAGACCGCGTCTGTTTGTCCGCAGGTGCCCTTTTATTATTATTTTAAATAAATATCACTGTCTGCCCTATTCCTGCCTTCTTCCTATACATCCGAACAACTTCCCCGGACACCACCCCGTGACAGAGCAACGCGGGCTTCCTATCGGAAGGAAGTAGCCTTTAAAATAGGCGTTTGTTGCGGGGGTATGTGTACACAAGTGCAGTTTCACACACTTACATGCAAAAACAAAACTGCCACTTTACTGTAATGACGATGTAAACACATAAATAATCCAAAAAATAGGTATAACTACTAATAATTCGTTTACAGATGGACAAGACTCACACATTGACAAGTTGCTCATCGGCGAGAAGTCGGATTTATCGCTTGACCGATCCGAAATTTGTACGGGAGAGCGGACTCGATGTTGGTAAACGAATCCGACAATAATATACTTAATTGTGATAAAATGTACGACTTTGTTGTTTAGTAATTAAATAGCAATAATACGATAACAGTTTACTTAGGTAGGTACATGTGAAATGTATCACCAAGTTTTTGCAAGCTTGATGTCCCAGATCTCTTTTTACAGCAGAAAACTGAACAATTCGGCATTTTTAGCACTGCAGCGTTCACTCGCGCGACTCGATTCGGTCTAGTTATAAATCCGAGCGCGCCTTGTTTTATAAAAATCGTATGCCCAGTTGGGCATGTACTTTGACAGAGGGGAACGCGGCGAATGGCTACTCCCTTCCGTAGGAAGCCTGCATTGCTCTAAGGCCAGAGCCGATATGGCGGCGTTGCCGGCGCTTCATGATATGCCTAGGAATTTCTTGATCTGCCTAAACTGGCCAAATCATGAACTAGCGGCGTTTCATGATATGCCTAGGAATTCATGATCTGCCTAAATGTCATTAGGCAAATCGTTAAACCAAGGCTAGGAACCGGTTTACAAAATAGCGGTAAATACCGGTTTATTTCGGTTTAACTCCGAACTTTCATAAGAACGCGAACGTTTTTAAGAACTTAACTATAACCTAAATAAACTGGTTTATTAGACGAAGTGACAGCTGGCCGGCCGGCGGCGGGCTGCGACGTTTATTCTGCGCAGGAATAAATCGGTTTTTATTGTTCTTAACCGGTTAATCTGACAAGAACTTTATGGAAATGTTCCCTTAGTTCGTTTTTTGTCTTTCTATATGGCGCCACTGTTGCGTGAGGTTTTTAAGTGTGGCTTTCAAAGTCTGTTATTACGGGCGTGGAAACAAAGTTTAGATTAAAATCATTTAATACACCTTAAAACCGTACCATAAAAATATCGAGCAACCACGTGTTGCGTAGTCCCGTTTTGTTCGGAAAAAAAGGAAGGACAAAAGTTTCCGAAAGACAAAACTGTCTCAAAACACAGACATGCATTGCCCCGTAACGCAGAATTGCCATAATCAATTTCAGGTAATGCAAAATATTCATAAAATTATTCTAATTTTAAATAAACACGCGTAACTCACCCAAAAACTATGAAGATTTGACATTTCGGAGACCTCACGCTACACTAGCGCCTCTAGCGGCGAATTCATACGCGATAGCCCTCATTGCGTCAGTAGGGTAGACCGGGGGCAATAGAACCACTTTAGAAATAATGACATAACTCAGACGTCAGACTCTAAAGCTAACACGTAAAAATCGCTTAGGATATAACATTCTAGTCTAATTGGCTGAATCTAGAAAAAAAAACATTTGATCACATCAGAATGGTGTAAATTGAGTTTTTGTTCATAAAGTCCTCGTGTTACAGTGGACCCCTAGTACGGGTCAATTGTAATAGAAAAACAGGTGAATAAAATCCAAAATAATGTACTAATCAATCAGTATTTATTGTTAATTTCTTAAGTGTTGTGTTGTGGTACAATTGTCCTTTTTTACTCGCATTCACTTAACTTCACAAATCTCGATTTCTATATTTAATTGACCCCCCCACACTGTGACACATTACAAACTTTAATAACTGGTCGAGACACGCTCAAGGCACACTAGTGTCGTATACACACACATGCATATTTCGATGTAGTTGCAGATTTATTGGCGATGGTACTATTGACCCCGGTCTACCCTATTATATGGTATTATGCCTACAGGATATGCGAATCACATTGTATTTTAACTTGACGGTAAAAGCTGAATCATTCAACAAACAAGCTACTCATTTAGTAACATTTAATAATTTAAATCGGTGTCTAAAGTTCGTCTTGTAAATAAAATAGTCGGAATAATAACTTTCAATCGATAAAAGTTAAAAAAAAATACTGGACCTTGGAACCACTTTGACAATAAAAGTCCGACTCTAGCCTGCTCTCAATCATCAGTTACCTACCTATTGGCAGAATACGATTAAAAAAAGAAAGAAAAGAAAAATGGAACGAACTTCCCGCGCTTTTAAAGATTCAGAAACAAAAGACGGTGACACCGCTAGTGTTGTGACGCAGCAGCCAAGAATCGAAGAATTTGAAGAGAATGAAAATAGTGACGTGATCTTGAATCGACATGATTGTTGTAATTGTAAATGTACCGATTATGCTTGTTATCAAGCCATCCAAGGTTGCGCTGAGTGTTTAATTGGTGTTATGTGTTTGTCAATTTCTGCATCCTGTCCAAACTAAATTAAATACAAGCGTTATTATGCTTATTAGCGTATTATAAAGTCATAATCTGCAAGAGGAAGTAGATTATGGTTCGGGTTGTGACACAATTGCAGGATATTTAAAACTGAACAAAAGTAAATCAAACCAACCCCAAGAATAATTGAATTCATAGATTAAAAATAATTAAAAAAGTACAGAGTATATTTAAATACCCATTTAAATCTCGCAAAATACGCCGTTAACACCAACCAAGAATAGTAAAATCATCGTCTAATAAGTACTTAAATTTCAAATTTGCAGGTGGTAGGACCTTGTGCAAGGTCCACCCGGATTGCTACCACCATCTTGCTCGCTAATCCTGCCGTGAAACAGCACTGCTTGCACTGTTGTGTTTCGGCGTCGAGAGTAAGACAGCCGGTGAAATTACTGGCACTTGAGGTATCCCATCTTAGGCCTCTAGGTTGGCAACGCATCTGCAATCCCCCTGGTGTTGCAGGTGTGTATGGGCGGTGGTGATCTCTTATCATCAGGAGACCCACTTGCTCGTTTGCCATCCAGTTAAAAATAAAAAAAATAAAAATAAATGGTTTGCAAAAAACGGTTAACCGGTTTTAAATCCGTCGATGCGGTTATCAACCGGTTTTTGGTTTTCACGGGTTTTTTCATTATGGTCGAAGTTTTTTTTAAATCTTATCGGAGATATCCTCGGACCTTCGGAACTTTAAAAAAACCTGCAAACACTTCAATCGTGCAAAGTTTCACTGGAAAAGATTCCTAGGAACAAGTTCACCTTTTTTTGCCTTTTCTTGCACTGTCATTTCATCTTCAGTCTATTTCTGATACCTAGCTAGTCCATGAATACTTATAGTTTAGCAACGACATTATTTATCTATGTTCATCTAATAACGTTCTTGGGCGTTCAACGTATGTAGAGTAGAATCTTAAAATATTTCAAGATTTATTCAAATAATACCTACACATTAACTTATAATTAATTTCTTAATAATATATGAAGGCGCAAGATACATTGCATTGCATACATTAGGGGGCATTACATACATTTGCAAGTCACAGTATAACAAGTTTCCCTACAGTAATCCGATGGAGACGTCTAGACAGAGGCGATCGTGCGGGGCGTGAGTATTTGGCGGTTACTAACATTATTAAGGTCAGTTTTCATAGAAATGAAAGTATATTTTGTAGAAAAAAAAATCAAAAAAAAGTATATATTTTGATACTTCTTGCCCCTATTAAGTATGCCACACCTATTTTGTTTTATATAATTTCGCAATACCAATATGTACCGATTCGTAAAAGACATCTACCTTCCAAATCTTAAATTTGTGACAACCCTTCCTTACTTGCCTAAATACCTATACAGGCTGCGGTATCGCTCAACATTAAAGGCGTCGGCCTACTGTAGGGAAAACTTGTTATACTGTAATAAACTCATCTCAAACATGTGCGACCATACATTATAAAAATAGAAACATTATTTTAATATATCACGTGACTTTTTTCAAATTTTATATTATACAAAATTATTCCGAAATATTTCAGAATTTCTTGTAATAAATATTTTTCATGTTTTTTTTTAATGTTGGCCGACTACAAATGTTTCCATACATTTGGATGTTCGTAGTTCAAAGATATTGAACCAAAAATTCCTATGAAACACCCGAATGTTCAGTGGAACTAACCCAGCAAAGTTCCGAAATATTCAGGAATGATTTTCAGTCACCTTGTAAATAAATAAATAATATAAATTTACCGGTTTTTTTTTTTACAAAAATACGTCTAATATAGGTATAGGTAGTATACTGTACCTATTTGTAGGTATATAGCATATAGGTACCTACTCAATGCATGACCAAACATTTTTGTAGTAAAACGGTGGTTTTATAATTTAGCCACAGACTACAGTTTAATTAAGCGTTTAAAAACAGTCTAAAACGCCCATTACGAGAATAGTTAATTGTTTTTTTTTTCTTAAAAAAACTAACTTTTTTTTAAAAGAACGTTCGGTAAGTAAGTACCTATTTGGTACCTAATTGTTTACTTCAAGTAGGTAAGTACGAGTATAATATAAAAAATTGTTTTAGTTTTAGGTTCTATTTTTATTTTATGTTAGTTTTTTATTTTATCAAAGTCAAAGTCAAAATATCTTTATTCAATTTAGGCTATAACAAGCACTTATGAATGTCAAAAAAATCTACCACCGGTTCGGAAAAACCTCTGTTGAGAGAAAAATCCGGCAAGAAACTCAACGAGGTGTGTTTTTTTTTAAACAGATTCACAATATTATTAAATTATATCTATACATCACAAGTATTTAACACAACTTTATTTTTAACACAGTATGTTCGCTATTTGAATAGATCGCTAATGCGGATCGGAATTTCCAAATATCCCTGTCCATGATATAATCATTAACTTTATAATACCCCTTAGATATTAATGTCTTCTTGACAATAGATCTGAATGTTGTATCCGTTTCATTTGTAATATTTAATAATTATAAAATTAATTATAAAAACGTATGCAATTTCCCAGAAACGACTTTTTGGTTTTAGCCAGTCTGTAAGATGGAACTTTAAGCTTCCCTGTGTTTCTAGTAGCCTTTGGCTTATCGACGTTAGTGGGAAAATTACATACTCAATAATATGTTCTTCCTAACATACATGATTATTTCAAAAACATAAAGCGACGGCGGTTAGGATACCTGTTTCCTTAAAAAAATATCTTGAAGATTCACGCGTCTTCAAATTATAAATTGCTCTAATTGCTCTCTTTTGTAAGATAAAAATTGACTCAGTGTCAGCAGCAGATCCCCATAAAATAAGGCCGTACGAAATAATGCTATTAAAGTAAGCAAAATACACCAACCGTGCCGTCGCCACATCGGTCAGCTGCCGTATTTTCCAAAATGCAAAAGCAGCAGAGCTCAAGCTCTATGTACTTAGGTAAAACCTTTATGTAGGTAGGAAAGTTTGTTAAGTATAGGACTGTATATAAAAATATCGCTAACTTGTGTTAAGACTATGTATACACTTAGGTATATCTGTTAAATAGTACGTACTTATACCTAAATATAAACTCTCGGAGAAAATATAAATTTATCAAAATTATTATAAAATTATGCCATGAACACGTAATAGAATAAACCTTGAATAAACCAACATTGGGTAGTATTTTTTTAACAGTTACTTAACTACCTAATCTAGTTACATGAAAAAACAACATACTTACACCTAAGTAAAAATAAAGTTAGTAACTTAATAATACATGAACTTTCATATAAAAATGGAAATAAATATTAAAAAAATTAACATTCATTAAAATATTGACCAAATACAACATTCAACATTACCTATCCCACCAAACTACTCTTTTGCACCTGTACTAGTGATGTAACGAATGTCATTTTTTGAACATTCGCGAATGCGAATATTCATTTTTCGTTTTGGCGCCAAATTGTCTATGGCAGTCTCGTTCGAACGAAGTGCGTTCCGTTTGTACTTTGTTCCGAGAATTATCCAGTTTATACGAACGCATCTAATAATGTGATTACGAGATTAAGTTATTTTTTTGTTTAAAAAACATAAGAAAAATTATGTATTTTGATTTTATTAACCTATCTATTATCTAACAATTGTATTTTTTTCTGATAAGTATTCATATTCGCAAAACATTCGCAGAAATTTTGCGAATGCCAATGCGAATATGCAAAAATATGCGAATATTCGCGAATGCGAATGCGAATATTCGTTACATCACTAACCTGTACAGCGACTGACAAACGTCACAATACCTAAGTACTTAGTGTGTGACAACCTCAGGTGACAACGCTCTACGAAGCCGAAATTAGCTGAGTCTTTTTCCAAAGACCGATGTGCAATCTTTATGGCCGGGTACTGTATCTAAAGCTAAACGCAGATATTTTCTTTTACAAGGCCGTCGCGAAATGAATTACATGTTAAGACGGTCGTAAGTACCTGCTATAAAAAAGAATGGAAAAACAGCGTTAGACAATATGGCTTCTGCCTACAAACTGCTTATTTTATCTTGGCTTATCTTAAATGATTGTGACTCATGCAATAAACACAAAAGACACACTAAAGTAATGAGCAGACATTTTTAGAAACAATCATAGCACACCTTTGCGACAAAACTGTTACATCTGGTATCTAATATCGCAACTTTGGAGATAGCATTGCACAGTTTTGTCGCAAAGAAGCGATAGGTACTTAGGTAATCTTATCATATCAATAACAATAAATTTAATTACGAAATACTTAATTACAACAAAATTAATTTAATTTATTTTAGATAACAATTACAATCCAATTTAAATAATCTCTTAATTTCAGTGAGTTCTTGATAATTTCTAAATCCTATTAGTTACGAATATGTTTCTTTTCGGCTAAGCAACTTGGCACATTTTTTGCACTTTCCGGAGTTCAATAATTAGTAGGTATTAACCTACTAAAAGGAGTAGAAATTTCACGCAGGTCAAAAGCACGAGACGCCTATCTGCCTAAAAAGCCAGATGTTCTGCCTCTAAACCCCAGTTTAGTTCGGAGCTCCATTTATCACTTAAATACTAGTTTGCTTTAAACTTGCACGGAGATCGGGCTTGACGAAACGTCACTCTTGTTCAAAAATAAGATATTACTGATTGGCGGAGTTATCGTGTAACAAACACACACAAAAAAACATACAGACGATTTGAGAACCTCCTTTTTTGAAGTCTGTTGAAAATTGGCAAAAACTAATCATTATTCTATAACAAGAGCGTGTCGCACATTACGAAAAAAATTAAGTACCTAATATTGTTGTGCGTTATTAAGACAATTAAAACACTTACTAGTATTAAAATCTATTACCAGAAAAAGAGCGTTATCTCCACTGGACTTACGTCCATTTGTTGAGAAGCGCAGTTTTTCGGCAATAACTCAAAAACGGTATATCCGATCATGTTGAAATCAATTTTCATTGAAAGTATTTATTAAGCGTTTTACCTTTCCATATTTTTTGGACAAACGGTTTACAAGATAAAGGGGGGGGACACAATTTTTGCTAGGTACCTACTTTGGGAGCGATTATTTCCGGAAATCTTCACTTAATCAAAAAAGTTTTTGAAGAACCTTACTATCTTTTCAAAAGAGCTGTTGAACTATGGTGCCACACGTTGAACAGAGTTAATTTTTTTTTTAATTTCTGTTACGTGCAATCCCTATAAATATTTATTTTTGTAATTTAACTACAAAACTAAATAGCGGGTTTGACAAAACATCTGTACTCCAAATTTAATTGATATACATCTTGTAGTTTTCGAGTAAAATGCCTGTGACATACGAATGGACGGACAGACAGACAGACGGACTTGTCGAAACTAGGGTTCCGTTTTTGCCCTTTTGGCTCCGAACCCCTAAAAAGGAGTTATACGAAAATTACATTCATAAAGAAGACTAGGTTTTACTGCTGAAGAGGTCCGTTATAGCAGAACATCGAATGAAATAGAACATTTTTTAATACGCCCACGCGACACCAATATGCGATCATGCAATTTAACATAACATTATGACAATAAATACAATACAAAATCTACATTACATTATGTAGGCACTTATACATTGTTGACTTAATAAGTTGACATATTAAAATGAGTTCCATACCATTATTTTGCAACATTAACAATATCCATTTCAGTTATAAATGATTTATAAAAATAAAATAAATCTTAGTAAAAATTTACATTATTTTTTATAATAATTCCTATAGTATAGTATATCATACCCAAAGCCCTTTCAATGGCCAGCATTGAGATAAATAAATAAATAAATATCATGGGACACTTGACACCAATTGACCTAGTCCCAAACTAAGCAAAGCTTGTACTATGATACTAGCAACGGATAAACATACTTATATAGATAAATACATACTTAAATACATATTAAACATCCAAGACCCGAGAACAAAACGTGTTATTCACACAAATTCTGCCCCGGCCGGGATTCGAACCCAGGACCTCAAGCTTCGTAGTCAGGTGCTCTAACACTTAGCCATCCGGTCGTCCTGTAAGTACATAAAAGCCAGAGATGATGGCAATATACCTTGCTAAATTATGTTGATGTTACTTATCTGTAACACACAATACATACACTTCAAAATTATTCAAGGCACATAATAAATATATAGACTGCTTTTTACCAATATTACACAGCAAAACTGCAGGCAATATGGTTGATTTATTGAACAACAAATGAACATTCAAAATAAATAAAAAACTTTTCATAATGTCAGTCGACATAGTTCCCATTAGACAGGCAAATATGAGCATATAACAAATATGACTTTATAATATTAAATCCATACTAATACTATAAATGCGAAAGTGTGTGTTTGTGTGTATGTTTGTCCGTCTTTCACGCCGTAACGGACCGACGGAGCGACGTGATTTTTGGCATAGAGATAGTTTATGGGCCCGAGAGTGACAAAGGCTACTTTTTATCCCGGAAAAATGCACAGTTCCCGCGGGAACAGCGCGCGATAACCGAATACCACGCGGGCGGAGCCGCGAGCAAAAGCTAGTATGACTATATTATATTAAAAAATATGACTTTATATGGATAATATAGTGCAAAAGCGCCTGGTCGACACTAATGGAGATCAAAGGGCTGGCAGCTATCTCTCAACTAATCGCCATCACCATTCAACGAGTGCTGCGCTGCCAGCCACTTGGGCACCATACCACGGGGCCCTTTTTAGGGTTCCGTAGCCAAATGGCAAAAACGGAACCCTTATGGTATCGTTATGTCTGTCTGTCTGTCCGTCCGTATGTCACCTTACTGTTGCTGTGAAATTTACCACGAGCTTTGCGGTGAAGGAAAACATCGTGAGGAAACCTGCACAAACCTGCGAAGCAATTCAATGGTGCGTGTGAAGTTCCCAATCCGCACTGGGCCCGCGTGGGAACTATGGCCCAAGCCCTCTTGTTCTGAGAGGAGGCCTGTGCCCAACAGTGGGACGTGTATAGGCTGGGATGGGGATGGGGTTATCCTCATACTTAAAACTGAAAAAATATTTTTCATCAAACCCAATACGTGTTTTTAGATTTAATTTAGTAGGTAAGTATTAAGTAAGTTAGGTAGTTACTTTATATATTTAATCCTACATTTAACTGTTATAATAATTAATTTATTGTCCAGTCTAGTATGACTAATGGAAACAGTGGGTGGCAAAGTTTGTCTGTCTGTCCAGTATTCGATTGGAGACTAACATCTAATATAAACTAAGTTTGTTTTTAAGAAGACTAGCAGGTATTAGTTTATGACACTTAAATCCAACATTGTAACAGCCCTATTTTTGCAGAAAGGAAGTTAAAATGGACGATGTTTAACAAAAAGGATCCAAAGCAATTTAGTTGCTACTGAAACTACATCTAAAATAAAATATAGTTGAGGATTCACTTAAATATAAGCAGCTTCCAGAAAACATTTCAAAATATTGCCATGAGCAAAAATTACTTTTGAGCACCTGTGGTGTATTATTTATATCAAAATTGTGAGCTTTGTTAAGTCTTTTGATTAGTATAACAATTAAAATGCTCTATGGCGACTCTCTTTAAAGTAGAAAAGTATTTTGCAAGCACCTTTTTTCCTATAACCGTGTTGTATATCTTACTTAATCTTATATTATAAATATCTAATATAATATATGCCCCTTCATCCAATATGAAAATAGATTTAACATAGGTATATTAGGTAATTAATGCACTATGGATAAAAATTGTAGCAAGCTAAATCATGGAGACAATATATGCCATATATTTTATGTAATGTCTTGCTATGTATTTTAATTAATATATGTAACAGAAATATACAGCATATACACAGCATGTGTCTACTCTCTGGACAATAACCTAAATCCCGAGTAGAATTCCTTCTCAAGATTATTCTAATAATGTAAATTATTTATTAGAAAATAAAAAAAAATACATTTTCAAAATAAAATGAAATGATTGATTTTGAGTTCAACAACTCGAGTTTCTAGGAGTTGGCGACACTGCCACAAGATCTTATATAACGTCGAAAACTTTCATCATTTTCACTCATAGTCAAAATACCATGAACTTATCACGCTAACACACACAAACACACACACACACACACACATGTCACATGTGTTAGCGTGATACGTCCTGTGCATGGTATTTTGACTATAAGATCTTACATGTCAAAATAACACTGCTTATAACTTCCATCCATCTATAACAATCAAATATTGCTGTCCCTTCAGTGTTTTGTGCTTTATAAGTTAATAAGAACACTTTTAACCAGAACCGAGTTATAAAACATTGTTCTAATCAAAGCATCCACCACAATCACAATCGCAGCCATCTCCATCGCCACCTGTGCAACAGTCATCGTTGGTACCCCCAACCTCCCCACCACTGCCACTGCAGCACCCATCGTTCCCACCCTGATCACTCTCACAACAACCCTGCATACAATTTGCACAACCTTCTCCGCACGAATCCAAACAATTGGCACAACTTTCACAGCAAATCCCGAGGCATTGACAATACATTCGACACATTATATACCAGCACCATGTATCGTCTGCGCATGAGTCCGCACACGCAAAGCAACAGAAGTCGTGATTCCTTTGCACCCTTCTTTGCATAACTTCAGCATACATTCGTTCAGAGATCGCAGAGTTTATAGGTTGTGGTAAAACGACGGATTCTATTGGTGGTGCGCTCGGTATCATTTTTTCTGATGCACTTTCTCACCCAAAGGCGCGGATGGTGTTGGTTGCGATGTAACAACTGGATTCGACATTATTTTAAGTAAAATATTGAAACGATTATGATTAAAAAGTCGTAGGACACAGCCGCCTTTAGTTTCTAATTCCTCTTGACTGTTTGAAGTTTGGTTGACGAACGCTATTTATTTATTTTTATTGACTCGTCGCTCGTTCGTACTACAGATTGACCAACTTATCTGTGAATCAAAAAAAATAATATTTCGCTCAAGTAGTGTAGTATTGCTTGGTCTGATTCACAGATAAGTTGTGATGTGATATGCTGTTGGTGTTGGTCAGTCCACTCCAAAGTCCAAGTCTTTCTTTGGTCAGTCAGCAGGGCTCAGTCAAACTCGAAACTCGAAGTTCGTGTCGTGCGGTCCCTCTCGCTCTCGTGTTAAATAGTGTAAGTGTCAGAGGACAGCACGACACGAACTTCGAGTTTCGAGTTTCGTAGTAGCCCAGCAGGTCAGTCTGACACTGACACTTGGCTGACAGTCTGACAGTGACTGCTTTTTTTACGTCAGAGGTAGATAAAGGCAATGTCATCCATAGAGTCTAACAGTGACTCAGCTTATTCATAATAAAAAAATAATATACTTTAATTAAATTAAAGTTATACAATTATGAGTATACATACATAAAAAAGAACTAACCTAAGATAGCTTAACTAACTTGTTTTTTATTTATTTATTCATACGGGAAAAATTAATGGCCAAAAGACATGAAACATTTTTTAAATATAAAAATTGTTGAGAAAATTCGAAATATTTGTAAGTAAGATATAAAATAATAAGTACTTGAAATCAAAGTTCGTATCGTATCTTACCGTCCCGCTGTTGCTAATATTATTTCATACGAGAGTGAGAGGGACGGTACGATACGAGCGTCGATTTCCGAATTTAGTAGTAGCCCTACTGAGAGCCTACCTACTTCGAAGTTCGAAAATCGAAGCTCAAATCGTACCATCTCTGTCGCTCTCGTATAAAATAGTAGGGTGATCTCATCTAATTTGGTGATAAAATCGAATTTTGAATAAAAGTCCATGTTATTATCAATCAATGTCTGTACTTTTATAGGAACTGCAGACTGTCCTGTTATTGCATAATCATGCCTTTAAATCTTAATTAAATATAAATAATACTGTTCATAATCCACATTTCTTCAACTGCCCGAACACCGCTAATTTGGTGACAATCACCTTAAGTCGGTGATACGTACTACTCTAATTAGACTATAACCAAATTACACAAGTTTTAATTTTTTTTTATCACCTAATTAGGTATAATGAAGTTTATTTAAAATATATTTGGAAACAATATTATTAGTATTAAAATAAATTGCACGTGGGTATATATTTTGTAATAAACAATGAAATCTATTCATTTTGAACATTTAACTACCGTGTGACTCACTCATAGTGCGAACGTACCTTTGTAGAGCGATGTTGTTAGTGTTGTGTGCTACCCTACATTTGACAGTTCCAACCTAAATGACGTTGAAAACGCTCCTGGGAGGAAGGCTACGGATTAGCCTGAACATGTCGAGCTAAACTCGATTTAAGACGCGAGTGATCCGTCAATGCCATTTAATATGAAATCTGGAATTGTCGACCCTACTACATGCATCACACATAAATATTTTTTGGTTCTTATCATTATCAACTTTCTTGACTCTGGCAATGGAGGTGATACGGCTTCATGCAAAATTAACAATTCATCCAATCTGCGCCATTTTCAACCGACGAAAAAAAAACGGAGGAGGTTCTCAAGTCGACTCGAATTTTTTTTTAATGTATGACCACGCATAACTTTTTACAGAGTAGTTCGATTTTGATAATTATTTTTTTATTGGAAAGGGTTGAAGTTGAACCTTGAAGTTGGTCCATATAAATTGGAAAAAAAACCTACCCTAAGGATGGGAAAAATATAAAATAAAAACTTTTTACAGAAAAATTAAACCGCCGATGCCTATACATATGTATAATGTCACGTTTGACTCCAATACGTTTTCAATGGCTGATTTTATTTTTTTAGATTCATTATACTCGCGTTTTTTTCTTTTTATTTTATCGTCATCCATTTCTGAAAATTAAAAATTACAATGAAAAGTAAAAAAAAATAACTCATGTAATTTGGTGATAAAGACCCCCAAAATAATAAACTAACGTTGCTTATGAACTGCAACTTTATTAATTATGAATTATTCACACATAGTACATGCAGTAAATAATTAAAATACACGCGTTTTAATTAAATTTCACTCTATCTTTAACTATCTTGTTTAATTTGGTGATACCGTTGCGGCGTCAAATTTTTGAAAATGATAACTTTTTGACCGGCTTTCACAACGTACTGTGAAAAAACTATACAAGTTTTGTTAAAAATAATAACTGATATACTAAAAAATAATTTTTATAGTACACTGTCCACTTTTTATACAAATCCAGGCACTTTTAGTATTTAAAAACTAATTATAAACGGAGAACCAGTTGCTACATGTCCACGCGGCGCGTAATGAGGTCCGCGCGAGAAATTTGCTAATATTAACTATCTCGCTCTCTCAATTTGGCCACAAGAATGCAAACGGAATTCTAACTTAATGCTTTGTAGTAAGGTCGCATTTAAAAGGCCTTAATTCACTAGCTTTACTCGGTATCGTGCTTCAAACCAGGGCTTCAAATACCGTTAAAAAATGGTAACGGTACCAACTGTCAAACAGATTTAACGTTAAATCATAATTAACGTTTAACGATTTACCGTTACTTATACAACTTTTTACCGGTATAAAAATGGTAACGTTATAGCTATTCATTAAATTAACGTTAATTCAAAAGTATCGTTAAATCATTTTAACGGTATTTATATACTATTTACCGGTAAGCTTGGGTAACGTTAAATGGCAGATTATCCTCATTTATCGAGCGAGTATGCACGCGCAATACGCGCATTCCTCGTCGTTTTTAGGGTTCCGTACCTCAAAGGAAAACGGAACCCTTGTAGGATCACTTTTGTCCTTCTGTCCGTCTGTCTTTCTGTTAAGACGCTTTTTCTCAGGAACGCGTGGAGGTATCAAGGTGAAATTTATAGGGGTAGATATTTGTATGAGAAATACGAATATCTGTTCTCGAGTCTTGGGTGCATAATAGTACTTTACTGCAGAGGCATGAAGTAAGGGATTGATGGACGAGTTCGGGTAGACGGCCGAGTCGTAGACGAGGCCGGATAGAACGAGTCCAGCAATCCCTGTTCTGGCCGAGGCTTGTATAGTGCTTTTCTCAAACAATGTGAGGAAATATTTTTCATCCATCCATCCATCCATCCATCCATCGCATCGCATCGCTTCGCATCGCATCGTTTCGCATGGCATCGCTTCGCATCGCATCGCATCGCTTCGCATCGCATCGCTTCGCATCGCTTTGCATCGCTTCGCATCGCTTCGCATCGCTTGGCATCGCTTCGCATCGCTTGGCATCGCTTCGCATCGCTTGGCATCGATTCGCATCGCTTGGCATCGCTTCGCATCGCTTGGCATCGCTTCGCATCGCTTGGCATCGCTTCGCATCGCTTGGCATCGCTTCGCATCGCTTCGCATCGCTTGGCATCGCTTTGCATCGCTTGGCATCGCTTGGCATCGCTTCGCATCGGTTGGCATCGCTTCGCATCGGTTCGCGTCGCTTGGCGTCGCTTGGCGTCGCTTGGCGTCGCTTGGCGTCGCTTGGCGTCGCTTGGCGTCGCTTGGCGTCGCTTGGCGTCGCTTGGCGTCGCCTGGCATCGCTTGGCATCGCATCGCATCGCATCGCTTCGCATCGCATCGTTTCGCATGGCATCGCTTCGCATCGCTTCGCATCGCTTCGCATCGCTTGGCATCGCTTCGCATCGCTTGGCATCGCTTGCATCGCTTGGCATCGCTTGGCATCGATTCGCATCGCTTGGCATCGCTTCGCATCGCTTGGCATCGCTTCGCATCGCTTGGCGTCGCTTGGCGTCGCTTGGCGTCGCTTGGCGTCGCTTGGCATCGCTTGGCATCGCATCGCATCGCATCGCTTCGCATCGCATCGTTTCGCATGGCATCGCTTCGCATCGCATCGCATCGCTTCGCATCGCTTGGCATCGCTTCGCATCACTTGCATCGCTTCGCATCGCTTGGCATCGCTTGGCATCGCTTGCATCGCTTGGCATCGATTCGCATCGCTTGGCATCGCTTCGCATCGCTTGGCATCGCTTCGCATCGCTTGGCGTCGCTTGCGTCGCTTGGCGTCTCTTGGCGTCGCTTGCGTCGCTTGGCGTCGCTTGGCGTCGCTTGGCGTCGCTTGGCGTCGCTTGGCGTCGCTTGGCGTCGCTTGGCGTCGCTTGGCGTCGCTTGGCGTCGCTGGCGTCGCTTGGCGTCGCTTGGTGGCGCTTGGCGTCGCTTGGCGGCGCTTGGCGTCGCTTGGCGTCGCTTGCGTCGCTTGGCGTCGCTTGGCGTCGCTTGGCGTCACTTGGCGGCGCTTGGCGTCGCTTGGCGTCGCTTGGCGTCGCTTGCGTCGCTTGGCGTCGCTTGGCGTCGCTTGGCATCGCTTGGCGTCGCTTGCGTCGCTTGGCATCGCATCGCATCGCTTCGCATCGCTTGGCATCGCTTGCATCGCTTGGCATCGCTTGGCATCGCTTGGCATCGCTTCGCATCGCTTGGCATCGCTTCGCATCGGTTCGCGTCGCTTGGCGTCGCTTGGCGTCGCTTGGCGTCGCTTGGCGTCGCTTGGCGTCGCTTGGCGTCGCTTGGCGGCGCTTGGCGTCGCTTGGCGTCGCTTGGCGTCGCTTGGCGTCGCTTGGCGTCGCTTGGCGTCGCTTGGCGTCGCTTGGCGTCGCTTGGCGTCGCTTGGCATCGCATCGCATCGCTTCGCATCGCTTCGCATCGCTTGGCATCGCTTGGCATCGCTTGGCATCGCTTGGCATCGCTTCGCATCGGTTGGCATCGCTTCGCATCGGTTCGCGTCGCTTGGCGTCGCTTGGCGTCGCTTGGCGTCGCTTGGCGTCGCTTGGCGTCGCTTGGCGTCGCTTGGCGTCGCTTGGCGTCGCTTGCGTCGCTTGGCGTCGCTTGGCGTCGCTTGGCGTCGCTTGGCGTCGCTTGGCGTCGCTTGGCGTCGCTTGCGTCGCTTGGCATCGCTTGGCATCGCATCGCATCGCATCGCTTCGCATCGCTTGGCATCGCTTGGCATCGCTTGGCATCGCTTGCATCGATCGCATCGCTTGGCATCGCTTCGCATCGCTTGGCATCGCTTCGCATCGCTTGGCGTCGCTTGGCGTCGCTTGGCGTCGCTTGGGCGTCGCTTGGCGTCGCTTGGCGTCGCTTGGCGTCGCTTGCATCGCTTGGCATCGCATCGCATCGCATCGCTTCGCATCGCATCTTTCGCATGGCATCGCTTCGCATCGCTTCGCATCGCTTCGCATCGCTTGCATCGCTTCGCATCGCTTCGCATCGCTTGCATCGCTTCGCATCGCTTCGCATCGCTTGGCATCGCTTGGCATCGCTTGCATCGATTCGCATCGCTTGGCAT